>NC_091820.1:40627500-40961250 GCF_041296235.1 Equus asinus
TTTTATAACAAGTATCTTTATAACCAACACACCTTGAAACTGTAGCTTATAGACCTTTTAAATTACCAGCTATTGAGGTCCTCAGTAATGACCATAGTCATGTTTGTCATTCGTCCTTCTCATGTCAGAAGCCTGGCTGAAAATTTTGGTATTTGAGAAAGGAATGTTCTTAAGGAATATATAACTTATTAATTCTTAGAAAAATAATTTTAGCCAAAAACATCAGGAAATGACAAATTGGACCATATTATCTTGTCCTGCAATATTCCACCCCCAGAATTGCCCTTACAGAACCAAAGTAACATTATGTCTTTAGTTTTCTCTGAGCGCTACTTATATGTGGAATGCCTTTGCATTTTGGAGAAAAATGTTATTAAGGCTATTGTTGATCTTAGTGTCCCCTCCCCCAATTTCCACAAAAACCCTGAGACAGATTCTTCTTAGAGCACAGGACCAACTAAATGGTTTTTTTAATCTGTCAGCCCTTAGGCTAGAATAGGAAGCTCGTGTTTATTCTTGTTTTCCATTTTATTCTTGGCAAAAAGCACAGAGTTTTAAGCTTATTTTCTATGGTTTTCCTCATAAACTTTTTTTTTTGATTATGACTTTTCTTTTGTCCTTTTTCTTATTTTGTTCATTGATGTTTTAACTGGATTTGCGCTTTTACTTTTACTCATGTTAATTGGTTGGATAAATATTTAAAGTATGTTTCTAAGGAGAATGAAGATTTTAGATGACCCTATCCTATTTATTAGGATATTTAAGGAAAGGACTGCTTAGACTTCCTTGGACAGTATTTTTTTCTTAATGACTTTAAAATAACACCTTAGTACCCAAACATAATATACGTCAACAAAAGAAATATTAGGATGGTTTTTGTGGTACTAAGTGGCATTTCTACTCACTTGACCCCTTGTATAATTAATGTCTATAATATATATGTCCATTTTATAAGACTTGGAGCACCTTTTGAGTATTTTCCAGGAGTGTAGACTGTAGTTGCAACTTCACTTTTTATGACACAGCTCCTGTCTGCAGTGTTCAAGAATGTGACATCCCCATCCCAATTATTTCGTTATTTCTTTGGGAAGAGCAATTGGATTCTTCTGGTGATTGCGTTTTGGTGTAACTCATGTGACCAGATTTCCAAGATTGAGAACCAGGCCTAGGGTTTTTGTTTTGTTTTTGTCCTGGGCAGCCCTTATCCTTTCGGTGAGACTTCTGGCTTTATCCAGAAGCCGACTGACTTCAGGACAGGGTGGTTCCCCTGTTCCCAAAACAGGAAGGAACTGGAATGAGAAACAGAAAAACAGAAAAATAAATTAAGAAAAACTAAATTATGGTCAAAATAGCTTCAAATAGGGTTTTAAAGTCGCTTGGAAATTATTTGCCCATTAATATCGGAGCCATCCCTTCCTGTTTGGGTGTAAATCAGCGAGACCTCCAATTTGCTGCTGCTGCTGATGGATGTTTTGAACCAGAACAGTTAATACCTTCACGATAGGCTTAGACTCCTCACAGTTCTATATTTCAAGTGTTTTTCAAGGTGAGTCGGTGGGGAGTTTGAGAGCAGATGTGGGCAATGTAATTACTTCCCCTCCTCTGTGCTTCTGTCGCACTTGCCTCTGCTGCAGCACTCCTGCTCTGTGCTAGAGCTTCTTGTCATTCTGAGTAGGATCCTACCTTAGTCATCTCAGGGCCCTTAGCATTTAGTGGCTGAGTAAGGCAGGCAACAGGGAGTCCTTTCCTGGTTGATTTTCATTTGTTATAAGCCTGGGTACTCTAAAATTCAGTGTATCTTTACCAGATTTTACTAGAAGGCAGAGCCCTCTGAGGCCCTGCGAATGTGCACTTTCCCGGCTAGCCACTTGAAGATGTGTTGTGCATCTAGTTCTGTGCTTATGAGCACTGGCTTAGGAGTTAGAAGTCTTGGGTCTGAGTCACTGCTTCACTCTTCAGTACCCATCTGCGCTTGAGCAGACCGCTTACTATCTCTAGATTTCAGTATCTTGATTTACAAAATAAGACCAATATGTGTACTGCCTACCTTAGAGGGCTTTTGCCAGGAGCAAAATTAAGTGTTGTGTGTATAAAGACTTCTAAAGACTGAAAAATACCCTATACGTGACATTTGTCATTCTTACATAACCAGGGATGATGATACCTTCACAAAAATTTGATTAGATCTAGAACTTTATATCACTGGACTCATATTTTAATTTGAGATCAGTGGATCATAATATAGGTATTAACAGTGTTGTATGACCATTTCTAAGAGCTAACTGTTCTTGAGCCATTATAGAGGAAAAAGCTCTTCAGTTATAAATATACCAAACCAGTCAAGTGGTTTTGTTTTATTTTATTTTTCTTGCTTATAAACAATAGAAGTTTATTTCTTACGGTTCTAGAGGCTGGAAGTCAGATCAGGATGCCAGCAGGGTCAGATGAGGGTTCTCTTCTGGGTTGCAGACTTCTTGTATCTCACATGGTGGAAGGGCGAGCAGCTGTCTGGATCCTCTTTTGTAAAGCACTTAACCAGTTCATCCACCCTCATGACACAAGCACCTCCCAAAGCCCCCATCTCCTATACTGTCACCTTTGGGGTTCTGATTTCAACATATGAATTTGGGGGAGGGTGGGACACAGACAATCAGTCCATAGCAATCACTATTTTAAAAACTATCTTAACAATCTTTTTTCAGTGTTCTTTCTTCCATTGACTATATATCCTGGTCCTTGGAACCACTTTTACCATTCTGCTTGTTCCCTAATTAAGCAGTTAAATATCATTGACATTTGCTCACTATTTATTTTTTTGAGAATCTTGTTTTTAACACTTTGAAATTCATATTTTGACATAAATGAGAACCTAGAAATAATATATACTGTGGTTAAGCCCCAACCATTCTCCAAATTTAGTCCATGATGTACCTGGTATAATATACAATTTAATTTTAGAAAATTAAACTGTTGTAATGACAGTAATTAAAAGATAATGTTAAGGAATTTTATCTTAATTGCCTTTTTGATGACAGGTAGGTTTGATTAGAAGATGAGAAGAAAGTAGATAGTGGGAGGCATTTGTAGTTATCTGTTCTGATAGAACATTTTACACATGCTCAATACTTTCAGACACTTCATCCCATTTGTTCTTTATTGTCTACACTTAGCTCAGAACTTCTTCTGGTGTTTGTTTCCTTGATGTGAGTGTATTCTGGGCATGACTGTTACATTTTCAGTCATAAGCAGTGCCCTTGGTTACAAATACTAACTCAACATTTTGAGGCAGGTACTCTTATTAACATACCTGCTTTTCAAATGAGGAAACTGAGGTATGAAAAGTTAAGTTATTCACCCATAGCCATCAAACTGGTAGTTGAGAAGCAGAGATTTGAACTCAGGCAGGTTGAGGCCAGAATTCACTTATGTAACCTCACTTAAGCAGAACTGACTGCCAATTTTGGCTTTGCAAATAGAGTTCACTTAACCTTGGCTGCCAGGAGGGAAAATTGAGTTCCAGGAGGGTTCAAGCAATTTGCCCAAGGTTAACTAGCTAATCAGTAATGATTAAGACAGTCAAGTGTTTGTTTGATGCCCACTCTATGCCTGGTACTGTGCTGTTCCATGTGGGAGATATAAAAGAAATCTTATCTATAGACCCAGTCCTCAAGGAGTTTACAGTCTAGTTAGGGATATGGAATAATTTAAGAACTGAGCTAATCTGTGATACAAATACATATTTATTGTTTTAAAATGGTATGTAGGGTAGTTGTTTAGAGAAGTAAGATATCAATGTGAACAAGGAACTTTGTTAGGTTTTAGAGAGTTGAGGTTAAACCTGGGAATGTAATCCAAGTGAAAAGAAAATTTGTGAAGGTACAAAGGTGGAGTAACTGCATCTAGTACAATGTCTGATATGTAGTAAATGCTCAACAAATATTAATTTGCTTGATGAATGAATCTCTTTCGACAAATTTGTCTTCCAGTTTGTCACTTCTCTCTTTCATTGTGTCTAGTCTGCTGTTGAACTTGAAAGTGGAATAAAATTCTAAGATCATGTTTATCTGGTCTAGAGTTTCTATTGCTTCTTTCTAAAATTGCAACCTTCTACCCTACACTACTCTCCTTAACCCTTTCTCTGCTATATTTTTTGCCTAGCACTTACCATGGTTTTTACTTATGTAATTCACTTATTTTATTTTTTGTGTTTCTCCCTCTACTAGAATGTAAAGAAGTTTCATGAAAGCAGGAATTTCTGTTTGTTTTGTTCACTGATGTATATCCCCAAAGACTAGAACAGTGCCTGGGGCAAACAAAGTAGGAGCTCAAAAAAAATTTGTGGAATAAATGTGTGGAGGCACACTTATGGAAGTGTGGAGGCAATAATGAAACCTGTCATATCAGATTGAGGGGGGCGTCCTTGTAGAGCATAATAGGAAATAAGATGGGGAGGTGTTCATTATGGACAGATTATAGAGAGTAGCCTGTGTTGAGGGGAGATTTAGTTCAATACAGTAAGCACATACATTATTTATAGAGCTGAGCAAAAATTTTATGTAGTAATTACTTGTCATCTAGGAGGTATCAGGAAATACTAGAAAGAACTCTGGCTTTGGAATTGAAGTATATGAGTTTGAATCATGGTTCTACAGTTTTTTTGACCAGGACCAGCTAAGTGACCTTAGGCAAGTTATTTACTCTTGAAGACCTAGTTTTGTCTTAACTGTAAACTAGTGTTAATAATCGCTACCTCATAAAGTTATGGTGAAAATTAAAGACATAATGTTGTAAGTAAAACCCATAGTGCAAAGTGGGTATTCAATAAGTATTTCTTATCCTGCACTGATTAATTTGAAACTATTAACTCTTAACATACTAAAATATACTTTTTCTCTTTGGGGAAAGAAGCAAACATCATTAGGGTAGTGTATTGTAACTGTGGTTTAGAAAAAATAGCTACTGAATATGAGTAAAAATGAAAAGGAGATACTGTATTTTGATGTTTTGCAGTCTTGAAAAAAACTCACAGAAATAACCAGTATATTTTCACTTCTCCAAAATGGTTTGAAACCTTGAGTTAATTAGAGGAGAGAGGAAAATCCCCTAACAATACCAGAGTCACTAATAGTATGGTCTCCAAAAGTACCAAACCACAGGGAAGCCACCAGGCTCTAGGGGAGAATTGGCCTTTCCTGACCCATCAGGTCCTCATGGATGTGCCTTTCCTGGCAGGAATCCCACGTTGACGTGATACTGGGGCACCAACCTGACTCTCTGAAAAAAAAGTTTTAATGTAAGTCCTCTTCTTTTTAAAGGTCAACCAAGGAGAACATTCTCTTGGTGCAGCCTTGTGCATTTTCTATAAAACTGATTGTTAAAGACATTAAAGTTTCTTGCTAATTAAGCCTTCTATAAGGGCTCATGTGACAGATTTGTTTAGAATTAGGATTAAACAAACATTTGTCTCTTCTTTTAGGACTTTAATTTTTTAGATCAGTATTCAGTTCACAATAAAATTGAGAGGAAGATACAGAGATTTCCCATATGCCCCCACATATGTATAGCCTCCCCTATTATCAACACTCTCCACTAGAGCTGAGCATTTGTTACAGTTGATGACCCAAAGTCCATGGTTTACATTAGAGTTTACTGTTGGTGGTGTACGTTCTATGGGTTTTGAAAAAAATGTATAATAACATGTATCCGTCATTATAGTATCACACAGAATATTTTTACTGCCCTAAAAATCCTCTGTGCTTCACCTATTCATCTCCTCTCCCCTTCTTCCTGGCAACCACTGATCTTTTTACTATCTCCATAGTTTTATTTTTTCCAGAATATCGCATGGTTGGAATCATACAGTATGTAGCCTTTTCAGACTGGCTTTTTTCACTTAGTACTATGTATTTAAGGTTCCTCTGTGTCTTTTTATGGCTTAATAGTAAATCCTTTTGTCATTGATTAATAGTCCATTGTCTGGATGTATCACAATTTATTTATCCATTCACCTCCAGAAGGACATGTTGGTTTCTTCCAGGTTTGGCAATTATGAATAAAGCTGCTATAAACATCTGGTCCTGGGCTTTTGTTTGTTGGGAGGTTTTTGATTACCGAATTCAATCTCCTTACTAGTAATTGGTCTATTCACATTTTCTATTTCTTCCTTATTCTGTCTTGGTAAGTTGTGTGTTTCTAAGAACTTTTCCATTTCTTTTAGGTTGTCCAGTTTGTTGGTGTATAGTTTTCATGGTAGCCTCTTATAATCCTTTGAGTTTCTGTGGTATCAGTTGTAATGTCTTGTTTTTCATTTATAATTTTATTGATTTGGGTCCTTTCTCCTTTTTCCTTGGTTAGTATAGCCAAGGGTTTGTCAGTTTTGTTTTATCTTTCCTAAGAGCCAACTCTTAATTTGGTTATTCTTGTCTATTGTTTTTCTGTTCTTTATTTCATTTATTTCTGCTCTAATCTTTATTATTTCCTTTCTTCTGCTAACTTTGGGCTCAGTTTGTTCTTCTTTTTTCTAGTTCCTTAAGGTGTAAAATTAGGTTGTTTATTTGGGATCTTTCCTGCTTCTTAATGTAGGCATTTATTATTATGAACTTCCCTCTTAGAACTTCTTTCTCTGCATCCTACAAGTTACGGTATATTATGTTTCCATTTTCATCTCAGGAAACTTTTTTATTTCTGCTAATTTCTCTTTTGAGCCATTGGTTGTTCAGGAGAGTCTTGTTTAGTTTCTATCTGTTCATGAATTTTCCAGTTTTCCTCTTGTTACTGATTTCTACACCATTGTGGTCAGAGAAGATGCTCAGTATGATTTCAATCTTAAATTTTCTAAGACTTGTTTTGTGGCTTAACATATGGTCTATCCTAGAAAATGTTCCATGTGCACTTGAGAAGAAGGTCTATTCTATTGTTGTTGGACAGAATGTTCTATATATGTCTTTTAGGTCCATTTGGTCTATAGTGGTGTTCAAATTTGCTGTTTCCTTATTGATTCTCTGTCTGGATGACTTACTCATTGTTGAGAGTTGGGTGTTAAAGTCCCCAACTATTATTGTATAACTGTTTATTTCTCCTTTTAGCTCTGTTAGTTTTTGCTTTATATATTTAGGTGCTCCAATGTTGGGCATACAAATATTTACAATTGTTATATCTTCTTGATATATTGACCCCTTCACATTATATAATGACCTCCTTTGTTCCTTTTTTACCATTTTTAAAGTCTCTTTTGTCTAATATGTGTATAGCTACCCCTGTTTTTTTGTTACTGTTTGCTTGAACTGTCTTTTTCCATACCTTCATCCTTAGTCTATGTGTCTCTGTGCATCTTTAAGGCTAAAGTGAGTCTCCTGTAGGCAGCATATTGTTGAATCTTGTTTTTTTAATCCATTCAGCCATTCTGTGTCTTTTAATTGGAGAATTTAACCCATTTACGTTTAAAGTAATTATTGATAGGTAAGGATTTACTATTGCCATTTTTTTAATTGTTTTCTGGTTGTTTTGTAGATTCATTGTTCCTTGTTTCTTATCCTGCTGTCTTTTTTTGTGTGCTTTGTTGTCTCTTGGTATCGATATGCTTTGACTTCTTTATTGCCTTCTTTTATGTAAATATTACAGGATTTTCCCATGTAGTTACCATGAGGCTTACATAAAATATCTTAAACTTGTAACACCCTGTTTTAAACTGATAACAGAGTTCATAAACTTTACACTTTTACTTCTCCCTCTGACATTTTAGGTTATTGCTGTTACAATTTACATGCTTTTGATATTGTGTAACTAATAACAGATGATTATAGTTATGGTTATTTTTACTATTTTTAAAATAATTTTCAAACTAGAGTTATAAATGAATTATGCACCACAGTTAGCATATTGCAGACTCTAACTATGACTATATATTTACCATTATCACTGATATTTATACTACCTGTCTTTGTTTTTATGATGTTAATTAGTGTTCTTTTACTTCCACTGAAAGAACTCCCATTAGCATTTCTTGTAAGGCAGGTCTGGTGGTAATGAGCTTTCTCAGCTTTTGTCTGTTCGGGAAAGTCTTTATCCCTCCTTTATTTCTGAAGGACAGCTTTGCCGGGTATAGAATTTTTGGTTAACAGTTATTTTATTTCAATATTTTGAATACATCATCCTGTTTTCTCCTGGCCTGAAAAGTTTCTGTTGAGAAATCTGCTTATAGTCTTATGGGAGTTCTTTTGTATGTAACTTCTCTCTTTTCTCTTGATGCTCTTAAAACTCTTTCTTTGTCTTTGATTTTGACAATTTGATTATAATGTGTTTTGGTATAGCCCTATTTGGGTCCAACCTATTTGAGGTCCTTTGGGCCTCATGGATCTGAATGTCCATTTCTCTCCCCAGGTTCAGGAAGTTTTCAGCCATTATTGCTTTAAATATACTTTCTGTCCCTTTCTCTTTCTCTTCTCTTTCTGGAATTCCCAAAATGCAAATATTGGTTTTTTTCATTGCATTCCATAATTCCCATAGGCTTTCATCACTCTTTTTTATTCTTTTTTCTTTTTGCTCCTCTGACTGGGTAATTTCCAATGTCTTATCCTCTAGGTAACTGATCCTTTCTTTTGCGTGGTTGCGTCTACTTTTGAAGCTCTCTATTGAATTCTTTAGTTAAGTTATTGTATCTTTTAACTCTAGGATTTCCGTTTGTTTTTTTGTTGTTGTTGGTTGCTATTTCCTCGTTGAACTTTTAATTTTGTTCCTGCATTATTTTCCTAATTTTGTTTAGTTATCTGTGTTTTCTTGTCATTCACTAAACTTCCTTAAGAGGATTATTCTGAATTCTTTGTCTGACAGTTCCTAGATCTCCATTTCTTTAGGGTCAGTCATTGGGGCTTTGTTAGTTTCCTTTGGTGGTGTGATGTTTACCTGATTTTTTGTGGTCCTTGATTCCTTGTGCTGGTGTCTGCACATTTGAGTAATGAGGCTTCTCTTCTAGACTCTCCAGGTTTGCTTTGGTAGAGACAGTTCTTCGCTCAGCTCGGGTTTCTGGGGGTGTCTGCTGGTAATGTCCTTGGGCAGGTGGGTCCTGCTATTGTGGTCTGCTTTTTGGTGAGGCGGCTGTTTGAACTCTGAGGATGGGGATGTGGGCATGTGCCACTGGCTGAGAACAGTTGGATAGGACTACTGGCTTGGTTCTCTACCCAAGTGAGGCTGTAGGATGTGCTTCATGGTTGCCTAGATTCTCTGGTCAGCCTTACTAGATGACTGGGACTGGGTACTATATTCAGTAGAAGATGGGATTATGAATTAGCTTCCCTGCCCTGGCTGGGCAGCAGGACAGGACCCAGGGCCTGTATAGCTCATTGTTTGGGGACCCAAATCAGGACAGACTGTGCATTAAATTCCATGATCAGATGAGGCCACCAGTTTTGCTCTGCAGACAGGCAAAGCCATGGGCTGTCCTCTGTGTTCAAGTGCCACTGTGCATAGGGCTGTTGAATGGGCTATGCAGCTTCCCATGTGCTCTGGTTGGGTTCCCTGGTTTGACAGGCTGAAGGCTGTATTCAGCGGGGCTATGAATTAGATTCCCTGCCTGGGTGTAGTGAGAAAAGCAGCTCTAAAGCTGGTAAAACTCTTTGTTTGTTGGCTTAACTCAAGCCCAAGTTCCCTGACCGAACAGGGCCACTGGCTTTTTTCTACAAACTATTGGCTCTGCCTCTCAGCTTGAGTGCTGCTGGTCTGCCAACCTTTATGGTCAGATGGGGCCGGAAGACATTCTGCACAGTGAGTGGGGCTGTGATTCAGTTCCTTGCCTGAGTGTGGGCGTACTGGGCTCTGGGGCTGGCAAGACTCCTCATTTGAGGATCCAAATCAGGCGGATCTACGCCCTGCCAAGTTCCCTGGTCAGATTGTACCCCTGATTTGGTTTAGCAGATGTGCAAAGCTGCTGGTTGGAATTACTTCGTGGGCACTGCAGGTATGAACTTGGTCTGCCAAGATCTGTGTGCTGGTTTTTACAAGCCCCTCCCCACTTCTCTGTCACAGTCAGATTCCCAGTGGTTGAGTCCTTCAGATTCCCCTGCAGTCCTTCTGGGGTGAGACCAGAGTAGGGGCTCCTGCAAAGTGACCTACAGTGCTGAGGAGGGGCTGGTTGTGCCCCCGGGTTCTCTTTTCCCACTGGAGGAACTGGAGGCTCAGGAGAGACTCCTGCACATGGTGCTCTGCTGGCCTGGGGGAGGGCCAATGAGATCAATATGTAGACACTTCTCTGACCTTCCTGCTGCAGTCTGTCCTGGCCTCTGTGGCGCAGAGGGGTGCTTCAACCTCACCCCCAGGATTCTCTCAGTGGTGTCTTGTTCTTGAATAGTAGTTAATTGTTCTTCTTGTGAAGGGGAGCGAAGTCAGGAGCAACCTATGTCGCCATCTTGGTGATGTCATTCCTCCAAACATTTATCTCTCTCAACTGATTTATTTCCTTTTATCAGATAGTGTGAATCAAATGGTATACAATGTTTCCTTTTTGTTTCGGTAGTGGAGAAACCCAGAGCACCATGTAATGCTTTGTTACAATAACAGAAAGTCAAGGAGGACCATTAATTTAATTCCTCCTTCTATACACTTTAGTATTATCAGTTTCCATTTTAATTGGCTTGCTGTAGGGTACCTTAAAGGCTTTACAAAACAACCAGATTGTACCTGAGACTGATCCATATAGTTAACTAGCATTTAACTAATTTAATATTTTGCCTGATGTGATCCAGACACTTTGTAAATATGGTGTGTTTAAAAGACCCAGGTGTCTAGCAATAGGGGAATGGTTTAATAAATGTGTATTCGTGCGCTTCTCTGTCACATGAGCCCTTAGAAGATGCACAGCATACAACTGAACAGCAATGAAGTGCATGAACTTACGTGTTTCAAACATGAGTAACTCTCAAAAAGGTAATGTTGAGTGGGGAAAAAAGGGAGATGTGGCAGAATACATCCAGTAAATGTAGCAGAGAATGCTACTTGTCCTC
Source organism: Equus asinus (assembly GCF_041296235.1). Classification (NCBI taxonomy): domain Eukaryota; kingdom Metazoa; phylum Chordata; class Mammalia; order Perissodactyla; family Equidae; genus Equus; species Equus asinus. The sequence continues at coordinate 40,638,495 of NC_091820.1, forward strand.
ACTATCTGCTTTCCATTTCTTCCATAGTAATGGACTTTTAGAAGGAGAAATGGCTTCCCAGAAAGAAGACTTTCTTTTCTAGCATCTCTTGCAGCCAGATTCACCCATGTGACCAGGTCCTGGCCAGTGGGGTGTGAGTGGGAATAGTGTGCACAGTTTAGAGGCTGTCCCCATAGGGAAAGGTAGAGCCTTTCCTTGTCCTGTACTCAATTCTCTCTCCCTAAAATGTGGGCCTGATGACGAGGGCAACGCCCCAGGGATGGTAGAGCAGTAAGACAGGGGAGCCACCATTTCACCCCAGGAGTATTTATGCTCTGACTCTTACGTGAGAGAAAAATAAACTGCTGTCTCATTTAAGCCACTATTATTTTGGTCTTTGTTCCAGCAGCCGAACCTGTTTCCTAAATCTATATGATACTATTTATGTAAGTAGAAAGAAGTAAAAGACTATTCTGTATTTGTGGCTATGTATATTTGGTAAACCTTGGACTGGATGTAGACTAAAATGAGTGATGCTTGCCTCGGAGGCAGAAGGGAGGGAATGGGACTAGGGAGGGGAAGAATACTTCCTCTCTGGAACTAAGCCATAAGAGGTTCTCTCTTCTGTGTGGGGTGCTCCGTTAGCTGTGTCAGAGTAGGACGGTTAATTCAGCAATGAATGACGAAGAGTCTGTATGTTTGGTATTTTTGTGATTGCTTTATGCCAACTGGTTTTTGATGGCTTTTAATGGTGACTTTTACCCCTGTATGAAGTAACTGGATTAACAGAAAAAATTGGTATTATCTGGTTACCCTTAAAACAGACAGGGAGGACACAGCCATAGTTGTCATTATAGGAGTGAGCTGTGAAATAGAACTGGGAAAACAGGGGCTGGCCTGGTGGCGCAGCGGTTAAGTTCGCACGTTCCGCTTCGGTGGCCTGGGGTTTGCCGGTTCAGATCCCGGGTGCAGACATGGCACCACTTGGCAAAAGCCATGCTGTGGTAGGCGTTCCACATATAAAGTGGAGGAAGATGGGCACGGATGTTAGCTCAGGGCCAGTCATCCTCAGCGAAAAGAGGAGGACTGGCAGCAATTAGCTCAGGGCTAATCTTCCTCAACGACAACAACAAAAAAACCTGGGAAAACAGGAGCTTTTGCAGTTTGCTGTTAAGGCCTGTGGCACAGATGTTACCAGGAGCAGGCTGGCAGGTTGCAAGAGGCACACAGGTAGCATGTACCTTGGTCCAGACTCTAGACAATGACATTGCCCACTCCAAAGCTGAAATTGTCAGCAGCCTGAGTGACTGTCTCTCAGGGCCAGGCTCGTGTTAATCAGGCTGAGAGAGCCCGAAGCTAAAGCAGAGTCCCAATTTATTAACGTATAATAACAGAGTTGAGTGTTCAGCATAGCAGAATGTATGTTCAGGCAGAGCAGAGTGTTTTCTCTGTGTAGACAAGCAACAGGAGACTCCAGGTTGTTGTCATAAGGTTCCTTAGAGAGGACAGAAGAAGAACAGAGGCAGTTGGTTATGATATGCTTATATAGAGACTGGAAAAGCCTGATGCGTCCTTCTCCTTGGTAGGGCTAGCCTTTTCCCCTCGCCCTGCTGGTCCTGGTCAGGCACTGTATGCTTTCCTCCAGCCAGTGGTCGCACGGATGGTTTCACCAGCTGACTCTTAGAGGTTTGCTTTTCTTCCTCTTTTTTACAGTATGTTTCCAAACTGGATACCACACAATGGACTAAATTTTGCCCACATGGATCTCAGGTACATTCCAGGTGGGTCATCTTGTGGTTTAGGGATTCCCAAGCTCTTCAGGGCACACGAACAGCTAGTTTCTTGGTTCACTCCCAGAATTTGCCAGTCACTTCCAACGTATGGCAATTTTGCTGGCTATCTGAGGAAAACCTTCACTCTCTTCTCTTTGAATCTATGGGAACCCTCGCTTCTGTTCCCCTATTCCAGTGTATGTGAAGACATAGTTAGCACCTTCCATTTTTAAAACCAGCTTCCCTACTGGACATTCTCACTTCTGTAAATGGTATCCACATCATACCAGCCCCCTAAGCTCAAAGCCTTGGTGTTTTCTTTTACTTCTCTTTGTCCTTTTGCCCATTCATGTCTTCTTAATCACCATCTTCCACTGACTTATTCTTCACGATATATTTTGCAGCAGACTTTTCCTTTCTGTTACACTAGACTGCCATCAGCACCCTGCTAGATGGTGAGGTGACCTCCCTGCCCACACAGCTTTCGACTGCCTGGCGAGTCCCCTGGGAACTGTGAGCATCCCACTGCTGTAATAGAACTAGGAGGATGGTGGATGTGTTCTCTAGCCAGTGCTTTCTCTCTTTTCTACAGTTCTCCTTCAATTGGATTATGGGCTCTCAGAGGACGGGAATCATTGTGCACTATTTCTTATGTATCCCCTTTAGTGCTTTACACGGTCTTACACATAGAGTGGGTTCTCAATATATATTTGTCAACTGGTGAGATGAACACTGTTTTTTGTTAGTTTAAGTAATTAAGGTGTGGGCATTTTGATTTAAAAAACATGGACATAAATAACTGGCAGAGAATATAACGGCGAGAAGATGAGCAGATGACCTGCTTTTCTTTTCATTGAAACCTTCTCTTTCCTTGCTCTAATATTGCACCACTGTCCCACCCCAGGCCTCCCACAACACTACTGTGCTCCTTCCCACCTTTATTTTCCTCTTCAGTACTTATAACGTACTATTTAACTTGTTTTTCTTGTTTTTAAAACGTTCTTTCCCATGCTACAATGTAAGCCCTACGAGGGCAGGCTTTTTGTCACTCTTGTTGACTGCTCTGTTCCCAGTGCCTGACGTGCGGTAAGCTGTGCAATAAATATTTGTTGAATGTCTAGCCTGGTGAGGTACCAATTGTGTGTGTTGTCATTAAATTGAGTACTATCACCAATCCTAGATCTCCCTTCATTCTGTTCACTGTTACTTAATATCAATGCTTTGAGGCCAGGGAGACATTTTTCATCTCTCTGCAAACAAGAGCTATCGTTTGGGGCTGAGTGACCGAGAGGCATGTGGAAGGAAGAAATAAACAACATAGTCGATGGTGCTGGAAAAAGACATGTTGGGCTCCACTCTCCCGTGGCTGGCATATTGTCCAAATACTCCCTACTTGTATTTTGCCAACCTATTTTGAGTACCTTTAATAAAGATGATTCATGTCCCTATTTGTTATTCTTACCACAGAGTATGTCCTTTTTCGTGGCTTAATTTCTCCTCCTTTTATGGCTAATACCTCTTTGGATTCCTTTCCTTAGGTGCTGTCACCCTGATATTAAGGAGGAAAATTCTATTTTTCTGGCTACATTTTGCCCATCCAGTCAGCCAGCCACTGTGAATATATAAGCCTTGGGTCCCATCTCCTGTGGGAGCAGTCAGGTAGGACCTGGCATGAATACAGAACTGAAAGGATGCTGGCTGACTGGACCCTGGCTTACCAGCAAGGGCTGCCTCGCCACCCCTCCCCAGGAGATCCCCTACTGGGACTGAAGACGTCAGATGTGAGCTGGCTGTGCCACTCACCGCTCAGATCATTAGCTCTGAAACGGGTTTTGTGTCCTTTGTGAGAACTGGATTTACTAAGATGGTATCAGGAAAACCTCAGGACCTTATAAATGCAAAGAGATCAACAGATTGTGCTTTATTAAGGAGTGGAGGTTTTGTCCTATAGATGGCAGGGAGCCATTGGAAGACTTTAAGCCAGGCAGAGATGTTTATTTTAGAATTACTATCCTTGCGGCGGTTTTGAGGTAGACTGCTTAGGAGCATGAGATGGATTCAGGGAAGCTAGGAGGCTGTTAAAAAAGTTCCTGTGAGGAGAATGGTTGCCACTGTGCAGAACTAGATGGCTGCCTTGGGGGGCAGATGAGATGAGGATGACTCATAGGTGTCTGGCGCTCAAAGGGACAAGGAATGGGGAAGAGAAACAATGTTTATGGGGAGGAGTGAGAGTTACCTCTTAGGCCTGTTAAGTTAGAGGTGTTAGGGAGCTGTCGAGCGGAAATTTGGATGTAGCATTTCAGAGCACGGGGAGGAGACTGTGCTGGACCTGCAGTTACTAAAGCTTCATCTTGGGGGGATGACTTATTTTTTTATTGTGATTTATAATCAGAAATATATATTTCGTCTTGGTTTCTGGCATAGAGCTCCTAAAAGCCTTGGAATTTTCTAAGTGTTAAGAGCGATAAAGGTATCTCGATATTCATAACAAACACCTTTCAACCACACGTGACTTTTGGAAAGCACCTAAGGATGGGGGCTGGTTGCTAGGGGAACCACCTATGTAATTAGAGGGTTGGAACTTTCAGTTCCCCCAACAATCCGGGAAGGGAGAGGGACTAGAGATTGAATTCAGTTTCCAATGGGCGATGATTTCATCCATCATGCCCATGTGATGAAGCCTCCATCAAACCCAAAAGGACGGGGTTCGGAGAACTTCCAGGTTGGTGACCACGTGGAGATTTGGGAGAGTGGTCCGCTCAGAGAGCATGGAAGCTCAGCGCCCTTTCTCCACACCTTGCCCAGTGCATCTCTTTCATCTGGCTGTTCCTGAGTCATATCCTTTTATAATAAACCAGTAATCTAGTAAGTGAAATGTTTCTCTGAGTTCTGTGAGTCACTCTAGCAAATTAATAGAACCCAAGGAGGGGGTTGTAGGAACCTCCAATCTATACTCAGTTGATCAGAAGCACAGTTGACAACCTGCACTTGTGATTGACTTCTGAAATGGAGGAGTGGGGACAGTCTAGTAGGACTGAACCCTTAACCTGTGGGATCTGATCCTATCTCCGGGTAGATAGTGTCAGAATTGAGTTGAATAGGACACCCAGCTGGTGTCGGAGAATCACTTGGTGGTGTGAAACCACACACACACACAGAAGTAATAAACCAAATGCCATGTACCCATTACCCAGCTTTGTTATAAGCTCATGGTCAATCTTGTTTCATCTATACCCCCCACAGCTACTGCTCCCCATGTCATTGACACAAAATCTAAAATTTTATTTGTAAATATTTCAGTATTTATCTTCAAAAGATGAGAAATCTTTAGAAAATATAGCCACAATACATCATCACCCCTCAAAAGTAACAATAATTTAATAATATTTGTCAAATATCCAGTAAGTTCACATTTCCCCAATTGACTCTTTTTTTTCAGTTTTATTTAAGATGCAAATAAGGTCCCTACAACTGCATTTGGTCCATATGACTCTGTCTCATAAATCTGTCTTATTTTATAGATTTGGGTGGGTAACTTTTCAGAGCATTCTGGATCCTATTTGTGTGAACCTGAGATATATCTAGCACTTGAACAAAAGAAAGAGGTGGAGAAATGTGGAATAATGTAGGGATGCTCTTAATTGGAGGAATGATTCTGATTTTTTCCCCCTTAGAGGCATGATGCTTTTAGGAAAACTTGATAAAGTTCTTGGACTTGTAGTCTCTCTTTCCTGCAGTTAATTCTCTCTACTGCTGCTATGGTATCTTTAGGCCTGATTATGCCCCTTCTTATCCCAGAAGTCTCTGAGGCCTCCGTTTCCTATGGGATAGAGTCTCCTCTTGTGAACTTGGCTTAAAGAGAGGGCTCGCCATCTTCCTTGTGCCAGTCTCACTCCTTGACACTGGTGTCTACCCTTCCCCTTTCTCTCAGCACGGGCTACACTCCAGCCATGCTGCTCTAGTTAACGTTCACTTTCCCACCTCATGCTGAGGGCTTTCTCTGAAATATAGTTCACGTCCACTCTTCTTTCATCCATAAGTCTGACTCATCTTGAAAGGCCCAACTGGGAAGTCACCTTTTCTGTAAGATTTTCCTCAACTACTTTTTCACCTGAAAGAATTATTCATTCTGTTCCCCACTGTGCTGCCTTTTTATGCCTCTGTTTTGTGGTGCTTGTCACAGCTTGACTGGTTTTATCATTAGTTATGTGTTCCTAGGCGGGCAAGTGTGTGTGTGTGTGGTGCTGGTGAGGGGCTCAGGAGGGCACGTGCTGTGTCCCAGCAAGCTCCACGTCTCCTCAGCCCCCAGCCCAGAGCCTCCTCCCCCTGGAATGCAGGGTATACGTGTTTGGTACCAACTCCCAGAAGGACAAACAACAGATTTTCTATTGTAGCTTCTCTACTGTATATTTTGTTTTAACACAATTTATCAAATAGACTGTTAAGTATGATACCGTTTTGAGCTGGGCTGAACTAAAACCAGAGAGTAATTGTATTATATTCTGCCCTCATAAACGCATAAAGTATTTTGCTGGGTATGTGGTGTGAAGTGTTTCTTATTGTGTCATTAATGTTGACTCTGGTTGTTGACTTTGGATACTTCCCAGACACCAATTTCATGGCTTAAGAAATTGCAACAAAAAGACAAAACTTGGATCTTGCCAGATACTGTTTTGTTGCCTGCCAAAACCCAGACATAAATTGCAGGGGGAGAAAAGGCATTATGTTAATAATTTCGGGAACTGATGCTTCCATATGTGTATAATCTGTTAATAATTGTAGTCGAATTACAGTTTTTTGTTTTCATTATTTCATTCTTTCAGCAAACATTTATTGAGTGATGACCACATTCCAGATACTGTGCTGGGTTCGGTGGCGCTTGCAGTCTCGTGGGGGAGGACAGACATTCAGGAACAGTTGTGTGGGCACCGACAGCACGAAGGAAGGAGTGGTTCACTTTGTGACAAAGGCAGTGCTGTTTCAGCTGAGTCCTGCAGGTGAACAGAACTGACCAGGTAGACAGGGGAGTGCACGGAGGGCCTGGGAGGCAGACCTGACAGCGTGGACAGCATGTGCCAAGAGCAGAGAGGTAGGAAATGGGCTGATTTGCTTCAATATGTAGCTATCATTTTCATTTTTAATAGGAAATATATATTGCACACGGTATAAAATTCAAATGGCTCAACAATGAAAATTAAGTTCTATCTTTCCTCTGACCTCCAGCCGCCCAAGTCCCCTTCCTAGGGAAAGCCACTGTTACACTTTCTTGTGTATACCCTTGCAGAGAGTTTTGCTGCATTTACAAACCTGAGATAGATTTTCTTTTTATCTCTCATGCAAAAGGAAGCATGCTGTTCAACTTGTTCTGCACCTTGCTTTTTTTCACTTAATGCATTGGATGTAGTGCTGCTGCATTCTTTTTAATATAATGCCTGTAGACTCTGTTATGTGAGGGGATCACTATTTATTTAGCCAGTACCCTTTGGAGGAGACATTTAGGCCTTTTATAATAATGTATTGTTATCCATTCCATGAAGTAGATTGGAATAAGTGAGCAGTAGCCACAGAGTGCAGAGCTGAGGGTTGTAAATATATTCAACACTCAGTTCATATTCTGTTAACAAGCAAAAGGTCAGGCAGATTTGGAAAAGAACCAAATAGAATTTCAAGAAGTGAACGATAGTCATTGAAGTTGCAAACTCAGTGGCTAGGGTAAAGAGGTAAAGAGAGAATTGTCGAACCAAGGTGATGGATCAGAAGCAGTTATCCAGGAAGTGGCACAGAGAGGCAGAAGGGAAATAGATGCCCGTACTGAAATGCTACACAGCAGTGAACCCGCATGAACCAGAGCTACGTGTCAACGTGGACGATGCTCACAAGCATATTTAGGGGTGGAAAAAAGCAAATTACAGAATAATTCACACTATACATAATTCAAAGACATGCTAAATTAAACAACATATATCTGCGATAAAACTCTAGGGGCATAATTAACACCAAATTCATTCTAGTAGTTTCTGGGATGAGGTGAAGGGAAGTGGGGGTCTTGATTGGGAAGGGCGCAAAGGGTGCTTAGCTCTCTTGATAATGCACTGTTGATTAAGCTGCATGATAGCCACATAGAGGTCTGCTCGACCATTCTGATCCTGATAAATTCTTGTGCAATATGTTAAATATATAAAATACTATATATAACTTATATACAGATAAAATAATGGAATAAACGCCTCTGCATTCGCTGTCCTGCTTAAGAAACAGGAAATTACCAGTACCTTTGAATCCCCTGTATATTCCTTCCCAATTATATTATTCTTTATTCTTGTATGTGCTATATCTCTGCTATTATGTTTCTGATGTATTTCATAATAAAGTTTTTAAAAGGGATGCTCTATAGCCTTCTTATGGTTATCTTATAGTCCTATAGTATATGTAATAATCAATTTGAATTTAAATTTTTGTCCCCCTTTTTTAGAATTATTGTATTTGTCATCTAAGTAGAAATTATGTACTGTGTGCATCTGACTAAATTTCTGAACGCAACGCATTTTCAACATTTTCCCAAGTATGTGATGTTTTAAAAGCATTAATGAAAATTACTCTTTCATCCGGCCCCATCAGTTTTGATCAGAGAGAACAGAGGTGCGGTGGTTTCTTGGTTAGTGCCATAGGATAATGCTTTCTACAAAAGTAGGAGTTCATGCCAGGAGGTCAATATGACAAAAGTCTCCTTTGGAGGATTAAGAAAACTCATTGTGATGGTGGTATGGGAAAAGGAAAAACAAACAAAAAACATCTCTGGAGTAGGGGCTAGGGGCCGTGTATTAGAGCAGTGGGACCTTAGCTGTTCATCTGTAAAAGAAACGTTTCCTAGTTGGGAGGGAGAGTGTGAGTTAGCTGGAGGGATATTGTCAATGGTCTAGAGAAGCCAGCGGCAATTTCTCAGAAAGCTAGTGTAGTAGTCAGCCAGGGCTCCCATAACAAAATACCGCAGACTGTGTGGCTTAAATAACAGAAATGTATTTTCTTATACTTCTGGAGGCTGGAAGTCTGAGATCAAGGTGCCAGTGTGGCCAGGTTCTGAGGAGGCCTCTCTTCCTGGCTTGCAGATGGCCACCTTCTCACGGTGTCCTCACACTGCCTCTCCTCTGTGTGTAAGTCCTTTTCTTATAAGGCCACTGATTCTCTTGGATTAGACCCCACCCTTATGACCTCATTTAACCCTAATTACCTCCTAAAAGCCCTATGTCCAAATACAGTCACATTGAGGGTTAGGGCTTTAACTTACGAAGTTTGAGAGGACATAATTCACTCCATAGCAGATAAGTTATTTTGGTTGACAGTCTTTGAATTCAGGTGAATTCTTGAATAGGTTTTGTTTTCTTTAATTTTTAAAAATATACCATCATAAATTAAAATTGGGGTAAGTACAAGCTCTGTTTTGTTCATTTATTTTACCATGTGTTCTCAAAACCCTCCCTTTTCACTTGTGTGTACTCTATATTTGCATTTATTTCAGTTTAAGACTCAGCCATCCCTTAGTGATTTGAGCGACAAGAGCATTGCGTGTCGTTGCTGTTGTGTGTTCCAGTTTCACGCTCTCTAATGGTGATGTGTTTTTGTTTCTTTGCAATGTTACATAACCTCAGAGTTTCTAGGAAAGTAGATTCTGTAATATGCCTCCTAAAACCATTGGAAAGTTTTTAACCTGTGAGAGTACTTGAATTGTGTTCATTAATTTGGGCTAAATTCCAAAGGCTGATAAATGTGAGTATCCTGGGATTTTTATGGCAGATAAGAGGTTGAAAATATGTAGTTGCTTCCTTAGGGGTCAGAACTAAGGCTCTTTTCCTATAACTCATAAGAGGTAATTCTTTGTTAACAGATGGCTACTGGCTAACGTCCCCATGGTCTGCTGTCATTTATTGAGTGTCTAAGGTGGCTCAGATGCAGGGATAGCTGGCCAGTACTCATTGAGCATTGCCAGCAGGAAAATCAGCTCTGGGGGTGAGGGGCAGGCAATTAAACGGCAGTCACAGTGCAGTGCAATCACTATCAGAGACTGTTCCAGAGGTGCACCATGAGCAGAGCTGCCACATAAGGTTGCGTAGGTTGTGCCCTAAACAATTCCAGGGAGCATCTTTCCTGTTGAATCCTCTGACGGCAGCCCTGATTGTGAGGAATCCAATCCAGTCGTGAGGTATTATCAGGAAGGGCTTCCTGGAAGCCCTTCCACTGCCTGGAAGAAGTGATATCTATACTGTGACTTGAAGGATGAGTAGGAGTTAGTTAGCCCAGTGAAGACGGTTAGGAAGGAGAGAGTGGGAAGAGGGTTCCAGGTAGAGGCTCAGAGGAAAGACTACTTTATTTCAAAGGGTAGGTGGTGTTTAGCTGAAAGTCTTGGCCTGGGGCTTTAAGGAGTGGCAAACAGGTCAGGAAAGTGAGTCATAATCTGCTGTAGTAACCATTGTAGTCCAGTCCTTTGGCAATTGACTTGAATTTGATTAATGTGCTTAACTAAATGGGAAATACACAAAACAGCAATTAAAATATGTTGAATGATGACTCAGCCACAGGTACACTGTCCTTGATTTTGGGAAATATCAGAGTATGAGGCAGAAACAAAGAAATATCCACATATCTGATCTAAAAGAAAACTAATGCTATAATTTGAAAAGTCCTTAGACCTAATCCAGTAATCTGCTGGCCTCCCATTATCTTCTGCTCAAACATATCTGTGAATTTTATTTTAAAGTATTTTAAAGAAAATGTATTTAAGAATATGATTGGTCGTCTATATTGTTTGGGTTCAGGAGATTAAATTAGTGATACTTTGTTCCCTATCAAAATTTGGAACCAATTGGGAGATAACGGAGCCAGGTGGATAGAAATAAAAATGTCTCGTTTATTAGCAGCAGAGCTTAGAGAATGGGGTTTAGGCAGGTGGCAACAGTGGGCTTCCTGAGACTAGCCCAGAGTTAGGCAGAAATAATCCCTCCAGGCCCTGGAGGTGTTGAGCCAGCATAGACCCCACCTAGAATGAGGCAAGTGCAGTCAACCTACACTTGGGTACCATCTTGGACTCTTCTAGGTAAAAGTGGAGTCATTGAGCCCAAGTCTGCCTCCTTGGCCCTAGTTTTCAATGAAAGACTCTTCTGCTCTTCCATTCTACACTAGAGTGGGCATCTTCATTTTGTAAAGACTGTCAGAAGGTATGTGGTATGTGGTCACCCATAGAGAAATGCTGTGCTGCCCAGCAATGATGGGAAGTTTTTCCGGTGTCTCACCCAAGAGCTTCATGGACAGTAATGATTTGTCCATGTCTAGTTTTCCCAAGTAGATATCTAAGACCTAAAATAATTTTTCCCTCTTGTTCCTATTACATTCCATATTTGAGGAAACTACTTAGAGTTGATAGTGTTTTTGAATCACATAAACTTATTCCCTCTTGGTTTTAATAAAATCTTTGAAATTTCAGGTATTGAAGAAGAGGGGCGTTGGATTGGAGGTTGAACTCTAAGCTGACGGGCTTGATTTTTACTATTTTACTGTCTCATATGCTAATGGAAGCAAGACAGAACTTTTGTCTTGAAGAGCTAAAGACTCACTTTGTTTCTTTAAAGTCAACCTCTATCAGAGCAGCATTACTCCCAGGCTGGTCGTTTGGAGTCACAAGTTTCCTGTGGTATTGTCAAGAGTTGTCAGAATCAGAACAATTAGAACTCTCCTACATTGCTGGGGGGAGAAGGGGGGATTGTTGCAAAATGGTATAGTAACTCTGTGAAATGTTTGGCAGATTCTTATAAAATTAAGCACACATTGCCTTATGGCTGAGCAGGCCCACTCTGGGTGTTTACCCTAGAGAAATGAAAACACGTTCACATGAAACCCTGTTCATGGATGTTTGTAGCATCTTTATTTGTGATAGCCAAAAGTGGAAAACCAGCCAAATGTCCCTCAACAGGTGAATGGGTATACCAACTCTGGTATATTCATACAATGGAGTACTACTCACCAGTAAAAAGGAATAAAGTGTTATTTCACACACTGCTTGGGTGAATATCAAAGGCAGTGTGCTGAGTGAGAGAAGCCAGTCTCAAAAGGTCACATACTATATCCTTCCCTTTAGTTAACCTTGAAAAGACAAAACTCTAGTAATGGGAAACAAATCAGTGGTTGGTGAGGTTATCTAGGGTGAGGGTGTAACTGGCAAGGGACAGGAGAAGGGAGTTTTCTTGGGAGTGATAGAACTGTTTGGTATCCTCATCGTGGTGGTGCTCACAGAATCGATGCGTAGTTAAAGTTCTTACAACTGTTCACCAAGAGGAAAAAAAATCAATTTTATTGTTAAGACAATTTTAAAAATTTAAGAAAAGACAGGATCAAGAAAGTTTAAAAAAGAAAGAAAAGAGAAAACAAGCCTCAAACTGGGAGAAAATATTTTCAAATCATATATTCAATAAGAAACTTGTGTCAGAATATGTAAATATCTCTTCCAATTCAATGACAACCTGATTTAAACATGGTAAAAGATTGGAATTAATGGACATTTCACCAAAGAAGATATATGAAGGGCCAATAAGCACGTAAAAAGATACTCGATATCATTAGGCATTAGGGAAGTGAAAAGTAAAACCACAATGAGACCACTTAATGTTCTCTAAAATAGATGCAATCAGAAGACAGTAACAAGTGTTGTTGAGCATGTAAACAAATATAACTCTCATGCATTGAGGGTGGGGATATAAAGTGGTACACAGTTTCCCAGATGGAAAACAGTTCAGCAGTTTCTTAAAAGAGTAGACATAGATTTACCATATGACACAGCACTTCCACTCCTAGGTATCTACCCTAGAGAAATGAAAACATATGTCCACACAGACTTGTATGAGAATGTTCATAGCAGCATTATTCATAATAGCAAAAAAGTGGAAACAAACCAAATGCTCATCAACTGGTGAATGGATAAACAAAATATAGTATATCCATACAATGGAATACTATTTGGCAATAAAAAGTAGTGAAGTACTGATACCTTCCTTCCACCTGGATGAACCTTGAAAACATTATGCTGAGTGAAAGATGCCAGACACAAAAGACTACATATTGTACGAGTCCATTTATATGAAGTGTCCAGAAAAGGTAAATCTATGGAGACAGAAAGTAGATCAGTAGTTGCCTGGGGCTGGGAATGGGAAACAGAGAGTGACTGCAAATGGAAATGTTCCCAAATTAGATTGGGCTGATGGTTGCACAACCCTGTGAATATACTAAAAGTCATTCAACTGTACACTTTAAACAGGTGAATTTTCTGGTATGTAAATTGTACTTCAATAAAACTTTTTTAAAAATATTTCACTATGTGTTCAAAACAGCTAACAAAAGTGTTTTGAATGAATTCTCCTTGAAACTAATGTATCAGATGAATAACACAGATGCATAGTAAGTAGCAGAACAAGTAGAAAAAGCTGTTGGAAAAGACTGTAACAGTCATTCTCAACCGGAGTCACTTATATGACCCCCAGACCTGAAAAGTCATCGTCGCTGCTGGGATCCATTCATTCTCTTTATTCTCTGAATTGGAACTAGTTTTCACTATCTTCAGACACTGTAAATAGATGTGCAATGGAATGCTTTCTTTTCTCAGGATTTCAGGTGAGCTTTAGAACTTAGATCAACCCCTACAGTGCTGTAAACAACCCCACAGTGGTGGTCAAACCGAACTGGTGATCATTACTCATATAAGGGCAGGTGAGGTCTCATTAGAGGAGAACAGTGCATCCACGCACCTGTTCCGCAACTCCTTAACAAAGGCTCAGTAACAGAGATATCTAAATGTTGCAGCTGGTGGATGGCTGTATAGAATTACAGCTAACTGTGCCCACCTGTTCAACTATCCTCCCAACATCCTCAGTCACAAAAGCGGGGACTGGCACTAGACCAATAGAGGCGGGTTTCTTTAATGACCTCATGAGATTGTTGAACCACACTTTGTCCATAAATAAATTCCTTCTTCATATGACCAATTTTTGGATGGGCACATACATAAACTGTCTATAGGATTTTGGGGGGTTATGTCTTTCTTTTAAAAATTAGAACAGTTGGCAGTTGTATACCATGAGCACAATATGTAAATACAGTCATGAAGCGAGGTTTTTTTCATACCCACAAGTTGAAATAGTCTTGAATTTTTTAAATTGAAAAAGTCTTGAATTTTTGCGCTTTTGGAGTTCACCACCTTGTTTTAAGCCACATAAAATGTCAAAGTAATTTCATCCATATTAGCTTTCTGTAAAAGTTCAGAACTAAATTTTTTCCTGATATTAGTCATCTACCTATGAAATCAGTGATTCTTTCTTCATCAGCTGACATCTTATGTGCTATTTTTTCTGGTCCACATACATTGTAGATTGTTTCTCTTTGTAATCTGGAACACTATGATGTTGATACAGTAAAATCTTCAATGCCTCTGTCGCTCTCCATTGTTTTTTTGTGAATACTGAACTTTCAAAAAAAATCTAATGTTGTGTTTTAATTCCTTGTAGTTATGACCTCTTTACAGTTTCTTGTCAAAGAATGTCTTCCAGATCTGGTAGATGAAAATAGGCCATTCAATTTTTTCCAAGTATTTATCATTTTCTCACCAGAATACCCCTCGGTAGTCCTAATATCTTATTCTTTCTTGAAGTGAAAGATGCTAAATGTGAACTTAATATCATAGCAATGACTCTGTCCTTTGGCACTGTGGACTACAGTAGGAGTAAGTATGAATCTGAAATGTTTGAGGAGTTACTCAAACTTTACCTTGCGTTAGCAGTGTATACTGTTGCTTGGTATATTTTTCATCAAAACTATCAGGACTGTGTTGACCTTGGATTTCTGCTGTGGTGTTTGATGTTGCCACGTTTTCCACGAGGGGGCAGCATTATCACCTTCACTGTCTCCCTTCCATCTGGAATATGGGTTCATGGGGCCCAGGGAGGGAGGGAAAAGTTTTAGAAGTATATAAAAACAATGTTGATCATCTAATAACACTTCAAATTTGATGATGATTACTGGGAGAGAGTGTAAGGGCATTTCTTGTAATTGAAGAATTTGTCTGCAAATATAAACCTCCTGTAAGGAAAAAATTCCTCTGTTTCCCCTTTACTCAATATTCATACTGAACACCTCTGTGACCAGGTATGTGGGAGTTTTTCCCACACCAAACAATTCTCCAGCTCTCTGGTGGATACTGCCTGGGTGTCCTACAGTTCAACTCAATTCTGATGGTCTCTACCTGGAGATAGCCTCAGATCCCACAGGTTAAGGGCTCAGTCCCACAAGAATGCTACCACCCCACTTCAAATGCCAATCACAAGGCCCAGGTTGTCACCTGTGCTTCTGACTGAACATACATCAGAGGTTCTCATGGCTCTCTCCTGGGGTTCAATCATTTGCTAGAATGGCTCAAAGAGCTCAGGAAAACAGTTTACTTATTATATTACTGGTTTCTTATAAAAGGATATAACTCAGGAACAGCCAGATGGAAGAGATGCATAGGGCAAGGTATGTAGGAGGGGATGTGGAGGTTCGATGCCCTCTCTGGGTGTGCCACCCTCCCCGTACCTCCAGTGTTTACCACCCAGAAGCTCTCTGCACCCCCATACTTCGGGGGTTTTTATGGAGGCTCCATTACATAGGAATGGTTCATTGAGTCATTGGCCATTAGTGATTAACTCAATCTCTAACCCCTCACCCCTCCCTGGAGGCTGGGGGTGGGATGGAGTTGAAAGTTCCAACTCTCTAATCACAAGGTTGGTTCCCCTGGCAACCAGCCCCCATCCTGAGGCTAATCCAGGAGCCCCCAGCCGCCACTCTTCTCATTAGCATACAAAAAGACACTTAGTACTTTGAAGACGCCAAGGGTTTTAAGAGCCAGGGAACTGGGACGAAGACCAAATATATTTCTTATTATAAATCACAATATCACACCCTCTTTTGTTAAAGTAGTATTCATTGTGAGGACCCTGTGCTAGTATGGTTTAATTTTGTAGGTAGCTCTGCTGATAATGAGGTGAGAACTGTAAAGAGACATTGAGTTGTGTGAAGCAGCTATCGATTGGGGAGAAGGATAGTTTTCTGTAAATGACTTATTTTGGTTTCCTGATGAGGACATTTAAGTTAAATCATGACAGGTAGCTTCCACCAGACTACAGATTATCCTGTATTACGATGAGTATTGAGGGACCACAGAATCATCTATGTCATGTAAAACTTCATCAGAAAATAACTGCCTAACCAGGGAGTGAAAGAAGAATTAAAAAAAATACTGAGTTCCATCTGGAGCAGACAGCAGCCCCAGAGAACCCTGAGCAGGCCCCTGCCTCCAGCGGCCTCATTTCCATCACTCGGACCAGCTGGCCCCAGTCACCATGCCCATTGCTGCAACCATGAGCATCAGGGCTGAGAGCCGGCAGCCTCCTGCCACCCCTCCTCAGTAGTAGCCCACCAGCAGGGAGAAGGTCAGAGCAACGCAAGTTTGGGGGTTAGTAAAATGGTTCTATGTAAGAAACAGATATGGTTTCATCCAAAGGAATGACATCAAGCAATATATATTTGTACGCTAGACTGCCGTAAAGAAGAATGACCCCCATGAACCACCTTTGCAGTACTGGGAGTAGAGAAACTGTGGAGTTCGATGTGGTTGAAGGAGAAGAGGGTACGAAGGCAGCAAATGTTGCAAGCCCTGGTGGATTTCCAGTGCCAGGCAGTAACTGTGCAGCAGAGTGAAACCATCATAGACGTTATGGATGTCCTCCATGTGCTCACCAGCAATATTACCAGAAGAATGAGAATGGGAAAAAGAAGGAGGGTTCATAGAGTGCCCCCAAACTCCGGGCCCGACAGCCCACTGGCCCAACAGCGCACACCTTACTCCACGAGGAGACCCTGTGAGTGACCTTCATGTGCAGCGACAAGTCATGCGAGTGCTGACAACCAGGGTGAAGGAAAACAAGGTAGACCAGGGAGACAGATTATCTCTTGGGATTATAGACCACAATTCTCTAGGCCCCCTCCTCACCTAGGGTGGCAATGAAGAGGAGCAGGAAAGTCAAGGAGAAGAGACCCAAGGTCAGCATCCACCTCAATGTGGGTACCCCTACAACTTTACTTACCAACACATCCAGAAAACCCTCAACTGTTACCGAACCAAGTGGGTTCACCTCCTGGCAGAGTTAAAATCAGACTCTTGACCAGAAGTAGTTGTCACACAAAGTAGAACTAATTTGTAGTGGACAGGAGGCCACACGGAATCATTTCCAAAGTTGTAGCTGTCCCCAAACATGAGAAAGCAGGGGCCTTTTATTTTGGACTGGGAATGAATATTCGAAAGAGAGAGGAGGGTATTTACTCAGGCTCAGTTGGAAAACATGCTTCCACTTACACTGCAGGTTATGCTAATAAGGCCCAGAGAGGAGATGATAGCATTAAAAATGAGGCAAAGGTCATAGGGTTTGCTCTTGTGGTGGGGCTTGGTCTGGTTCAGAGTGTTTGGTGATTGCATCTCTTAAATAGTTAAATACTTCCGAACCCACCCTTGAGTTCCTTGGGGCAGTTAGTTGGTGACACAACCCTAACATGGTAGAGAGACCACAGCTGGGAAGTCTGCTCCAAGGCTGAGCAGAGAGAGGCTAAGTGCTGGCTTACCATCTCTACCATCATCCAGGTTAGTCACCCACCAAGAAGAAATGAGCATGAAATTCCAGAAGTCAGACCTGAACAGAGGATTGGTGCTAAAGACCTTAAGTGTTTGCTTTTTGCCCATTGCCCAGATAACTAGAACTATCTGCGTTATGGGATTTTTATTATTTTTCCCTACAGACGTCATCTTCTTTTGGTAATGACCAACATGGTTTTCATTCATTCATTCATTCATTTATTTTTGAGGAAGATTAGTCCTGAGCTAACTGCTGCCAATCCTCCTCTTTTTGCTGAGGAAGACTGGCCCTGAGCTAACATCCTTGCCCATCTTCCTCTACTTTCTATGTGGGACGCCTACCATGGTTTGCCAAGCAGTACCATGTCTGCACCCGGGATCCGAACTGGCGAACCCTGGGCAGCCGAAGTGGAACATGCGAACTTAACCACTGCACCACCGGGCCGGCCCCCATGTTTTTCTTTTAAAATGTCTGTTTTTTATCATATACCTCTAAAAGTTTTAAAATTGTTTCATATCTGATCAATTTGAGATTATTAAGAACCTCATTTTTAATTTTTAGTAAAATTTGTAACTTGATTTTTTCACAAAAGTTAATGAACTGCAAGGTTCTGTTAATACAAGTCTTTAATAATAATAATAAAGCAATAGACACAGAGTTTGACTTAACTATATTTTCTAGATTTTATATATTATTTGTTCAACAATATCTTGTGAGTTCTCATATGTCTTAATGATAAGAGACTTTGAAGAACATTGTACATAGAATATAGTAAACATTGTTTTTCTCACGTAACTTTCTCCATTAATGGCAAAATAAGATGGAGGAGCATTTTACCATTCTCTGTTTTAATATTGCCAGCAAAGAACTGAATATAGAGAAAAGTCTGAAGTTTTCCTCCTATGAGAGCTTTGTAGAAAGTGTCTGGTAGTTACGGTGTTTTTTTCCACACTTCCCTCGCTTTTACTTGGGCATGTGTGACTCATGGTCAGGTCCAGGGGAGCAACACGTCCTGTTCACTCGTGGAGTTGAATGCTTATACACGATTTTGCTGGGTTTTTCCTAATAGGAAAACCCTACTAAGAATGGAATGAGACTTAACGACTTGCTGCTAATTATCTTAGCTGTGTCATAGCCACAGCCCCGAGAAGCCAGCCTATAGTCCCTGAATCATTTTGCACTGTGGTGTTAGCTCCCCAAGGGGTGTAATTATTTTCTCCATGATACCAAGTACTTGAAATGACCTAAGTAAAAGCATTTCTCCTGCCCCCCTCCTCTGATGTGTGGCAAATCAAGTTGTATTTGTAGCAACTAGAAATTCCTGTGGCCTGGTCCTTGCTGGCAGGTGGCAGCAGAAGTGGCCTGAAGGCTACTGCTGGTGCAAATCAGAGTTCAGTGGTTCTGCTTTGTGCTGTGCTGTCCTTGGCAGAAAAAACTTTGCTGCCTACCACCTCATCTTCCTCCACCAAAAGCCTGAGGAATGAGACACGATGAGTTGTTAGAAGTAGTCAGAGTACTGGAATAACCACGACAGGTAGTGTCCTACCGATGGCTGAATAGACAGATGCTTGACCCTTCTGAAGGACTGTGCAGGTGCTCCACCCTATTCCTGGTCTCTAAGATGACTTCTGAGTTTCTTAGTTCTTGCAAATCGACCGTGCCATTATTTTCCATGCTCTCTCTGTCATTCCGCAGGACTGATGTTTTCTTCTACTTTGTTTCAGGGCTCATCGTCGGGGTGATCCTGAGGTACGGCACCCCTGCCACCAGCGGCCATGACAAGTCACTCAGCTGCACTCAGGAAGACAGGGCCTTCAGCACCTTATTAGTGAATGTCAGTGGGAAGTTCTTCGAATACACCCTGAAAGGAGAAATCAGCCCTGGCAAGATCAACAGTGTAGAGCAGAATGACATGCTGAGGAAGGTGAGCTGGGGACGCTCAGCCATTGTTGTCCTGACACAGTGTTTGGTTTTCTGACTTCATCTTGACCTTGTGGAGAGAAATCCTTTCAAACTCCTGGAGCATCGGTAGCATTCCTGGCTCTCTATTGCTAGGAAGCTTTTGGGCTATGATGAGGAGAAGGAGGAACCCGATTTGGACTTGAGCCTTTTAGCTTTGTTAGGATCAGTAGCTGACGTGGGCCATTGATTGTGCAGTGGGTTGTACATCCTCGCTCAGCTCGTGTCTCCAGCACCCATCTCTTCTTTACTATGTCTCTTGCTAGGGTTTAGGAATGAGGTTGTTTCTTTCTTAAGATTGGTTTCCCTTTTAGTTTATTTATTCAGTGTTCAAAAGTATAATTCTTAGTTCTTCATGGTTCTTTTGCCATATTCTATAAATACTTATTGAGTGCCCACTCTCACTGGTGATTGACGCCAAAGGCTTAATGAATCTTTGGAGGAAGAATGTCTTATTGTCTTAGAATTTGAGTCCAAACATTGTTTTTTATTTGATGTTGGGGATTGTAAAATGCTCCACAGGAAAAGAGATTATGTAATCTCCTCACTAAGGCGATTTCCAGGATAAGCAAGAGATCTGCAATTATCCTCATACGTTCTGTTATCTTAAAGACTCAGCTTATCAGCAGGAAGCCGTCTGTCTAAGGTCAGGGGGATCCAGGTTGCGGGGAGCTCTCTTTAATATAGAATAAGGCTAATGTGTGTGAAGGCTTACAGTCAAAGGCAGAATGTAGCCTGTGCTCCAAAAATCAAATTATAATTGTTCTTAGGATCTACCCTAATCCTTAAAGAAAACTATTCTCCACCCAGAGCCTTAAACATGCCCATCTTCTCTGTGTCCCTAGTGGCAGTCCTAGTGAGCTCTTTGCTCTCAACCCTTCATAAGAATGCATGAGATTTCCATAAACTTGTGTGAAATTAAATGTAACTGAGAAAGATGCCCAATGTAAATACCACACTAATGGCTGTTTTGAAATGGCAGCTTGAGTCCTTCATACTAGATAGGATAGAGGAAAAAGGGAAAAAATTCCAACCCATTTCCATCTTTTAGATCATAATAGAAGATAAAGCTGACTTTTGCTCTGTTATCTTTGGAAAAATGTTTATTCAAATCCCCTCTGTTTAAGCTTTTGCCACACAAAGCAAAGGTGGGAGAACAAACAAGGTTGAGATGATTATTGTTAGCTGAGGGGAGAAGAGGCATGTTGAGGCAGCTTGGTTGATGCAAAGAGTATTGGAATGGGTGTCAGGAAACTCTTGTGCTGGTTCCTACATTACTGGGTTTGGTGACTTCCAGCAGGTCCCACCTTCTTTGACCCCAGTGTCCTCATACTGGGTAGATATTGCCCAAGGCCCCTTCTCATTCTGACATTCCCTGCTTTTCAGACTACTCTTATCTTCAGCAAGAAGATAGAATAAAACATAATTTGAGAGAACCATTCTACTTTTAATTAGACTGATTAACATTTACAGTTTCTAAAGAGAAATGCTAACTTTACTTTTAATAATTAGGATGAAGATTGAAAATAATTAATTTGAAATAAAAGGCAATTAGTCTATCATCGTGAACAGATCCTTTACAAAGTTTAGGAGGTTTATAGAATGCTTAATTCTTTTCTGGATGTGATAAGACTTTGCTGTCTGATAGTTTCAGAGTGATTTCTCTGTAAAACCTACAGGTAATTTCAGTCCTCTTGAGCTGATGAATTTAAGCTGATGTTCAGGAAGCCGCTAGCTGCATGCAGACTTTGATCTAGGCTGCATCACGGGCCATATAAGGCTGGTCCCTCAAAAGAGACTTGAATTCGATAGAATTATGTCTATAAATGATTCTGTGGGAGGACCCAGAAAATTAATAAAGAATCATGACTGCATCTTTTATTGCAGTTAAGCCTTTATAAAGGTTTGATAAAAATCAGGATGTTTTTATTTCTTGTTTAAAAACATTGACCAGAAGATTTCTGTGGTCTTCATATGAATTAAAGAACGTACCAAGAGCAGAAGTCAGAAGTGCTGTGTGGAGAAGATGCCAGTCCACTGGGGAACTGCGGTTTCTCTCCTGTGTTGAGTCCATGATTTTTCACATTTATGTTACTTGCTTTAAATATTCAAACTTTAGACAATGGCTTAAGATATTAAGCAAATACTATGGCACAATTGGTATTAAAATAATAATTGGCTTTTTTCTTTTTAAACTTTTAGGTAACATTTGATCCAGAGGTCTTTTTCAACATTCTGCTGCCTCCAATTATTTTCCATGCTGGATACAGTTTAAAGAAGGTAAGAGGTTTTTGCTGGTATTTCTTAAAGCATGGGAATCTCTATGTTAATTTACGTACATAATTTTCTAGTTTTTTCCTTTTGGCAGATTGCTTATTACTGTGATCTTCACCCACTCAGAGATTATAGTTGACTCATCATCAGTGATTCATTTCTGTTTTAAAATCTGCAGCTCTCATACATTGCAAGTGGGAATGTAAAATGGTACAGCCACTCTGGAAAACAGTTTTGCAGTTTCTTATAAAACTAAAGTTGCAATTACCATATGACCCAGCAGTTATATTCCTGAAGATTTATTCCAGAGAAATCAAAACTTATGTTCCCATAAAAACCTGTACGTGATCATTCATAGCAACTTTATATGTAATAGCACCAAATTGGAAACAACCAAAATGCCCTACGGTAGGTGAATGGTTAAACAAACGTCCATACCATGGAATACTACTCAGCAATAAAATGGGACAAACTATTGATACACACAGCGACCTGGATGGATCTCAAAGACATTATGCTGAGTGAAAAAACCCAATCTCAAAAGGTCACCACCTGTGTGATTTCATTTATATAGCATTCTAGAAATGACAAAATTATAGAGATGGAGAACAGATTAGTGGTTGCCAGGGGTTAGGGATGGTGAGTGGGAGGGAAGTGAGTGTGACTATAAAGGGATAGCATGAGGGAAGTCTTTGTGGCAATGGAACGATTCTGTATTTTGATGATGGTGGTGGTGGTTGTGGTTACATGAAACTACACATGTAAAATGACATAGAACTACACACACACTTTGTGCCAATGTCAGTTTCCTGGTTTTGATATTATGCTACAGTTACATAAGATGTAACCAGTGGAGGAAAATGAGTGAAGATACAAAAGACCTCTCTGTACTATGTTTGCAACTTCTGTGAATGTATAATTACTCTAAAATAAAAAGTTTAAAAAAATCTGTTCTTATTATTGAGAGTCATTATGCTTGGCAGCCAGGGTGGGCCCAAGCCCCTAGTTATTTAAAATTCCAAATACTTTTACAAACAGTGCAAGTAGCTCCCTCCCTTTCCCACTGTAGGAATATTCTGTGGAAATTTAGCCTCCAAAAAGGCTTCCCTTAGCTAACAGCCAAGGAGCTTGTTTCAGCTCTCTTTCTGAACGGGACCTAGAAGAGACCTTTTCATTGAGCCTAGAGAAGAGAGATCTTGGCTGCCAATAAAACTCAACAACATTCTTAGGAACTAGAGGACGTTTCCAAACTGATAGACCTCTAGATAGATCAATCAAGAAAAAAAAGAGGAAGGAAATAAATTACCTGTATCAGGAACGAAAGAGGGGACATCACTATTGACCCTTCAGACATTAAAAGGACAAGAAGGGGATATTATGAACAACTTTGTGTCAATAAATTTGACAACTCAGGAAAAATGGACAAATTCCTTGAAAGATACAAATTACAAAAACTGACCCGAGAAGAGGTAGAAAACTTGAACAGCCCTATATTAATTAAAGAAATTTAGTTCATAATTAAAAACCCCACAAGCCCATATTGCTTCACTAGTGAATTCTATCTAGCATTTAAGAAATAATACAAGTCCTACACAAACTCTTTGAGAACACAGAGGAGGGAACACTTCCAAACTCATTTTATGAGAGGCATGCCTGCTCATCAGACTGGTTCTTCTGTCAAAGCAACTCTGCAGTTTTCAGAGGGTTCTTAAACTGTTTCCAGCTAACCTAAATATAGTTTATGGAGCATCTGATATGTATTAGGAACTTCACATATATTCTTTTTTTTTCTTGGTGAGGAAGATTAACCCTGAGCTAACATCTGTGCCCATCTTGCTCTATTTTTTGTATGTGGGATGTCGCCACAGCATGGCTTGACAAGCAGCGCCTAGGTCTGTACCCGGGATCCGAACCTGCAAATCCTCGGCTGCTGAAGTAGAGTGTATGAACTTAACCACTACACCACTGAGCCAGGCCCAATTCTTTTATTAAAAAATTAATTATTTATTTATTTATTTTAAAATTTTTCCTTCTTCTCCCCAAAGCTCCCTAGTACATAGTTGTGTATTTTAGTTCTGGGTCCTTCTAGTTGTGGCATGTGGGATGCCACCTCAGCATGGCTTGATGAGCAGTGCCATGTCTGCACCCAGGATCTGAACTGGGGAAACCCTGGGCTGCTGAAGCAGAGCGTGTGAACCTAACCACTCAGCCATGGGGCTGGCCCCTCCAATTCTTTATTTCTGTTTTTACATACAGTTTCTGTGATGATTAGAAATAATGTAAGAATGTGAGAGTGGAAGGAGATTAGCTCAAATCCCTTCTCCCCCAGGGTTCCAACTCACTGATAAACATACACAGAGCTAACTGGCAATTGAGTGAGTGATTTATCACCCGAAGGCCCTGGTAATGCATGTTGGACAATGTAGCTTAGCCTTTAACAGTGAGACTCCTTACTACCTGCCTCATGAATTGAAGACAGATGCCCTTTAGCTACCAGGTCGCTCACAGCCACAGTAGGGAGGGTGAAAGGGAGAGATCCTAGAAATTGCTGGGCCTGCCAAAGGCTGCCTCTTTTGCTCACAGCCTTGAAGCTAGAGGAGCAAGAGTAATCCCCCACATTGCACAGGAGAGTTAAGACTACAAGTCAGCGTCAAGCCAATCTCCCCCTTCAGAGATCAAATGACCCCTCCTTACTGCCTCACCGTTGGGGGAGGAGGGGTGGAACATAGGTTCCCTCTTCAGGATGGATGCTTGAGAGCAGGAGGCTGTGTTTCTGCACACGCATTTACGCACTCACAGACGTGCAGAGTGTCCTCTGTGCTACGCTCCCTCTGGATTTTGGTTTTCCATACAAAAATGTATCCTTCTTCTGACTAATGTGTGGGGTTGCCAAAGTCACCTGAATCTGTATGTTAGTTGACACATAACAGGAGATGGTTTTATGGGTATGTAATGTTATTCTTTACCTAAATGGAGGACTTGGGAACTCCTCTTCAGATCAAATGAGTGATGAATAGTTTGATTTTTTAAATAACAAATTTTAATATATAATCAAGGTCATAGTTGTTTTAAAATGAACCAAATTATTGGTTGTGAAAGCCACTCTAATGGCTGAAAAACACTTTAGTTTTTGTAGAGACTTCTCTTTTCAGCCTCATTTTGTCAGAAGAAAAACAAATAACTGGCTTTACCAGTTACCAATTTAAGTTGTTTTAGAAATGCTAGTCTTTCAGGTTATCAGCTATTAATTTAGTCTCTCTCCTATTTAATTAGTCCTTATAAAGGCACTTAAGTAGTTGGTTGTTAAATGGTTGTCGTCATTGATTAAACCTGTTGTCAATTAAATGTGTACTAAATGTTTCCCCATTTAATTGCAGGTATGTAAACAGATATAGATATATGTATATTCAGACCCTTTGACCTGTGCACATATAGTTGTCATGCATACATGGGCCTGTTTTTTCTAACTTGGAAAAAATATTGGAATTAGCTTTGATTTTGTGCTACCACTCACAGTTTGCTTACAGGGCATTAGCAGGGGAAGAATTGACTTACAGAAACCTTCATTTTTGGTGAACTTCCTCCACCAAACACACACAGACACCACACATACGCACTCTAACATGTTAACATTTGTCAGTGGGGAATGGGAGAAGGAGTGGGAATGTCAGACTTAAAGTGGTCCAGCTAGGAATTGGAATGTCGGGTGGATTTTCATTCAAAGCGAACCTTCTCATCCTAATCTGTTTTAGGATTATATTCTTGAAGCTTTTACCAGGGCACGTCATCTTCTGTTGTCTCTTTTTGCCATTCTGTACTAGAGAGGGAAAAGTAAGGGAGACTCTGAACCAGTCATGGCCACGTGAACCAAACATGACTGTGAACCGTCATGGCCGAGTAGGAAGAGGACAAAAGATATAGAATTCCACCAGAATCTAGTACTAGGACTAGAGGGTCCTGTACTTTCTTCCCTAAAAGAATGTGATGGGAGTCAAGAAGGGCAGCTTGTGCAGTGGGAGGGCAATGCCCTGGGGTCAGAAGACCTGCTTTCCAGCTCTGGAGCTGCGCTTTGGTGGGCATGTGATTTTGGGCAGCTCGCATCACACCTTTGGGCTTTAGATCTCTCTCGTGTGAAGTGGTCCAAATAACACCTTCATGATGGGGTTGTTGTGAGAATTGGATGGGCTAATATATGTGAAAATACTTTGTAAACTACGAAATATACGGTTAAGTATATGAAGTGTAATACACAAGTAAATGGCATGTTATACCTTTTCAAGGTGCTGTAAAATTGCAGTTCATATCAGCAGATATGAATGGGGATGGGTAATTGTGTGTGTGTGTGTGTCTGTGTCATTTTAGAATATATTGTGAGTGTACTTTTAGTGGAAGATTTACATTCCAATTCTTTTGCTTTGGCTAATGTCATGAATATGAATTTACTTCATATTCAATGTATTCAAACTAACCAGAGGGATGGTCACCCAAAAGAAAGCTGAGCAGAAAGGGAAAGGTCAGCTGGGATTAAAATTTGTTCCTGGCTACTTCCCATGAGGTTCACTGGGCTCATGTCTCATCCTTGATGCACTCCTAGCCCTCCAGGTTTTAAGCCCTTGATGGAGCTTTTAAAGGCAGGTAGGCCCACAGTTGTTGATTTTTTTAAATCTATTTTTTCAAAACATTGGTATATAAATGCATTAACTTTAAAAAAAGGCTGAGAACAATGACTGATTTAAGAGGTAAACATAATGTGTCCGTAGTGTGTACAGGTAGCAGCACGTGGATTTGGTGACTGATGGTGTGACAAGCCCTTGAAAAATTCTCTTCTGAGCACGTGGCTTTGGGGCACTAGGCATTCCTTGACACCTTCTTCACAGCCTCAGAGAGGGGCAAGCACTGGGGAAGGCCGAAGCCTAGGCCTCTGATCCTCTGTCTGGAATGCAGGCCAGAGGACGCCCGCAGCCCTTTGTCTGGTCACACTTCATGGTGGCTGCTTGATCCGGGCGGAGTTCTTCTTCCTCTGCCCTGTCTTTCCCTGATGTTGCTCAGCTGGCACACTGGGCTCTCCTGCCTTTTTAATTTTTTAGATAAGATGTTTCTGGCCCCTGTTTAATTAGGGTGTTTTGGGGATTTTACTTGTCTATTTTTGTTAAGTAGTTCTGATTGTCCAATGAGAACAGTTTATGCCTTGAGGAGTATAAGAACCATGGCTCAGGGTCCCAAGAATAGGAATTTTCCCCATCAGAATACCCACAGACCTAACGACTTAGGAGAGGTAAATCCTTGTGTGTGTGTGTGTTTTTTAAGGTAACCAGTGAATATACAGAAGCAGTGAGAGGGCTGCGGTTTTGCCACCTCTTTCTGAATAGTTGTTAGCTCTTATATTGGTATAAATGTATCAACTTATATACATATACATAACTTATAAACATACATATAAACTTATAAACGTGCCCATCTTAAGTAGAACCACCTGTTTCTTGTTTCCCCACATCTATCTCTATTGTCCCTCCCAGGCTCCAAAGATTAATCGAGGTGAATGTCAGGAGACACGTCAGATCCCATGAGCAGATACTTAGGACACTCTGTTTTCTGATACTGAATTAAGCGGAAAGCTCCTTAGGTAACACTTTCATACTTTATTAGTTGCAAACTTATATCTTTAGTGATCTTCTCAAGCACCACCAGATCTGGAAGTGACTAGCTGAATCACTAGAGTGAAATAAATAAATCTATGAAAATGATTGGTCTACTTGCCCATGTGTGTGCACACACACGCACTCTTAACATAATTTAATATAATCAGCTGGAGTAGTTTTCTCTGAAATTTGCTAAGCCCCTGCTTGCTCGCTCAGTGATTGGCGGGACTAAGGAATTTTAAAACCATGATGTTCAAGGCTAAATAGTATTATTCAGGAGGAATTTCAGCTATTACTTGACGTAATGGGAGCAGTAAGTCTCACTTTGTAGAGAATTTTAACGTGTTTCTAATGCTCACTGGCAAAGATCACAATGTGATTCCTGCTTTTTTGTTTTATTCAGAGACACTTTTTCAGAAATCTTGGGTCTATTCTGGCCTATGCCTTCTTGGGGACTGCTGTTTCTTGCTTCATTATCGGGTAAGTGACTCTTTGTCATATAACCAAATTAACACACTTTCCAAAGAGATGAGATCCACATGGGTTCACAGGGTCCAGTATTTTTTCCTCAGCTTTATTTGGAGATAATTGACATATACCATTGTGTAAGTTTAGGGTGCACAATGTGTCGATTTGATACATTTATAAATTGCAAAATGATCACCACCATAGTATCAGCTGCCACCTCCATCCCGTCCCATAATGACCACGTCTTTGTTGTGGTGAGAACATTTAGGGTCTTCTCTCTAGGCAACAGTCAAGTATATGATCCAGTATCATTGGCTAGAATCACCATGCTGTACCTTAGATCTCTAGGACTTGTTCATCTTACAACTGGAAGTTTGCGCCCTTTGAGCACTATCTTCCCCTTTCCCCCACCCCCCAACTCCTGGCAGCCACCAGAGCCCAGTATTTTGATATTTGTGATGATGGCAGTTAAAATCTAGAGCTACATTGTCCAGTATGGTAGCTATTAGCTAGGTGGCTATTTAAATTGATTGTATGCATAAATAAATGGGGAGAAAAGTGACACATCTCCTGTGCAGATTTCCAAATAATTTGTATAGATATACTCCCCCTCAAGGAGATGGAGCTTAGCACTTTGATTGTGGGCTGTGCATAGTGACTTCCTTCCAAAGAGTACAGCGTGCACAGGGGGAAAACAGAGTAGCCTTACAGTGGAGAAACCTGACAAACGCTGCCTCAGCCACGTGATCCAGATTAACACCGCTAGTGGTAAATCGTGTTGATACTCCGAACCCGTGATATTTGTGATGTGAATGGCACTTTACCTTTATGTCTTCCTCCCAAAAACATGTTGCCTCAGGTTAATCATGAGAAAAAATCAGGCAAGTTCCAGTTGAGGGACATTCCACAAAATACCTGACCAGTACTCCTCAAAACTGCCAAGGACATCAAAAACAAGCAGTCTGAGAAACTGTCATAGCCAAGAGGAGACTAAAGAGACATGACAGCTAAATGTAATTTTACCCTGGATGAGACCCTGGAACAGGAAAACGGGCATTAGATAAAAAGTTAAGGAAATCTGAGTGAAGTATGGACTTCAGTTAAAAAAATTAGCTGGAAAGCTAGAGATAAAGGCAGGGGCCTTTTATGCCACCAAAAAAGGAGGAGCTTAGACTTTGTCCTTTAAGAGACAAGCCATTGAAGAGTGACAAGTTAGATAACTGGCACTGGTGACGATGGGAGGCAAGCTGGGGAAAAGGCTGCCAGGGAGAAGTCGACTGCCCGGGTCTCAGCTTGTGGTAGAAGGAAGTGGAGAGGAAGGTCTCGTTTCAGGAAATATATCAAAGATGAAAGAAGCCTTTGATAAGCAGCAAAGGGCAAATCAAATTGGTAGCATAGAGTTACTGTGAATTGAAATAGAACTGTTGAAGAGTCTGGAACAGTGCCTGGCGCACAGTAGGCAAGCATTAAGTTATAGCTCTTTATTCTCGAAAGGGTTCAATTCTGCAGATAGTTCTTGAGTTACTAACGTAGTCAATCTACTGTTCTAGGCGCCCAGGATACAAAGGTGAGCAGTGACATGGTCCTTACCATCAAGAATCTTATTATTATATTATTAGAGTCTTGGTTGTAGCGTACAGTGAGTTTATTCTGTGATTATTTTTTTGTTAAATTTATTCCTAAGTATTTTATTCTTTTGATGCAATTGTAAATGGGATTGTTTTCTTAATTTCTCTATTCGGTGGTTATTTTTGCTCCTCTAACGCCTACAGCTGCTGCCGCCACCACACACACACACACACACACACACACACACACTCACACTCACACACACACACACACTCACACACACTCTCACACACACACTCACACACTCACACTCACACACACACTCACACTCACATACACACACTCACACACACACACACACACTCACACACACACACACCCTTAGTAACAGGTACTAGGCCTTTTAACACTCCTCACCCAATATGTAAGCTGTCCTGTAGGAAATGTGCCCTGGCCCAGTTGAAATATTTAGCTTGGTGGTCCCTCTTGGGCCATGTCACATTCTGCACAGCAGAAAGAGGGCTATGATGGCCTGCCTGACCCATGCAGCGTGTGAGGCAAGATATGGTGACGGGTACACTGATATTATAATAGGATGTGTAGAGAGTTTTGCCTCTTTTACATTCTTTGAAATAATTCTTGGCAGAGAAGGTCGATCCCTCGGATCTTTGTGACCAACTCATTTTTTTTTTCTCTTCAGCTTCATCCAGTCCGCTCATTTCCATGACTTTAAAGTACTATCTTAGAATCCTGTGACTTTTGTCACAATTTATGACACGTGATGCAGGGTTCTTTCTCTTCTTTTCTTCTCTATTACCCAGTCATTTAAGATGCCTTAACTAATTGTTGCCAATTGAAGACCATACTTAATAGTTGTAAGTAAGCAGAACTTTTAAAAATGGAATGCTTAGATGTTTCAACAAGATGACATTAACTGCAAACTATCACTTGGTGCCAAAGACTTATTGCACATGTTCCTGGTAAGTGTCTACCCACAGCAGCTGCCTGGTGTTTGCACAAAACTCCCCTGCACTACAGTGTTCCAGTACCGCTCTGCCTGCACGTGTGCTCTGTTGCTTGATTAAGAGGGTTCTTTTCCTTCCTCCTTCTCACATAGTTTGCCTTGCCTTCTTGCAGAAATCTCATGTATGGTGTGGTGAAGCTCATGAAGATTGTGGGGCAGCTCTCAGATAAATTTTACTACACAGATTGTCTCTTTTTTGGAGCAATTATCTCTGCTACTGACCCAGGTATTTACATATCTGACTTTACCATCATGATATTCCATTATTCAAGTCTTACAAAGTTCAGAGCCATCACTAACTTTTGTTGCGATAGGGAGACTGTAGTGTTAACATGGGATCGTGGAGGAAGAGACCAGTAAGTGGCCTAACAAACTTAGAGAACTTTTCTCAAAAGGGCATACGTTTCCCTTTTACAATTATTATTGTTTATTGTGGTAAAAACGCATAACATAAAATTTCCCATCTTAACCATTTTTAAGTGTACACTTCAGCAGTGTTAAGTACATTCACATTGTTGTGCAACCGACCTTCAGAACTTTTTCATCGCTCAAAGCTGAAACTCTATACCCATTAGACAGTAACTCCCCATTTTTCCCTCCCCTCGGTCTCTGGAAACCACCATTCTACTTTCTGTTTCTTGAATTTCACTACCGTGGATACCTCATAAGTGGAATCATACAGTATTTGTCTTTTTGTGACTGACTTATTTCACGTAGCCTAATGTCCTCAAGGTCCATCCATGTTGTAGCATGTGTCAGAATTTCCTTCATTTTTAAGTCTGAATAATATTCCATTCTACGAATATGCCACATTTTGTTTCTCCGTCCATCTACCTGTGGATACTTGGGTTGCTTCCACTTGTATTTCCCTTTGTCTTTCATTTTGGAATGTCTAATTTGGTTATAATTTTTACACTTAGACTGTCTTCTTACTCAGTGTTGTTCTTTTGACTTCCTGTAGGAAACATATCATTTGGTTTAAAATAATACCTTTTCTTAGTGGAAATGCACACTGGTACCTGTAGTGAAGGTAATTTAATTTGTAATCTCCTTTTGTGCAATGTTCCTGTATAACTGCGCACTGTGACATGGTTCCTATTCATGAATCTCTTACCTTGTATTTTTCAAGTGTTAGTTGAACCAGTTCTTAAAAGTGGAATTATTATATGCCCCTCCTCCCCTGCAGCTCAAAAACAAACAAAAAAGCTCTTCTCTCCAAGTTGAGACCTATAATTAAATCAATTCACATAAACTAGTTACAGCTGTTCCTTCCTCTAATGTCAACTATTAAGAGTACATCTTAGGGAAAGAATTCATGGGGAAAGAGCTGATCCCGTCCTAATAGCGGAGATGGAAAGGTCTTCTCAAGGTCTCTGATGCCCTCCAACGTTCTGGGCAGTAATGATCTTAAAGATACTAAGATTCCCCCCAACTTCACCATGACTCTTGGGGGTCCTCTAGATCAGAGCTATCCCATAGACCTTTCTGTGATGATAGAAACGTTCTATAATCTCCCCAGTCCATCATGGTAGCCAGTAGCCACATGTAGCTGTTGAGCACTTGAAATGTGGGGTAGTGCGACCGAGGAACTGAATTTTAAATTTTATTTTATGTTAAGTTATTTAAATTTAAATAGCCACCTGTGGCTAGTGGCTACTACATTGGGTAGCACAGCTCTAGACAGTTGTGTGGTTGTGAAAAATCTCGATGTCCCCAAAATGATTGACCTCTCTTACCCCCATATTTTATTACAAACACTAAGTAAATTGATATTGAAGACTTGACTGTTTGAAGGAGCCTGGTTTGGGAAAAGAATGTGGGATGTGGAGTTGCAGACAGAGGTTTAAGTTCTAGCCTTGTTAGTCACTGACCAGGTGGCCTGGGCACACTTTGTCTCCTCCTCGTCAGTTTCCTCATTTATGAAGCAGGAACAATGGTACCTATTTCCTAGGGCTATTGTGAAGATTAAATGAAATAAGGCATGTTAAGCATTGAGCATAGCATCTGCTAGTTATGTTGGTCTCTATGCACATCTGACTTAGGCAGAGAGTTCTCTGTTTTCCCCATGTTTTTTAAAAATATATACCAAGTCATCACTTAACTCAAGCATGTTTCTAAAGAACACTCAGAAAAGTAACTTTATTGTTTTAATACTATGATGTCTGTGACTGTCTCCAAATGTGTGTCTGTTTGAGAAATAGATCCTTCATAAGTCTAAGAAAGGTGTTTAGTCTCTCCAAAAATATATTAGTAACTATACTTGCCTATAACTTTATTACTAATTTCTTACTAGTACCACCAACAAGCATTAGGGGAGGTTAGTGTAACAGAAAGATTACTGATATTGTTTTCTGAGCTGTTAGTGCTATATCATTTAGTTGGATAGAAAGGCTTATTTTTCCAGATTATCTTCGTAATTGTTTACTTCACTTTAATGTGTCTGTGCTGTGGCAGAAAATAATGGAAGGCATTACCATGGTATACCGTTTTTATTTGGACTGTGAATATTGGCACAGTAAAGGTTTTATATAAATGAAAGTTCTAGAAAATTGAAAGTTTAGACTTATTAAATATCAGGACATTAACTTTCACTGCTTTTTAATGGAAATCTTTCTGAAGTGTAGAATGTCTTTGTAAATTAAAAGTGTTTTACCAACTTCCTAAAAATCTGTTTGAAAACTTGGACCATAAAAGTGATAAAAACTTAAGTGCAGAGTAAGACCAAGTAGACTTCTTGTGCCTGGTGCATCAAACAGGAGTTCTGGTATTGGGATATGTAGTGGTGTTGACTGATAGGGAAGAATAAGTGTCCTTGTCCCTGATGATACTATGCTTAGCTCAAGACACCAGTCTTTGGTCTTCCCGTTGAAGGGGACACCATATGTGGGAGGTGGGGTAGGCTGCTCTGTGACCAGGAGCCCTCTCCGTTCTGTGGTTATGTGTCATGGGTGCCATATGCCATCTTTGTGGACTGTTACTTTAGATGGAGCAGGGAAGAACATGTAAGTTTGCAGCCTGTGGTGCGCTGTTAGGCAGCTACAGGAGAAAATGAGTGCTGTTCCTTCCTGTGAACCATCATGAAGTGATTCTTCTCGTGTTAATTCTGTCACTTTTGTATCCCTTGAGTCAATCAGACCTACTCACAGGTTTCAAAATCTGTGGCGTGTGTTGTCAGACAGTAATTCTCTAGTTGCGTCACCCAGGCTGGTCGGTCTTTCGCTTACCCTGTGAAACTCAGTTCAAATCAGCCACCTGCCTAGTTATTCTTTCCTTACTCCTTCAGCTACTTGCTCCCACAGCTCTCGAGTCAAGTCTATTCGTACATACTAACACTGGCCGCTTTGTATTGAGTGTTTGCAAGGGCTAAGTGCTCTTTAGTACACAGATGCAGTGTTCGAGAATAGTTAGTTGAATGAGCAAATTCAGGTTCTTGACTTTTCCTTCTTCCTATATCTGCTATTCTTTTATTTTTCCCGCCACTTTTAGATACCTGTGCCAGTGGTCTTCAGTCAGTTCATTGTCATTTCTCAGTTCATGTCCATTCGGAAACAGCTGTTGTGACCCTGCTCTCTGATTTCAAGGGTCCTGCTGTGGAAGGAGCAGTCTATTTACTCCCCACCTTTAGAAGCCACTCACCCAGCCTGTCACCAGCCCCTCATCATCTTCCGGTTGTCAGGACCAGTATTCCTCATCTTGGTCAGGCACAGGCCTGCTCAGGAGGGGCATGGCAGGGTTCCTGCCCTGCTTTATAAGGTGATAGGCAGGGAGAATGAGAAACTGAAATTCAGAGCAGCCAAATTCAGACTAGTGCTGTGTTAATTGTTATTACTATTAATTATGCAAGCTAGCTTTTATTGTCATGGATAAATGAGTTAACGTACATTATTTTTTTTACTATATAGCTGTAGTATTTTAGGAAAACAGTGTTTAAAAGTCAGAAGGGCTTTCAAAAATCATGTGGCTCAAACCTTCACTTCGCTAAATCTTCGGACTTTGCTGTGTGCCAAGTTCTCATAGCCAGTTGGATGGCTTCTGTTTGTCCCTCCAGATTTACTCGTCACCCTTCTCTACCCTCCTCTCAGTGCCAGGAGGCTGACTTGTATGGAAGATTTCAAAGATTCCGTTGCCTCTGGTTTCCCATTGGATTTGTCCACAGGGGAGCACCAGCGGGAGACTGTAAGGAGGGTGGAGATGGAGGGTCCCTGTGGGCTGACTGTGTCCCTTGATCGAAGGTCGCGGCTCCTGTTAGGCAACCCTCTGCACACAGCTCCTGGTTCTGGTTGTCACGCCTTCCGTGGGCCCTCTGAGCCTTGGCATGGTATAAAAGCTCCCTGTTTCCAGTGCAAGTACTGCCCTCTCCTTTGTGGTTTTCCTGTGCTCTGCCCACACTTCTATAAATAACCCTTTATTAAACACTCCTCAGATTGCTCAATTTGAGGGTGCCATCTGTTTCCTGCCAGGACCCTGACTGATAAAGTCCTGGTGCCCAGGTCTCCTGGGCTGCCAGCCCTGTGCTCTGTTCGTTGAGATTAGCCCCCACTAGTCTTGAGTCCCTGAGTGACTGAAGTGAACAGAGGCCTCCTGTGCCAACCCGCAGTGGACGTGTTGCATGAGTAACAGATAAAACTTCTCTTGGGTTCAACTTCTGAGATTTTAGGAATTTTGATACTGCAGCAGAAAGCAGCCCATCATACAGGGCCTGTTTTCTCATATCTAAATTGGGGGAATGACAGTGCTACCCACCTAGGGTTTTATGAGGACTAAATGAGATTGTAAAACGATTAGCAATGCCTGCTTCATGTTGAGTCCTTAATAATTATTGTTGTTTTTATTATCGTTGTTAGTTTTTCTTCAACATTGGGTTAAAAACAAGACAATTCTTTTGTCATATAATGATAAACTACTAGAGTAAAGGTTATGTATTAATTAGGGTTCTTCAGAGAAACAGAACAAATAGGAGGGGTGTGTGTGTGTGTGGAGAGAGAGAGAGAGAGAGATTGATTGATTGATTATAAGGAATTGGCACCTGAGATCATAGCGCTGAGCAGTCCCCAACTCTGTAGTCCAAAGGCTTGAGAACCAGGAAAGCCAGTGGCGTAGCTCCAGTTCAGGTCGAAAGGCGGGAGGAGACTGACTGCCAGCTCAAAGACAGGCAGGCCGAGAGGGAATTCTGCCTTCCTCTGCCCTTTTGTTCTGCTCAGGCCTCCAGTGGGTTGGATGAACCAACCCACGTTAGGGAGAGCAGTCTGCTTTACTCAGTCTGATTCAAGTGCTAATCTCATCCAGAACCTCACAGCTACGTCCAGAATAATGTCTAATGAAATATCTGGGCACCCCATGGCCCGGTGAAGTTGACACATAAAAACATCACAGGTTCTTTGTAAGGAGCCCCAAATCTTGTTCATGTAATAATCCAGAAAATAAGAACTTTCTTTTAACCTAATCCTGAAGATTTTTCCTGTTGTGTGACCTGATGAACTGTATTTAAGGGTGGAGGAAAGCGGTTGATTTTGTGTCATGAAGATGACATGTCCTTTAGGAACCATAGCTGCTGGCAGTGCCCCCGTTGATGTCTGGTTAGTGTCTGAATGCACAGAGTAGTAATTTTAGGGCCTAAATTTGTGATTATCTGGAGCAGCCTCATGATATAGTTGACATTTTTCAAATCCAAATTATTCTTTGCTTATTCTCAATAAATGAATTAAACTTTTTGAAAAGGAAGGCATAATGAGAGCAGTGTAGTTTTGCAATCTCCCTTAATCGCTAACATAAACAGAGAAAGCAGGACAGCAAAAGAAAAAGACACAGAGACACAACTAGCCGATAGAGCATCCCCGTGAATGCCCACATATCGACTGGCGGAGTCAAACCGGCAGCAGCACTGCGACTTTGGAGAGGAACAGCAGCCGGGCGGGAGGAAGCGGAGCAGGGAAGAGGCAGCTGCTCATCACTTTGACTGTCAGGGAGCCCAGAAACTTCCCACAAGTGTTCACACTCAAAAGGAGGGGTCCCCACTGGCAGTAAAGAACTTTGTTGGCACCTCAGATAACAACAGTTAAAGCTTGGGAGCGGGGGCTTTATGGGCTTCAATTTATGGGTGAGGGCCAGGAGACTGGAGGGGGTGTGAGGCTGCTGGAGTGAGCGGGGCCCTCAGGGCTCTCAGAAAATACTCAGCAAAGATCTCTCTGGAAGGACAGAGCCGCTCTCTAAAAATGAACTGCTAGGACCACAGACCCTGAGTGATGGGGCATTAAAGGAGAAAGATAACTCAGATACACATGGAGGAGGAGACCAAAGGAAGTGGATTTCAGAGAGTATTGGGGAGGTGGCTATACCCAGAGGCCGTATTTTTAATACTTCAATGTAAAACCAGAAGGGGGAGCCCTAGACCCACGAAACTGGGATAGCTGCTCTGGGCCTTCTCCCCACTACCCACCTCACTTAATGTGAGCAGCAGAAATGGATTGAAGTTGAGCTTCATGCAAACATATTGTAAGGAAAAATGAGGGTAACCCCTATGAATAGTAAAGTTACAAATAGTAAAGTCATATCAGAAAAATAGGGTCCCAATGAAACTTTATTACTGTTCCAGCAGAAGCTAAAGGAAATTAAGAAAATGATAGAAGTTATGAAAGAACTGTATAATCAGGATTGGAAAATTCAGAAATGAGAGGACCAAACAATAGGCATTATGAAAAGAGAGCCAACAGAAAGGAATGGAGGGGGAACCCATGGAGTAAGAGAGGTATAAAATATTTTTTAAAATAAATTTTAAAAATGGGCAAAACCAAATGATAGTGTCAGGGAATATGCATTGGATGATCAAACTATAAGGAACTGCAAAGAAATGATTACTATAAAATGACGTTAGTGGTTACTTTTGAGTGAAGGAAGGGGTTTAAGATTGGGATGGAACATATGAAGGGACTTCCAGGGGGGCTGGCAAAGTTCCATTTCTTGAACTGGATGATGGTTACAAGAGTGGTTGGCTTATAATAACTCACTAAGCTAAGTATTTGTTTGGTTTGGTTTTCTATTTGTATCAGTTAGTAATGCCTAATACTAGGTTAACCAAATAGCTGTTTATCTTGACTAATGGTCCTGAGCAGGTGTCCAGGCACTCGGTTTTTCTAATGCACAACCCTGGGGTTTCAGACGCGCGTTAGTTGCCCCATGGAGGCAAGATGACTGCACTGTGTCCAGCCTCTCCGCCTCTTCCAAGCAAGAAGAGCTGGCACTCACTGCAAGGGAAGCTGGGGAAGTGGGTTTTTAGTTTTTAAAGTCCTTATGGTGGAAATTAACAGAGTAGAAGGCGATTCGGTGTGAGTGTTGAGAGAGAACCCTGCCTGCATGTGTGTATCGAGAGCAGCAGTTCTTAACTAGGTGTGATTTTGCCCCCCAGGAGACATTTGGCAACGTCTGTAGACATTTTTCTTGTCTTGGGGGCCAGTGTGCAGTGCTACTGGTATCTTGTGGGTAGAGGCCAGGGATGCTGCTATAGCCCTAAAGTGTGCAGGACAGCCCACCACAATAAAGAATGATCTGGCCCAAAATGTCAGTAGAACTGAAATTGAGAAACTCCAAAACCCTTTCAGTGGGTCCATAAGGTCAAAACTGATTTAATAATGATAGTAATACATTATTTGTCTCTTTCACTTTCATTCTTTCACAAGTGTACAGTGGAGTGGAGTTTTCCAGAGGCTGCATAACATGTGATATTGACTGTTGATTGAATGCAGAAACAAATATGAGAACCATCTGTCTTCCAGTAATCCAGATGTTAAAAAGATTTGAAAAAATGTGAAACCAATGGCTCTCCTCTCACTAATTTTTTTTGTTCTGGAAAATGTAGTCATTTTTCATGAAAAATATGTTAATGTATAATGGGTATATTAGTAATTATAAATGAATAAATATTTAATTTTTTTCTGTTTTATTTAATACAGTAAATATTGATAGCTATAGCCCACAAGACTAAAGTTCTTTGGGGGCGTCAGTAATTTTTAAGAGTGTAGAGGAGTCCTGAGACCAAAAGTTTAAGAACTGCTGATCTAGAGAATGGCTGATTTTCGAATGCCTAGGAAATGTGAAGACTACAAGAAGTATAATTATGTAGTCTGTCATAAATGAAGACCTTCCTTTTTTCTCAAGCCTTCATTAAAGCCTTCTCTGTGCCTAGACCCTATGCTGGGTTTTGGGAGCACACTGGTCAACAAAATAGGGTGTCTGCCTTCAAAGAGATTTCAATTCACCGATGGAGCCAAATCACATGAATGTGGTTATTTTTTTAAGTTCTGTAGTAGAGATATTTTCAAAGTGTGTTGGGATTACAGTGGGAAGCGCAGTGTTTCGGGGCAGCGTTATTAGATCAAGCATCATATCACACCTCATTCCCATTGGGAAGATTGCCACTTTCCTTTCTGCCGTACACAGACAACCCGTCTTTGACTCCCTTACTGTCTCCCAAACCACCCTATCCCGCCAAAGATAGGATTGGCCTCTAGAAATTTGTCATCAGTGGCTTAAAGTTAGAAACTGAAACTAATTTGATATGTTTTTGGCCCACTTTTTAGTGACTGTACTGGCGATATTTAATGAATTGCATGCAGATGTGGACCTTTATGCACTTCTGTTTGGAGAAAGCGTCCTGAATGATGCTGTTGCCATTGTCCTCTCCTCGTAAGTAACAATATTTCTCCCCGGGAAGAGAGACTCTGGCTTCCTGAATGCTCTGGGCTAGATTCAGAGGCCTGTCTTAAAAGTGTTAAGTATTGAATCGGGTGTTTTTCTAAATGATGTTTATCAACTTTGTTGGTAAAGTTATGCTGCTTTGTCCAGTTGGCGGCAATCTGAATGCTGATATCAGATTCAGAGTAAATTACATGAATACACCATGGAGAGTGCTCGGCAGACTGTAGATACCTGTGGTTGTCGATATTTTTAGGTACCATGGTGTAAAACAGCACAGTCCTTTTTAACTCTCTCTTCTTTTTAAACTCCAGGTCTATTGTTGCCTACCAGCCAGCGGGGCTGAACACTCACGCCTTTGATGCTGCGGCCTTTTTCAAGTCTGTTGGCATCTTTCTAGGTATATTTAGTGGCTCTTTTACCATGGGAGCTGTGACTGGTGTTGTAACTGCTCTAATATCCTTTTTGCAGTTTCTGCCCCTGCCTGGGTATAATTATGTGGCATGAGACTTATAAAGAGAAAGTTCTCAGTTCTTCCTTTCAGGTCAGAATCTTGAAGAGGTTGTTCCACTGGGGTCTGGAGGCTCCTGAAGTGTGTCCCTTTGGTGAAAGATGGCAGTCGAGTACCTAGCTAAGGGTCTGAGAAAATGTTTGGGAGTGTAACTCTAGGCTTAGCCCTGTCTCACCTTTGTGTTTTCTCTCCTCCTATGAACCAGTTGGAGACAGGAGCTCTGGGAAAGCATCAGTTTTAGGGGAGTGAAAAGAGCTGAAAAGCCAGGAGGAGGCTGGGAATCAGGGACCACCTCACGGGAGGCCGGGAGGAAGCAGGCTGAGAAGTACTTTAGCCTCAAGCTCGCGGCTACTGTCTGCTGGGCTAACGTGGCCCTAACTAGCCGGGGGCTGTCAGTGGGAATACTGTAAGGTGGTCTTCCTTAAGCAAAGGACTGTGCACAATATTTAGTCAAAAACCAACCAAGCAACCAACAAACATAAAAGCGAAGTGTGGAATGAGCAGGCAACCCCTCCACAGGTGTGCTGAGCCATTCATCCTCTCTTCGTGGGCATTTGGATCACTACTGTCCAATACAAATGTAGTGGGAGCCACAAATGTGAGTCACATCATTTCAGCCTGCAGTCACTACACAAATTGTTAACAAAACTCATACAAATTATTACTGAGATTTTGTGCATTCAATTTGTGTACTAAATCTTTGAGATATGGTGTGTATTTTGCTCTTAGAGTACATCTCAATTCAGACTATCCACACTTTAAGTGTTCAGTAGCCACCCGTGACTGGCGGCTATCATACTGGACAGCGCAGATTTAGATGGCTTTCTTCACAGAAGCCCTTTTGATGCCCTGGGGACTCATATTGCTCAGTGAAACCACTCCTGAGATGGTTCCAGGCTGGCCCACCATGGAATGGCAGTGTTAGGAGGGGAATCTCTGGTCCCAAAAGGTGACACCAGCACCTGGTAGTTGCCCCAAGAGTTGTGCATTTCTTTCTTTCTTTCTCATGCATTCATTAGGCACCTGCTGTGGACTCAGGCTCTAATGACCCATAGATGTCCAAGTGTCACCACTTTGTCTTCCCAGGCCTGCCTGAGGCACTCCCGGCGCTTCCAAAATTACCCTGCCAGTCACACCTCAGGCCAACACTGTGCCCCTCAGAACTGTGGACATTGTAAGGAGCACAGAAAGCCCATTTCCAGTTTCTTTAGAAAACTTAAATTTTTTTAAACAGCTTTATTGAAATAAAACTCGTGTACTAGACAATTCACCCATTTGAAGTGTACGATTCAGTGGTTTTTGGTGTATTACATTACTAATTTTTTTAAATTGCGGTAAAATATATATAACATGAAATTTGCCATTTTAGCCATTTTTAAGTATACAATTCAGTGGCATTAAGTACAACCACAATGTTGTTTAACCATCCCCACTATCTGTTTCCAGAACTTTTTCATCATCCTAAACAGAAACTGTGTACCCATTAAACAAGATCGCCTCTTTCCTCCTTCTCCCAGCCCTTGGTAACCTCTGTTCTACTAGAAAGCTTAATTTTTGTTACTTTAAATCCAAGCAGAAGCTTTGGGGCCCCAGAAGAAGAGTTGAAGGGAGAGGCTAGCCCCTAGGGAGGGGGTCCTGGGCCAGTAGAGTGTGGTTCTTGGTGACCCTGCTACTTGCTCCTGGAGACGAGTTCCTTGACAGGGGCCGACGTGACCAAGTTTACCAAGCTGCATTGCTTCCCCCTGCTGGAGACGGCACTCTTCTTCTTGATGTCCTGGAGCACGTTCCTTTTGGCAGAGGCCTGTGGGTTTACAGGTGGGTTTTCTCTACCCTTGGGCCACCCTTCTCCCCACAGTAGCGGGGTCTGTGGGAGCTGGAGGGGAGGGAAGAATTCTTAAATAGCAGCTGCATGGAGTTGATTAACTGTTCACTGAGTGTCCATATGGAGGATTGCTGAGCAAGGCTGGTGTTCTGCCTTATGGATAATTTAGTCTCCCAAAGCTACGTATTTTTAAAGGATAAAATTTATTGTTTCAAACTCAGTTATGTCTTTGAGTACTTATTCTAACTAGAAGTAGATGTTTAGCTGCAAAGCTTACTGAATATATTAACATTATTTGTAGCCTTCTCTAGATTGCTTTGTAATTTTACAAATAGTAGCAATAACAAGCAAAATATGTGTCCTTTTAAGGATAATTTTGCATCTACTCAGATGAGTGTGAACACAGTTTTTCCTTGTTTTGTCTCTGGTCTGTTTAATCATTGTTTTTCAATACTTTGTTTTTATGGTGCCAGTTTTATATATTAGTGTGAGTGATCATGTGGTTTTAGTTCCTCACATTCTCTTATTAGAAAAAAAAATCACTGAATTTTTCCATTAGAAAACTCAAGTACAATTGCTATACATAAATCCAGGTAGCTAGGAAGTCTTTTTATCATGTTTTCAAAATACTGCAACATCTTTATATGCAGCATTATAAAATGTCTCACTTCCTTAAAACTTGGCAATTATCTGTAAATGTGTAGGCAGAGTCCCAGGTGTGTCAATTGTTTTGCACAACAAAATGGTTACCATCAACCAGAAATCTGGATCATCAGGGCTTGCATAAATGATATAGTACTCTGGATCCATTTTGTCTGAAGCCCTAGACCATGCAAAAATACAAAGCATTGGTCTGCAGTTAAATTCATTCATTCTAAGATCAGAGAGGAATATGACAAAAGTGTCTGATCGGCGCTCACGGTCTCTTTGAGGGAATGAATGCTAAATGCCAAATACATGATAAATTCAGTAGGAATTTAGAGGAAGGGAGAGAATGCCCTTAAAGCTGGAGCACGGCGGAAGTCAGGGGCCTTGGCTCTGAAGGAAGGCAGGATTGGGAGAAAGAAAGGTTGATATGAGTGGTGAGGGCAGGGGGAGCTTTCAATACAGTAGTCCCCCCTTATTTGTGGTTTTACTTTCCACGGCTTCAGTTACCTGCAGTCAAGTGAAATATGGTCTGAAAATATTAAATGGAAAATTCCAGGAATAATTCACAAGTTTTAAATTGCACGCCGTTCTGAGTAGCGTGATGAAATCTCACACCGTCTGTTCCATCCCGCCCGGGACGTGAATCCTCCCTTTGTCCAGCATATCCATGCTGTGCTATATAGGAAAAAGCATAGTATCTACAGGGTTTGGTACTATCCATGGTTTCAGGCATCCACTGGGCTCTTGGAATGCATCCCCGGCGGATAAAGGGGGGATTGCTGTAATAGGAAACTTTCAGAAATATTCAGGAAGTTACATATGCCGGGCTTGCCTACCTTAACTTTTTGTTTCAGCAAGGA
Source organism: Equus asinus (assembly GCF_041296235.1). Taxonomy (NCBI): domain Eukaryota; kingdom Metazoa; phylum Chordata; class Mammalia; order Perissodactyla; family Equidae; genus Equus; species Equus asinus. The sequence goes on from NC_091820.1 coordinate 40,681,406, forward strand.
TTTTTCCTACTTCTTTTTTTCCATTGATTTTTTTTTTTAACTCTCTCACCAGGCGTTGTAGCTGTGCTTTTCTGTGGAATCACACAAGCTCATTACACATACAACAATCTGTCGGTGGAATCAAGAAGTCGAACAAAGCAGGTGAGAGTGAGCTCTGGGTCCTTAGGAGTTACCTGCAAACGCAAGGGAGGGGACCCGCAGGGTTTACAGAGGCTTCCTTTTCCCTTTCTGTGCAGCTCTTTGAGGTGTTACACTTCCTGGCAGAGAACTTCATCTTCTCCTACATGGGCCTGGCGCTGTTTACCTTCCAGAAGCACGTTTTCAGCCCCGTTTTCATCATTGGAGCTTTTGTATCCTTTTTTGGTTCCACCGTTTTCTACGTGGAGAGGCGACCCCCGCTGGGGAAGCTATAATAATTTCTGTCTGGGAGGGTGACTGAGCCAGCGCTAGTTCATGGTATTTTTATGATGAGAAAAAGAAGGCTTAAGTGGTTCATAAAGCGAAATGTATTTGATTTAAAGATGGTGATTCTGAGATTGTCCTTTCTGCATTTTCTGTGTAAGGTGGCCTTTCCGTTGTGCTGGTGCTTCGCAGGTGGTAGTTTGTTTTGTAAAGCGCCCTTCTTAGCAGATCTAAAAGTCAGCAACCGTGTCAGTCCCCCAGATTATTTTTATTTCATTGCCTTGTGAATTGCAATCCAGGAGGTTCCCCGTCTGGAAGACCTGAAGGTTCTGTTCCTCCTGCTTGTGACTGCACACCCGGTGCAGGCAGCCCTTCCTTCCGCTGCCCAGGGGAACCTGCAGGCCATGAGCGCGCCTGGCCCGAGCTCTCCTGTTTTTACAGATCACCGTGGAAGAGACTCTTGTTTTTTAAAAAAAAAAAAGAGAGGAAGAAAAGATAAAATGGAAAAGTACTTGGTTCTTTGATGTGGTCCTGTTGTGAGCACAGAGTTTGGGAAAGAGAGTTTTGGGGGTTGGCGTCTGTCAGGTGAGGAGGGTTATGAATGCCCAGCCATGGATCGACAGCTGAGGGTTTTGCTCGCTTGGCCTCAGATCCTATTGTTTTTGTTTAAAGTGAACTTTTCTGGGGCTTGGAACAGTAGCAGTCCAGCTCAGCCTGGATTTCAGAATATTGAGCAGGCCTCCCCTATGGCTGGGCATTCACTTTTGCCTTTTGTAAGGCCTCATGGCTATCCTTAGATCTTGGGATGCTGGTAAAAAAGGAGCGTTTTTGTCTTCTGGGCTTTTCATTTATTGTGCAGGAATAACTGATACTCACTAAGCAGCTATATAGCAATAGTGGCCTAATGCCATGCCAGAAGCCTTCCACTCAGGGTGTTATGTGCTTCAGCTGGGGCTCATTTCTTGGATTTAATGCTCAATGGACGGACAGCTAAAAATCAGAGGAGTCAGTGTTTTTGTTCTTGATTAAGAAAGACCTTGCATGTCGTTCGATTTGTATTCCCAGCACGGCATCCTGTGAGAGAGAGTGAAAGCGCAGACCTTGTTTACAGTTGAGGCCTCATGGAGGGCGGGCTGGGTCCTCTGAATCCTGAAGGCCGGTGACCACTTGAGGACTTTTGCATGGCTTCTGGGATAGAATGTGCTTTATAAGCACTACCTGTTTCCTTCTGTTAAAAACAAAGCAAAATCAAACCAAAGAAAAAGATAAAAGAAGAAGGAGAGTCAGTTCTTAACCCCGGAGAAGGCAGAAGATAGTTCCGCCCTCGCTTCTGTCTGAAACAGCTGCAGCTCTGGCAGCTGGTGCTTTGCCGAAACGGAAACTCCCTGTTCCTCTGGCTTGCACAGTGGTTTCCTTCTGTGACCAGTGCAGTGTGCATCTCTCTGTTGGGCTCTGTTCTAAACTCGGCAAATGATGAATGACTGGCTTCCCTGAATTCTTTGGTTTCCACAGTGGAGTTCCTCTTCCACACTCCTCCTTTTCCATTTCTTACATCTCCAAAAGACACTCCAGCCACTTAGGTAGAGAAATCGCCCCAGGTCAATTCTTGCAAGGACTATGAATGTGTTAGGAATACTTTCAGTTTCCCCACATCTTATTTGTAGGATCTTCTGGTTATTGGAGCCCCTCATGTTTACTTCACCCTGAAGCTTGCGTGCGAGCTCTTACCCGGCAAACTTTCTCTTTATAGTTTGACTCAGGGGTTAGTAATTTTTTCTGCTTGTGATTTTTCTCCCAATAGAGCCCAACACACTGTTTGCTTCTCTCAACTCCCCACCCCTGCCCTTCACTTGTTTCTGGACTCGTTTTTAGATAGATCGGAGACTTGGTCCATACCAGTTTAATTAAGTCAAGAAGTTACAAGAGGGTGTTTAACAGGCAGGAAAGTATCTCTATGAGCCAGAAGGTTGGGAAAGTTGGCCAGTTGAATCCCACTTGTTGTTGAGACTTGTTCAGAGGGAAACTAGACAGCCTGGCTTCTTTGTGCAACTCTCCTGATCATAACGAGGCGTTACGGCATTCCTGAAATCCTCTGCTCAATCAGAGGTTGTGTGAAAGTGCCATTCTGGAAACTGTTCGGCCCTTAACCTCCACCTGGTGGTCAGGTTGCCATCTTCCTGGGCAGAGCTGCACATATCTACCCGCTCTCCTTCTTCCTCAACTTGGGCAGAAGGCATAAGATTGGCTGGAATTTTCAACACATGATGATGTTTTCAGGTAAAAAAAAATTAATGTAAAGAAAACAGTTTTATTCAGCAGTTGTTTTTAGTGCCTTTGAGTTGATTCTGATTCCTAGTGACCCTGCGTACACCAGATGCCAGGCCTTTTTGTGCCATCCTCTCACCTTTTAGTGCTCTATCATCAGACAACGGTCCGCTGCTGTTCATAGGGTTTTCATGGCCAGTTTTTCAGAAGTGCGTGGCCAGGCCCTTCTTCCTAGTCTGTCTTAGTCTGGAAGCTCCACTGAAACCTGTCCACCACAGGTGACCCTGCTGGCATTTGAAATACTGGTGGCACAGCTTTCAGCGTCGCAGCAACACGCAGCCACCACAGTATGACAGCCGACACATGGGTGGTGAGGTTCCCTGACCGGGAAATGAACCTGGGCTGCGGTGGTGAGAGTGCTGAATCTTAACCACTGGACCACCAGGGCTGGCTTTATTCACCAGGCAGTGTTAGTATGATTAAAATATAATCAGTAAGGCTCATAAAAAGCCAAATTCAAGTTTCTGGTTCTTTTGTATCCCCTGCAGTGCTGAATAGACAGATGTACACGTTAAATCGGGTTAGTATTGATTTTGCAAACCATGCTACCAAATGTGAACATTCTCCCCTAAAGTATTTGCATCTTTATTTTCTCTCTACCAGCCAAGGGACCTGGAGATATATACGTATTTAAAGTGCTTGATTGTTTCCTAGTAGATGTTCATAACTGTTAATCTTTCAGAAGGGCTCCAGGCCTAAAATTAGAAGGAAAAATAGGTCTTTAATGAGAAAAAATATGGGCCAAGTCACTCAACACCTCTTAGCTGCAGTGTCCTCTCTTGTAAAATAATGAAATTGAGCTAATTAGTTGAGGTCCCTCCTAGCTCTAACTTTGATGGAGCAAAAGAAATAAATATACTCATATAAGCAGAATGAACCGCCCACGAGAAGACTACAGCTGTGATCGTTTTGCTTGATTTACACTGTCTCCCAGATGCCCCCTTCTCCACTATAAAGCTGAGAAGTGTGGAGAAGCCACTGAGGGGACAAAGGACAACAAATAAATATGTGGAGGTAAAGAAACGAAAAAGCAATTGGCATGAGTAGATGGTGCAGTGAGAGTGGTAAGCGTCAGATGAGACCCAAGTTCCAGCCTTTCTGCAGAGCAGAGGAGGATATGTTGAGACAAAAGGCCACTGGGACCCTTAAAGTTCCCTCTGTCCTGTGTGGGGGAGGAGGGACTGTACAAGAGGCAGAGGAGCAGCTCTTGACTGTCATGCAGTCATTCTTGGGGGCCTCAGAGAGTCACACTGAAATCACACCAACAGGCACGGCTCAGCAGAGCAGTCACTTGGTCTAGTACCCACTCGCATCTGCACGTAAATATACAGCCTGCCATAATGATCTGCTTTCACTCTGACAAGCGTTTGTTGAGCATCCTCTTGTTAGAAGCCACAGTTCTAGGTTGTGCAGGATACAGAGCCCAGCTTCCTTCAAGGAGCTCACAGTCCACTGGAGGGAGACAGGTGTACAAAGAGCTAACTTTTTCCAAAGAGAGGGTGGTGAATTGCACAAAAGAGGAATGGAATAAATGTGGAGAAGAGGAGGGCCCAGGGCCATCTTCACAAAGCGGGTAACCTTCGAACTGGGCTTGGAAGAAATGGAGTTTAGGAGGCAGCAGGTTGGAAAGCTAAGGAAGCATTGCCATGTGTGGCTTGTTAGGAAAGGGTAGAGTCTAGTTCAAATATAAGGAACATGGAAGAATGCAAAAAGAGGGTGTGCCTGGAAAGGAAGATCACATGCAAACTGGTGCGAACCTTTAGGTTGCATAGGAATCACCTGTTGGGCTGGTCAAAGCAGGTTGCTGGGCCCCATGGCCAGAGTGTGATTCTGAGGGTATGGGGTGGGCCCTGTGAATTTACGCTTCTAATGTATTCTCTGCTGCTGCTGGTTTGAGAACCACCGCTGGAGTCTAGGCCATGGAGAAGCTCCAGTGCTGTGCCAAAGAGTTTGGGCTTTACTCAGGAGCAGCTGGGGAACATTGGAGGTTTCTGAGGAGGGCAGTGTCAAGATCCCCCTTAATATTAGGAAAATGCTGGTGGAAAAGAGAAAGATGAATTGGAGATAACTCGGTCACCTAGATAAACTTAAAATATGTTTGTTATCTTCTGTACTAAAAGACTGAAAAGTACACAGTGCTGTTTAAAGATGTCTTCTAGAAAAATTATTTCTTGCTGGGAGAAATCCAGCTATGAAAAGGAACTCACACTTCAAGGCTATGAAATACCAGAGGTTTCGCTCTCATATTGCTTACAATGTTTACCTAATAAAGAAAAATGTAGCACACGTTGTCTCTCTCTGACCCCCAAGTTTTCTTCTTTGAGACAACATCCCTTTAAAGGTTTAAATATTGGTCGATGACATAGTTAGCTGTAGGGTGATCTAGATATATATAAATATTTCACTAGGACAAGTTAATAGGAAATATTAACTTTGCTTTTTGTATAACTTATTGAGTCACTCTTTAGTGAATTATAGTAAAATTCTCAGATTAATGAGATTTTGAAATTATCGAGAGTGGTGGGAAAATGTGCAAACAGATATAGTGGGTATAACTTCATTCTCTCATATAATATACATACAGTCATGTCCTTGATGAATAGGAATTTATACTAGATATCTATTAAAGACCATGGATTCAGTCTTTACTATAGAATAAATTATGAGTATGAGGAAGGAACAAAAGGACTTAGAACGATAAACTCTAAAACATTCAAATGATGGTACTTAATCTTAATACCCATTAATGTAGATCAGGGTCAGCAAACCATGGCCCCGGGGCCAAATCTGGCTGCTGCCTGTTTTCATGTACCTCGAGGGTTAAGAATGGCTTTTACAGATGAATATTTACAATCCGTTTCACGATCATGGACACTAACTTTGAAACCCAGTTAAGTGAAATATGCCCCCCAAAAGAATTCCATTCTTTTCTTTGGTAGACCTGTATTACAACAAATTATACCCAGTTATTATATTCTCAGTTTTTGTTAATAAGATTTTGTGGAAATTTGTTTTCTCTCTTTTATATAAGTACCTACATAATATCCTTGATTCTTCCTCTTGGCCCACAAAGCCTAAAATATTTAATATCTGGGCCTTTACCAAAAAAATTGTCAACCACTGACATAGATCAGGTTATAACGTTACTTCTCTGCGTGGCTTTGCTAAGGAAATGATGAACTGTTTTGTGGTTCATGGTACGCGGCCACAGATCTGCATTTGACATACTGATCCCTAGCTTGTTTCTGAAGTTAATAATGACTAAGCCATGCTTGGGTGGTGCTTGGATCACAGACTTAGAGAGCTTAGATTATTATTTCTTATTTATCTTTCTTTGTACTTCATGTGACTAGCAGGAGAATTATTTCAGTAATAAAAGAGTGTTGTTATTCTAAAGTGTGCTGTACAAAGTAGTGCAGTTTTTCTTATTGCATTTGGGCATTTTGGAAAAGAAAACTTCAAATGGGAGAAAATCATATTCCTTTGAGGTTCTTCTTTCTGAATAAAATTCAACTTGACTCCCAAAGCACAAGTGGATACAGTTTATTAGCTCGGGTGGCAGCAGTGGATTTGAGGACACACTGTCGTTGTCCTTATAACCAGGAGATCTTGCTCTTTGGTCCCTGTAGGCCTCAGGGGAGCGATGGCATTTGCGCTGGCCATCCGAGACACGGCATCCTACGCTCGCCAGATGATGTTCACGACCACTCTCCTCATTGTCTTCTTCACCGTCTGGATCATTGGTGGAGGCACAACGCCCATGTTGTCATGGCTTAATATAAGGTTGGTTTGAAACCAAGGCCAGTTTTGTGTCTAACTATGTCACGATGCCCATGCAGGGTGTGATACAGCTTAGTGCATGGAAGGTTTTCATTTTGCTTTGGGGAGAGATTAAAAATAAAAAACGATAAGTAAAAATTCAGAGTATTGAATTTTCCAGGAGAAAAAAATGTTGTCATTAAAATTTTTGTATAAAAACAAGGAATTAGAAACACCTGGACCTTGCTAGAGCAGCGACATTAGGGCAAGATTTCAGAAAGTCTTAAAGCTGCAGGAGGGAGAGTAGACACAGCTGCTGGCGATGTCTGATAGTTCATATTCCTTCGAAATCAAACCTAAGGCCTTAAAAATAATCTCATTAACCAGAAATAAAAAGAGGCAATTAGAGTTTTGTTTTAAGAGGAAGCTATATGCTGTGTCTCTTGTTGCTTGAGTGCACAAAAGAGGCGACATTTCCTGCATAACCCTCATTTGTTGCAGCCTCGTGGGCGTCCCCTGCCTGTGGTTTTGTAGCTGTGTCAGGATGCAGGGGCAGTGACCTGAGTTTGAGTTTTTAAGAACATTTGAATTCCAAACTGTGCTTGTGAGCTCTAGTACCTTACAGTAACGAGGATACTGGGACAGGGGTCAAGAGACCCACAGGCCAACTCTGGCTCTGGTTTAAAGCAAGCCACTCATGTCTTTGGGCCTCGGTTTCCCTCAGTGTTAAATGAAAGGACACTGTCAGATTTCCTCTAGGTCCCTTCAGCTCGAAGTGTGCGCTCTGCATCATTGGTGCGAAGTGCTCTCGCCGCCTGCCTCAGTTTCAGATCTGCAGAGGGTGAATGTTGACCGAGAACAAGAAGACACTTGGGTAGTGCATAGATGTGAAGAAGAATTCTCTGAAAAGCCACAAGGTGGCAATGTTTTTTTCTTTGCTGGCTTTTAGTTTGTTCCCTTCTCTAGAAGATCGAATGCATGGGACTGACAGTGCAGAGCATGCCTATCTTGGAGGAGAGAAGAGGAACAAGGATCTCACAGTCATCCTTGGAGTCAGGGAGAAGACTGGAATTTGAGAATGGTCTCCTCCATCAGGGACTTCTTAGACTGGTGGCAGGCAGGGATTCCTGGGCTTGGCCACTGCCAGCTGCACCATTTCTGGGCTAGTGTGTCTCAGCCTTAGATCCGGGGGTGTCTGCAGAACCTAGGTGGGGCTTGTCAGTGACAGTCATATAATAGCTAACACTTGTGCTGCAGGCGTTGTTCGAGATGCCATGCGTATGTTAAGATAATCCTCCTAACATTCCTATAGAGCAGCTACTACTATTCATCTTTGTTTTGGAGCTGGAGAAACTGAGGCACAGAGCAATAACTTGCCCAAGGTCACAAAGCTTTAAGTGAACGAACTGGGATTTGAACCCAAGCAGTCTTGCCACAGAGTCTACACTCTGTACTGTGCTGTACCACCTGTAAGGCTTGCTGTATTAGGGACTGTTTTTATGTTGTAAAGTTTGGGACGATTAGAATTTCGGTTTCCTGGCATGAATCTCAAGAGTTGTAGTAAGGAAGATAATTCCTCTGTGGGAATAGAATCCTGAAGAAGAAAAATTACAGATTTTTGGCTTTAAACTCAAGGCATAAGATGGTACCATCTTTGTTCTGTGTAACAGAATAAGAGCAAGAAAGGAGGTTTGCCCTGCGCAGAGGTGAGAGTCTTTGCCTTCGGTGACCTCTGAGCTTACTGCCTGCTCCTGTTTGTCGGGTCACCCAGTAGGTGCCCTGGATGCTCAGAGCCTGGTTAAATCATGTTTGTCTTTCATCTTATTTTATAAATCCTTTTCTGTAACACCCCTCAACATATACAAGACCAAATAATTTTCCACTGAGAGTAGAAAGTTGACTTGTGACATTTTGCCCTTCTCATAACTTTTTTCCTCAAGTAGGCCGTTATTAAAGCAGTCCTACCCTGAGCCGAGAGCGTGGGCAGCTCTCTCCGAGGTGAACAAGCCGTATATGTACAAATATAATAATGGGATTGTTGTGAAAGTATTAATGTAATGCCTAGATAGCACTTCGAACATAGCAGCTAGTAAGATGATTGTGTATATAAAAGATCCAGTTTCTCTACGTCCTTGCCAGCATTTGGTGGGGTCACTATTTTCATTTCAGCTCTTCTAATAGGTGTGTGGGATAGCTCACTGTGGTCTTAATTTGCGTTTCTCTCATGGCTAATGATGTTGAACATCTCTTCATTTGCTTGTTTGCCATTGGTCTATCTTCTTCGGTGAATATCTGTTCTTATCTTTTGTCCATTTTCTAATTGGATTTTTTATTGCGTTTTGAGAGTTCTTTATTCTAGATACTAGTCTTTTGTCAGATATATGGTTCACAAATATTTGCTTCTCTTCTGTAGCCAATCCTTTTAACAGAGTGTCATAGAGCAGAAGTTTTAATTTTGATGAAGTACAATTTGTCGTTTTTTCTTTTATGGATTGTACTTTGATGTCATGTCTAAGGACTCTTCATCAAGCCAAAGATTTTTTCTGTGTTATCTTCTAAAAGTTTTTTAGTTTTACACTTTACATTTATGTCTGTGATCCATTTTGAGTTAATTTTTATATAAGATGTGAGGTTTAGGTCAAGGTTTCATTTTATTTGCCTATGGCTATCCAGTTGTTCCAGCACAATTTGTTAAAAAGACTGTCCTTACTCTGTTGAATTACTTTGCTCCTTTGCCAAAAATCAGTTAGCTGTACGCATGTGGTTCTGTTTTTGTTCTGCTCAATTAATTTATGTGTCTATCCCTCCACCAGTACCACGGTGTCCTGATAACTAGAGTTATATAGAAAGCCTTAGCATGAGGTAGAGCGGTCCTCCCACTTTATTCTTCTTTTTCAAAATTGTCGTAGCTCTTCTAGTCCTTTCCATATACATTTTAGAATAAGCTTGTCCATATCTTAAAAAAAAATCCTCCTGGGATTTTCATAGGAATTGTGTTACACCTGTATGTCAATTTGGGGAGAATTGACATCTTTACTCTGTTGAGTCTTCAAATTCATAGACATGGCGTATTTCTCCATTTATTTAGATCTTCTTTGATTTCTTTTATTAGTATTTTATAGTTTTCAGCATACGTCTCTGCATGTTTTGTTAGATTTACATCTAAGTATTTCTTCTTTTTTGAGCAATTTTAAATGTTATTCCGTCTTCAATCTCAGTTTCCGTGTGTTCATTGCTAGGATATAGAAGTACAATCAGATTTTGTATGTTGATCTTGTATACTGCGACCTTGCTGAACTCACTTATTAGTTCTAGGAGGGTTTGGTTTTGTTTTTTGTAGACTCTTTGGGATTTTCTACATAGACCATCATATCATTTGCAAGTAGAGACAGATTTACTTTTTCCTTTCCAACCAGTGTGACTTGTATTTCCTTTTTTTGACTTGTTGCTCTGGCTAGGACTTTCAGTACTATGTTGATTAAGAGTGATATGAGTGGACATCCTTGCCTTGTTCTCGATCTTAAGGGGAAAGCATTCAGTCTTTCACCAATAAGTATGATGTTAGCTGGAGGGTTTTTGTAGATATTCCTCATCAAGTGGGGGAAGTTCCTATCTATTGCTAGTTTTCTGAGAGTTTTTATCATCAACAGATGTTGAATTTTATCAAATGCTTTTTCTGTATCAATTGATATCATATGATTCTTCTTATTTAGCCTACTAAGATGGTGGACTACATTGATTAATTTTCAAATGTCGAACCAGCCTTGCTTCTCTAAAATAAACCCCACTTAGTTGTGGTGTATAAATTTTTTACGTATTGCTGAATTCTATTAGCTCATATTTTGTTAAGGATTTTTGTGTCTATGTTTTCTTTTTTCATGCTGACTTTGTCTGATTTGGTATCAGGGTAATGTCTGATCAAATTTTATGGAATTCTCCAGTGAAACCATCTGGTTCTGGAGACTTTCTCAGGAATTTTTAAATTATGAAGCCAATTTCTTTAATAGTTATAGGGCTATTAAGATTATCTATTTCGTATTGGGTGAGTTATGATAGTTTGTGAAATTGGTCCATTTCATCTAAGTTGTCACATTTATGTTGTTTGTAGCATTGCCTTATTATTCTTTTGCTGTCTGTGAGATCTATAGTGATATCCCCTGTTTCATTCCTGATATCGGTAATTTGTATTTTCTCCCTTTTTTTTTCTTTCCGTCTTGCTAGAGGTTTGTCAATTTTATTGATCTTTTCAAGGAACTACCTTTTTATTTCTTTGATTTTCTATATTGTTTTTCTGTTTTCAATTTCACTGATTTCTGCTCCTATCTTTATTATTTCCTTCTTTCTGTTCAACTCTACCCAGACAGCATAATGAAGTGAAGTGTGCCATTGGTGAAAAATACTTATGGTGTTAGTTCATCACATTTTTTCAGATGTGTATAAATAGTGATTATGTAAGTGTAGAAACTGACATTTACAGAGATTACAGCAAAAGAAATTCCCTCAGAAATAAGGTAATGAGACTGATTGGTTTTTCTGGGTTGTGGCTTGTGGTGGTATTTAACGGCCACGAATCATTTATGCGAACCAGGTTCTTATTCAAAATTGATTCAGAAACCCCCTGAAGTTCTGTGTGGTGTTTTGAGCCCTGTGACCTCAGTAAGATCAATACCTAGCTTCTCCAGGCTGCTGACAGGAGGCTCTGATGAGCTGTTAAGTGGCTGCTCAGAAGGCAGAAGCCCAGGGTGGGACTTGGCGTTCCACCATGAATAATTAGGAGTTAGCTGTGATTTCTAACCATGGCTAATTTCTAGTCTGTGTATAAAATAAGAATGAATATAACCACAAATCCAAAGCCAGGTCACTGCCTTCCAAAGTCCAACTTTTCTTTTTAAATTGGTATTTTGTGATTGATATTTTAAAACATAATGGCAAAATGCTTAAATTGTTTTCTGAAACAAACTACGTAATATTTTTCTTAGTCTCTTGAGCAAGTGTTGTTATTCACAAAGGACATAATTTTAGCAACTTAAAAAAATGATCGCAGGATCAGCAGGTGAGCCTCGTACGGACCCTGAGCCCATTTTGGTGGCACCGGTGGCTGTCCTCTTGGAGCCTCCAGCTTCAAGTGACATACATATGAAGTGATGGTGATGGCGGGGATTGGAATGGCACACACCGAGGCAGCCAAATGAACAGGTAGCCTTCATACTGCAGAGTACAGCAATACAATCACTCAAGGACAAATAAGGACATTCTGCTCAGTATAATCCTGTTAGACTAAGAATTCACGATAAAGCTCTTTGTAAGATAACTTAAGGAATAAAGGCAGGGAGAAACCCTGAGCTCTTTATGTAATAGCATTTGTAACTGGGTATTTTAAAAGAGTTTAGAGATGCTACCTTGTGAAGAGCTGGGGCTCTGGGTCTAACGGCCTCCGTTGCAATCTTGGTTCCACCATTTTCTACCTTTGTGACCTTGGGCAACTTATTTAACCTAACTCTCAGTTTCATCACCAATTAAATGGAGGTGACAATAGTGTGAGGATAAAATGCAATAATAAATAAATATGATGAAGAATTCTCTCATTAAATGTACGATATGGCACATGGTAAGCATTTAGTATATTTTGGCTATTATGTTATCATTACTAATTATAGCATTAGTACTGCTACTGTTACTATTATTATTACTAGTGAATCTTACAGTAATGGAATCCAGCTTGCTTTTCTGGAATTTGTTATAATTTTTTAATACTAGAGTAATGTCTCAAGTCTGGTTTGAGTCACATCCTGAACATGTGACTAATTAAAAGTACCACCTTAGGAAGCATCATGTTCTCACTTGCATATTTCAGGGGATGTTAGCAGCATAAGAATTCGGGCATTGTCTAGCAATGTGTCTCTCCACCTTCTTTTCATTATTGTCCCCCTAAGGAGCCTTTAAAAATGTTTTTTCCAATGACCTCTCCCCTTGAAATTTTAATACCACAGATCTATTATATATCTGTTTAGGTACTATAGTGCTTTAGAGGACTACAAAGCATTGTAATATCTATAAAATTTTGTCCTGTAAGAACCAATTTTCACACCCCTGGGGGCAGTATCACCCCCCATTGAGAAAGCATGATTTAGTGCAGCAGTTCTCGGCCAAGGGCAGTTTTGCTCCCCACCCCACCCCCGCCAGGGGACATTTGGCAATGTCTGGAGACATTTTTGGTTCCCTCAACTGGAAGTGGGGCTGCTACTGGTATCTTGTAGGTAGAGGCCAGGGCCCAAAATGTCAGTAGTGCCAAGGTTGTGAAACCCTGCTCTTAGTATGATGGTGAAGTTCAAACACACTCTGAATAACCCGCAGTTATTAAGGAAGGTGAAAATGGACCATGTCAACTCTAAGGTCACAAGGTAAAGACAACAGCAGAAGTTGGGTTCCTGACCTTCAGGTTGAACCTGTGGACAATATGGTTTACTTGTCTAGAAAAAAAGGCCATCTTTGTTTTCTTAAGTATTGTTGCTGTTTTCAATAATATAATGTTCTTTGCTCTTTCTGTCATATATGTGTAAAAATATGTGTAAACACTTCAAATATGTGTTTAGTAAAAACTTTCTGTTTTCTGTTTTTTGTATGGATGTGTCTTGCTTTATGAAACAGATGAATTCCTGAAAAATTGTATAAAGTCATTTTCTGTGAGTTGCATTTATTCCTCTGATTTCATTACCTTGTATTTTGAGAGGCTTATCTTCATTCCTAATCAATCCTTATTTGATCTGGCTCCTAACAGATCCGATTTGTTGCTTTAAATGTGAATTTAGCAGCCTTCCTGCCTCTCTGGGTTTTAGAGAATGGGGCCAGTTTAAGAGAGAGTACAGATTTATATTCAAAGTGAGACAGCTAATTCTTTGCTGGACGTGGTCCAGGTCATGTGCCCAGAGCTCCTGGCTCCCCTGTTGTCCCCGTCACACTCACGTTCCCTTCTTCTGCTGCCCAGAGTTGGCGTCGAGGAGCCCACCGAAGAGGACCAGAACGAACACCGCTGGCAGTACTTCAGGTGACACAAGGGCATCCTCAGAAACAAATTAACCGGGCCTAGCTTTTCTTCTTTTTCTAACCTGAGATGTTCCTCTTTATGCTGTTTGTCTCTTTCCTCCTTCCTGCGTGTGCCAACCCTCTGCCCCTTTTAAGAAAGGGGCAAAAGGTCAGGTCAAGTCTAATCATCTTTCCACCCTTTCTCTGGGTTGACTGATGTGTCGGTGTTCCTGAGATTCTGTCCCTTTTCCCTGTGTTTTGGACAGTGGGTGTCAACACCAAAGCTGGAGTTGACGAGTGTCTCCTTGTACAACTGAACTTGTGTTGAGAGCAGCCCATTTTCAGAGCCACGAATGATCTCGTAAACAAGGCTTTTTTTATAAGTATAAAGAGAACTAGAATTTTATATTTCAGCCGTGAGTGGAGTATGGCTTATACCGTCTTAATTAAGCACCAATGCTGTTTTAGTTTTTTAAGTATTTTTTGTGTACTTGTACCTTATCATAGTGAATCAGAAGAGACAAAAACTAGATTTTTTTTTAACCAGAAGATAATTAAAGACTCTTCTAATGCGATTTATTTCTCAGTGTCCATCCAGGTTTATGATTTGATTATGCCTAAGAGTGGTGATATTGGGCAATCTGAGTAAAGACTTTAACGTTTCTTCTTTCCTTTCTGTATCTTTGATCAGCATGCTTTCTTCCTGATCTGATTCTCAGTGCTGGTAGATAAATCAAATGCAAAATAGGCTTGAATTCTGTTCTTGGCATCGTGAGAGTGTTTCACTCTCTGAGGGCAGTGGTAAAGGCAGCGTTACCTGTCACTGGGCATAGATCTTGGGGTGTCATGGGGCCCCAGGTGCGTAGTGTAATGCCATGCATACAACTAATTGAAGCATTAAGTTCCCTGAGTTTACACTTTTTTCTGCTGTTTTAAGTACTCACACACACACATGCACACACACAAGTTCGTTTTTGAAGACCGGACTTTAAATATAAGTTAAGTCACAGAGGAAACCCTTTCCTTCGAAATATTCCACCTTCCAGAGGGAAGGTCCGTCAGGCAAAGTGCAAGTTATTACACTTGGGACACGAGAGAATTCAGATTATGACCTGTTGTTCAAGGTTTGATAGAAAGGTGTGTGTCTCAGATTCCTCAAATTATTTAGGACCTTAGCCCTTCAAATTAAAAAAAAACCTATTGACTAAAGTAGAACACTTCTAAAATTTCTGAGGTTTCATGGCATTTTATATGGCAGATAATCAGAATGTATATGTTATACCAGAAAGAAAATTATTCATTTTCTGTATTTATTCATTCCAGAATGAGCACATCACTTTGATTGCTTTATTTTCTCATTTGGTCTAAGATTTCCACGTTTCTTTCATTCTTAATGAAATAATTCAGTTCATTCTGGAAGAAACGACTGTTGTATGTGCTCTGATGAGCTCCACCCTGATGCATCAGGGGAATGCTAAAATATGATAACATAAAACAGCACAAAAAGTTCCAGATTTATAAAGTATCCTCGATCAAAAGCATTACAGCAGGTCAGGAGAGAAATAGATATTATGGACAGTTGCCTAAAACTAGGAACTTCAGAAAGTCCCCCAAGTCTTCTGAGGCATCACAGTACCTGGTCTCGCTGCCCAGCATGCCACCAAACCCCCTGGCCCATTGTTCAGCCTCCTCTCCCCAGAGACCAGGTTGGTTCTGGGCTCTGCCCCAAGGGTGAGGCGCTTTGTAGGGGTCCAGTGTCATCCTTGGGGAGTGGTCCAAGGGGCCCTCAACCCTGCCAGAAAAGTAATTATTAACTCGTCCTAAAGTAGACAGCCTTGAACGGAGAAAGAAATCGCATAGGAACACCATCTGAGTCTCGCAGCCCCTGGTCTGTTTTCTTTTGGCATTTAGAAAGCAGTAGCAATCTGGGAAGCTCGTCTTGGTTTCTTTCTCCTTTCTCAGGAATCTCCCGTTCAGCACTTCGACCAGTAGCAGGGACCTCCAAGACACCCCGAGGGGTCCTCCCACGGTCCTCTGTCTGTGGGAGGGCCCAGGGGATCCTTTCAGGTTCGGTACTGTCAGGAGTTTGGGCTGCCTCTTGGGCAGGTGGTTGATAGCAAGTAGTTACAGCAAGGATCAGAACTTCCATGGCAGAGGGGGGTCAAAGCAAGGGAAGGAGGAGCTGGGTAGGACTGTCGTCAGAACCGCAGACTTCCAGGGCATGTGCACAGCCAGATCTGAAGATGGCTGCGTTGGTTGGAATTTGATTAACCACATGTTTCAATTAACTAGTGTTTTTCTCTTTGCCCTTCACTTTTAGGAGAAGGAGAATGTGAACAAAATATTCCAGAATTTATCTGGAAAAGAAAACCACGTAATTACTAGAATCTGTCTCTCTCCATTTACCTGTTACCTATATTTACCTATTAGAGCACGCTATGTTCACGACTCTTTACAATTTGTGGTTTTCAGACCCTGAAATAATACAAGATCCTGAATCATCAATATCAGTAGATTAGATTAAATTAGAGACAGTAAAATATACTGATGTGTTTTCAAAACATTTTCATCAAGGATAGAATTATTCTTTTTAAATTGTGAAAATTTTTAAATCTGCAAAAAAATTGAAAGAATGGAGCAATGAATAGCCAAGTTCTAACCTGGATACACCAATTGTTAACATTTTATCATGGTTTTGTTTTTACTCCTTTTTACTCTCTCTCTCTCTCAACCATTTCAGAGTACTTCAGAGTACATTGCAGACATCGTGACTTTCTATCCATAAATACTTCAGCATGTATCTCCCAGGAGTCTAGTCTCCTACACGATCACAGTACCTTTATCACACCTGAGAAAAGGGACATGACTTTTACACACACACACACACATACAGATATACACACATACACACACTGGATCCAGGATCTAATCAGAGTTTACTTTGGTTTTCATGTCTCTTTAGTCTCTTTTAATCTAGAACAATCCTCCTCCTGTACTTTTTGTCTTTTATTACATTGAGGTTTTTTTTCTTTAGGTATTCAGGATAGTTAGCTTGCAGACTGTCCCACAGTCTGGATTTTTCTGAGTTGTTTTCCTCATGACTAGAGAGAGAGAATCATTTTTGCCAAAAATACTGTAAAAGTGACAGTATACATTTTTTATCAGGTGGTGCATATTGTCAGGCTGTCCCTTTTTTGTTGTTAGTGCTGTCAAGTCGATTCTAACTCCTAGCGACCTTGTGTCCAGCAGAGTGGAACCCTGCCCGGCCTTTTGCGCCATCTTCTCACCTTCCCGTGCTCTATCAGGCAGTGTTTTGCTGCTGTTCATAGAGTTTTCATGGCCAGTTTTTTCAGAAGTGGGTGGTCAGGTCCTTCGTCCTAGTCTGTCTTAGTCTGGACGCTCCACTGAAACCTGTCCACCACGGGTGACCCTGCTAGTATTTGAAATACTGGTGACATAGCTTTCAGCAACAAGCAGCCACCACAGTATGACAACTAACAGTCCCTTTATTAGTGATGTTAAATTTGGTCACTGTAGACCCCAGGTCTCTCCACTGTAAAGGTATCATTTTCCCTTTGTAACTAAAAACTAATTTGTAGAGTGATCCTATGACATCATATGAATAGTCAGATTCCCAACAACCTTTTACCCACTAGTAAAATAATCCACTGATGGCCCTTGCTTGAAGCAGTTGTTACACTGGGAGTGGAAAATGGTGATTTTCTAATTCTGTCATTCCTTTCACGTTTATAAGATAACATTTATCTGTAAGGAGCTTTGAGAGGGTTTTATAACTTATTTTATATACTGATGAAGTGAGGAATCTCTCCATTGTCTAAGTAGTCAGTTCAAGCAAAATTTTACCTAATATTTACGGAACTTGGGGTTGCATCTCTCAGGACCCCAGCAGGAGTGTTGGGTGTTATCATTGAGAAGGCAAGAGGTAGCAGACAGTTGTTACTTTTTTAGTTGAGAAAAAAGTGATGCTAGAGAGACATGGCTGGAATTAGTACTTTCTAGAATCTTCGCTGTCCAATTCAATAGCCACTAGTCAGGTGTGGCTATTTAAATTTAAATTTTAATTCATTAAAATGAAATAAAATTTAAAATGCGGTTCCTCAGTCGTCCTAGCCACATTTCAAGTGCTCAGTGGCCACATGTGGCTTGTGGCTACCACGTTGGACAGCGCAGATCTAGGACGCTGCCATCATTGCAGAAAGTTCTGTGGGACAGTGTGGATCTAGAATGACTCGCAAGTTCCCCCAAACAAAATGTCAAACATCACGAGTTTGGAATGAGGTTAGAGTGGCCCAAATTTCATGAGTTTATCAAGTTGTTGCAATGTTTTGTGCTTTATTGGTTTGAATTCTGGCCCGGCCATGTGGGCCTGGGGTAAATAGATGAGTTCCACTGACATTGCCAGGGCTTGAATGAAAATAGTCCAAACCTAGTGTTTCTAAGCAGTTCTTGTTAATCAGAATTTATTTTAATTCTTGTTTGATAATTTTTTTTCTCCTGGTAGAGATTAGTTAAAAGAATAGAGGGGGCTAAATTTCGTTTGATGGCTTTTATTATATTTGAATTTATTTTCTTCGTTGTACTACAGGGCACACTTAAGCCTTTTCTCCTACCCATAGGCTTCCTGTTTCATTAGACTGATGAAGTTAATTTGTTTTATCTTTACTGACATGGAAGCCACTTGCAAAGGCTAATATACCCATTTCAGAATTCACAGTCCAGAAAGGAGGGATGATTAGTGGCGGATCTGAACTGCCACGTTCTTGTCACGCTGCACTTCATGCCCTTCAGATCATATAATCTTGCTGCTGCCGCTTCCACAATAGCTTTTGTGTGGTTGGGGCTGAGGGCTGCATGTCACCTGGCATTCTGGTAGGCTGTCTGGGAAACGCTGGGGTAACAGGTGCTCTGCCCCTCTGTGTCTGCACTGGGGAGCCCATCTAAGTAAATGGGTCTGGCATGAGGTGGTTTGTGCTGCTATAGAGTCTACAGAACCAGGCCTAATGTTGTATTCCTAGCTGTCGATCTTACAAACGCTGACAAAACCACATACAGAGGACTTTTCTCTATGTAATATACACTAAGAGACTCTCAAAACAGCTGAGGGTTCAAGATCAACAGCTAGAATTCCCCATGTGACCTGTCCTCCACACTTTGGTACGTTAGACACGTTGTGTGCACTGAGGCTCTGGTGTGACTTTGTGGGCAGCCCTGAGACCCCTGAATTGGATGGATTTCATGTCAACAAATCCCTTTGAGATTTGTTGCTTGGAGGTCCCCAGTAATGTCCAGTTGTGAGGACAGGCCTCCAGCTCTCAGAAACCCCTGCCTGGAAGCAGCCTCTAGGCACATAGCAAAGTCCATCGAATTCCCTACAAAGATCCCATCAGACCTCAGGCCCGTGGGGAGGAAACTGGGCGCCAGGTACACTATAGGTTTTAACTAAGTGCTCAGCACAGTGCTTGGCATAGTAGGCACTCAATAAATATTTGCTGAATACATGAATTCATCTTGTGGTTTTAAACTTTGGCTTCTACAAAATATGGGGAAACTGTTCCCTTTCCTTCTGTATCCCCCCTTTCTAGGGCGCGTTCCTCTGGTTAGTGCTCAGCAAGCCTGGAATAAGACAGAGTAGAAGTTGGCTTTAAGAGAGGGGGTACATCTCTGTTGTCTTCTATTTCCCTTGTCCATTAGTCTCTTTTCTCAAGAAATATCCTGGGCATCACGGGGGGAAAGAGGGAAGGAGAAGAGGAAAGGAAGCCATACACACAGGGGACTTTCTGTGTCCACTGTCTATTCCTTGGAGTCAGCACCCTGGTGCCACACTGAAAATCACACCCGTGGTCAAGACCATTCAGCACCTCTTTTCAAGCTCAATTCAGAGCTGCTGAAAGCTGTGTTCTTAGTTTACCTTCTTCTTCTTCTTTTTTTTTTTGGTGAGGAAGATCAGCCCTGAGCTAACATCTGTTGCCAATCTTCCTCTTTTTGCTTGAGGAAGATTGTCACTGAGCTAACATCTGTGCCAGTCTTCCTCTATCTTGTATGTGGGACACTGCCACAGCATGGCTTGATGAGCGGTGTGTAGGTCTGTGCCCAGGATCTAAACCCGTGAACCATGGGTCACCGAAGTGGACTGCACACACTTAACCACTACGCCACCGGGCTGGCCCCTCAGTTTCCCCTTTATGATACCATCCATTCTTTACAACACTGGAGGGAGTGAGGGAAGATAGAGAATTTTCCTATCATCTTTGTTTTTCCCCCATTGCCCCATGTTATCCACGTCATTGATGTCCCAGCTCTCTGCCTTGGAATGAGGAAGGTACATGGATAAAGAATGAACAGATGCATAGAGCAACAGTTGTTATGTTACTAAGCCAGGACAACTACCCTAGTACTTCTATGGAATTTTGTATAAGTGGATTTTGCTACTTTGCTTTTTCTTTCTGCCTTCTGTTGTTGATCTTAAATGTGTGAGTTCTCAGGTCATCTCTGCTGTGGGAGGATGTGGGACACCAGGATCAAAAGTTAATGATATGCACGCTGGAGTGTTTAGGGAAAGTATACTGATGTCTGCAGCTTGATTTGAATTCATCCAAAAATTAAGATGGATGATAGAGAGATGGATAGATATGTAATAAAGAAAATACAGCAAAATGTTAATGGTAGAATCTAGGTGGTGGGTATATAGGTGTTCACTATAAATTCTCTCATCATTTCCCGGGATATATGAAAAATTTCATAACAAAAAGTTCAGGAAGTAAAAGCAGGTCGGGGCGGAAGTGAGGGAGCCACAGAGAGGAAAAGGCCTGGTGCAGTGGGACCCGCCTTTTGAGAGCTCGGACTGTCTGGTGCAGGAAGGCAGATGGACAGTTGCCAGGCGGTACCATTTCCAAGAGGCCTTGCTTAGGGTGTCAGCACGCAGGATTTATTGCCCTTCCTGCCCCCTGGGGTCTGATGTAGTAGGCGACCTCTTTCTCACTACTTTTGCATGACAGCCTTCCTCTTCTTTTAGCTAACCACTCCTTCCACCTCGGGAAGACGGTCAGCCTCTTGGCTCCTTTCAGTCAGCATGGCTGCCATGGTCCAAGCTAATACTCTCCATTTTTCTCCTTGTCTTTCTCCTGGTGACTTATAGAGTTGGTGTTGACCCAGATCAAGATCCACCACCCAACAACGACAGCTTTCAAGTCTTACAAGGGGTAAGTCACAAGAGATGCTTCTTCCTAGGGAAGACATTGTCAAAAATAGCTGAAATTTATCGAGCAATTACTACATGCCAGGCACTTTACATGGATTCCCTCATTGTGATCTTGACAACAACCTTATGAGGTAGGTACTGTTATCCCCATTTTACAGACTGGAAGCTGGAGTGAGAGTTTAAGTTAGTCATCTAAGGTCCGAGAATTAGAAAGTGGTGGAGCCAGGATTTGACCTCAGAGTCTCTGTTCTTAAACGACATGTTAAGGGGGTGGGCCAGCCAGAAAGAGTATTTAAGCTAGGTCGCTGGCTCCCTACCTTCCAGGAGTGGATATATTGGGTACATTGGTGACTGGCTCATTGTAACTGGTTCTGAGTCTCTCTGTGGTGTCCAGGCAGCAGAAAGAGAGGGATGTGAGCCAACTCTCTAACCCAGGGAATCTGAGGAAGAGGGGAGGGACATGGGGTGATTGCAGGCCTTCCCGTTCCCCCAGGGCCTGGGACCCTCTACAGCTCTCTGAGTTCCCCTCTAGCCCAGCAACGGCAGAGCAGCAGCCCTCAGCCAGTGAGGGGCTGAAGATCACAGCAAGGCTGACAGTTAAGGCTCAGGCAGGGTGGTGTGGACAGTGACCGCCTGGAGCAGAGTGCCGGGGAGGGACGCTGTTAGAGGCAGCAAGTGGAAGATCCCTATGGCAGCATCTAGTGTGACAGCAGGGAAAAGTTCCTGCTGCTGCAGAGAATCCTGATGGACACTGTGTTGGGGAGAGGAATGTGCTGGCCTTTGGTTTTGCCACCTGCTCCAGTTACTATGCTGGATAACAAACTCCCCAAACATGGGAAAGTAAGCAACGATTTCTTGTACTCATGGGTTCTCTAGGTCAGGAATTTGGAAAGGGCATAGTAGGGATGGCTTGCCTGTGCTCCATGAAGAAGGCTGGGGGTAACTGGAGGTTGGGGGCTGAAATCATCCAAAGGCTCGTTCGCTCATGGGTCTGGCACCTGGGCTGGGAGGGCTCAAAGACTAGAACTTACGGCTGGAATGCCTACACAGGGCTTCTCCACATGGCCTCGGGGTGCTGGACTTCTTACGTGATGGCTCACGGTTCCAAAAGCCAGTGTCCCAGCAAGCAAGGTGGAAGCTACGTCGCCTTTCTGACCTAACCTTGGAAGTCTCACAGCATCACTTCTCTGGCTTTCTATTGGTTGCAGTGAGTTGCTTGGGCCAGCCCAGATTCAACAGGAGGGGATAGAGACCATAAGCTCTGGGTGAGAAGAGTGTCAACATGTTTTGACAAGATGGCAGACATGTTTTAAAGCTGTTCTGGGGTTGATGGGATGATTTTGTCTCTAGGCTTTTCTCCTTCCCCAGGCTGACATTTCCTGGGCAGGATAGTTATGAAAGAAGCAGAAATTTGTTTCCAGAATGTGATTATCTGGCCTTGGGAGTCAAGAACTATTTTGTTGAGCATTGAGTACCCAGTGCTGAGCACAGTGCCTGGCACACGGGGGCTCGATAGGCATTTGATGGGTAGGTGGGGGAGCGAGAGATGCAACAGTGAGATAGGAAGCTTTACCGACCACCTGCGTGTGTGTCCATGAAACTGTCAGGTATTAGTTTTCCTTCCAGTCAGCTTTGAATTGCACTCAGCATTGCACTTAATCCTAAATCCAGTCTACATATTTCAGATTCCATAGGATCTTCTAAATAATTCCATCTACCGAATCAGATTTATCAAGTCTCACAAAATGTGGTGCTGCGACGGCTTATTCTCATTTCTCTCTCTTTGAAGGTGGCCGCAGCCTGATAAGGCCTTCGTGGTGTTGATGCCCCTTAAAGGACACAAAGTCATGACCTCTGAAAGTCCTGGAGATTTTGGGCAGAGCTTTCAATGAGCTTCATTGGGGATTTGCTGCCCACTTCAGTGGTGCTCCAGAAGACCTTTAGACTACATTAGCATTGGCCATTGGGCCAGTTGGGAACTTGTGGTTTCAATGAGTTCTTTTTGAAAAGTTGCTATTTGACTCTAGCTTTGATTAAGGACCTTAGAAAACAGGGGTTCAGGAGTTGTACACCTGGAAGCTAACTTAGAGTATAATAGTTCGGGAGATCTTGAAACTCACCCTGAGAAAACCTGGGTGAAAAGCATGATGGATGTCTTGATTTCACTGAAAGGAAAATAATGACTAGTAGGGTCTGACTGCCCTATTCCAGAGTATCCTCCACTGACCTGCTGCCAGGCAAGACTAATTTTGTAAGAAAAACAAGCTACTACCAGTTGGATAGCCGGGGTTTAGAGAGATTTTATCTTGACAGTTCCAGACCAGCCAAAACACTCCCAGCCCTTCTGCTGTTTTCCATTGCTCCTGCCTCTGGACTCAAGCATCTGTGAAAGGAAATATGTGAAATGGTTTGGTTGGTTTCATGTAGCTGAACTTACCATACATGTTAGAAGACCTGCACATTGGAGACACTGGGCTTGTAACTAAGTAACGAACCTGCTGTCACTTTTCCATGGAAATGTTTGAGGAAGCAGTGGGTCCTAAGTGCTAAGGGTTCTGGCAGTGCGTTTAACCTAGGCAGTGACAGCTAAAAGAGAGCCCCCTGCCCCAGGCGGAGTGAGCCTCAGAAACCTAGCTGTATGGGCCTGGAGGGGTCAACCCAGTGTTCCTGACAGCTCCCTTGGGGGGCCCTTTGAGCCAATTGTGACTAGCAGATTGCAGTGACTTCCCTTGCACTCCCAATGGCACTCAGTTGGCTGGTCCTGGCCCGGGGCTGTGTCACAGCTTCCTTTTAACCTCCTTCCTTCCAGGCCTGGCAGTCATGCAGAGGGCCCTCAAAGTCAGTTCTGTTGGCATTTTGAAAGTCTTTCAAGATTGCTGTCAGACTGGGAAAAAAAAACAAACTTAAGGCTTGGTTCCCCAGGACACCTTCTTAAAAATGACTCATGCCCTCGTGCAGAAAGGGCCTTATTTTTCTAAATCCTCCTGGCCTGACCTTCTCGGTCCAGTGAGCCACTAACAGCAGGACTGGGAGCACTCAGTGGTCACGAGAAACAGTAAAACAGAGAAATAAATGGGCTTCTCATTTTTGGGTGAAACCCTCTGTTCTTGCAGTTTCCCCTGAAATGGATCCAGGTCACATGCTCAATGTTGTCATGAAACTGAAATCAGAGGTGGGGAAAGTCCAGATGTTTGTTCCCCATTAGAAAAGAAAGGGCAGTTCTCTTTACCTCATTTTCTAAATTATCTTCCTAAAAACAAACAAAAAAGTGGTATTTGATGGAAAAGCATTTCTGAGAACAAGCATGATTTTCTTCACTGGTTTTAGAAGTCCAAGGTTATAAACAGAGTCATGGCTACAGAGCTACAGAATATTAGCTCATGTGAGCGAAGGAGAGGAGCTGTTGGCTAGGACTTTTGGCTGTATGTGAGGGAAGCATAAGAATATTGTGGGCAGACTTCAGCTTCATGTCCCTGGCAAATTTGACTCATTAGAACAAAACAAAAACCTCAGTTGCTTTGTTTCTCCCGAGGTCTTGGTGACTTTGCAACCAAAACAAAAACAAGCCCAGCTGGAGGCAAGCCGCCCAGGCCTGGGGGTGGCCTCCCACCCCATTCAAGGGGAGACGTTTCATGCCAGACACAGCTGAGATTTATGTTGGCCCGACATGCAGACACATCATTCACTTCCTGCCCCAAGTTTACGGAAGAGCACTCATTGATGAGGCTGCTTTGGAGTAGCACAAATCTGAATTTATCCTGGCTTTATCATCTCAGCAGGACAAGGTCACAAGCAGGATATTAGTGGAATGTGGAGGAAAGGAAACCACTGTGCTTGCATGTGCACGCACGTGCAAAGTGCAGAAAATCAGCTGTTTATAGTTGCGCTGACATATACCTTTCTGGGCAAGTTGGATTTGTTTCTGGGGCCGCCCCCAGTTTTCCTCCAGGCTGAAACCTGATACCCAGTCACTTCAATTTTTAACTTCAAACAGTTGCTGAAGTGCCTTTCCTCGAATTACTGCTCTCTTACGCCCCTCCCCGCCACACTTTTTTTTGTTCTTCTCACTGCCTCCCTTGGCCCCTGATTTCCCCTTCTGCGATTCTTTTTTTCCTTAGAAGTTCAAAATTAACATTAACTTATTCATTCGACAAATATTTAGAGCACCTATTATATTTCAGATATTCTTTCAGACTCTGGGAACACATCTGCAAACGAGGCAGATGAATCTCCGTCCTTCAGGGCTTGGTGACAGTGAGATGGAGGGAAGCATGGAGGGTGGCTGAGGTGAGATCGTGGAGGGCCTTGTTTGCTTTTCCGTTAGGGACCGTGCACCTGTCCCTGCTGCTCTGAGTGTCCTTGTGGACCAGCAGCCTGGGCATCACTGGAGAGCTTGTTAGAGATGCGGACTCTCAGCCCCCATCTAGACCCACTGAATCAGAACCTTCATTTTCACAGCATTCCCAGGAGGGTTGTGTGGCCTTTACAATTTGAGAAGCCCTGGAGTAGGCAATGTGGAGCTCTTGATTCCTTGTTTTTAAACCCTGTTATTACCCTCTTCTGAGAAATCTTGGTCCCATTATCCCAGGGACATGAAAAAGGCCCAAATTGGGCTGCATCATCTATTTACTCTTTTGCTCTGCATTAGTTTTCTATGGCTGCTGTAACAAATCACTGTTACCAAAACCGAAGTGGGTTCCCTCCTGGTGAGTTACATCAGACTTTCCACCAGAAGCAGTTGTCTCACAAAGGAAAGTACATTTGCGGCAAATAGGAGACCACGCAGAATCATTTCCAGAGTCATGGCGTCCCCGAACAACAGGAAGCAGGGACGTTTTTCGGATGGGGATGAATATTCAAAAGGGAGGAGAGGGTATTGGCTTGTGCAGGCTCAGATGGAAAACAAGCTTCCACATACACTGCAGGCTATGGCAAAGGTCACAGGCGGAGCTCCCTGACGAGGCTTGGTCTGGTTCAGGGAGGTTGGTGACTGCATCTCCTTAACATAACGAAAAAAAACAATTTGGAAAAACAGTTAAATGCTTCCAAACCCACACTTGTTTTCCTTGGGGCAATTAGTCGGTGACAGGTCCACAAACTTAGCAGCTTAAAACAACACAGTCTTACAGTCCTGTAGGTCAGAAGTCTGGTGGGCTCCGCTGGTTTCTCTGTTTCAGGTCTCTCAAGTCTGAAATCAGTGTGTTGGCAGGGTTGGGCTCTGGGGGAGAAGTCACTTCCAGGCTCATTCAGGTTGTTGGTAGAATTCAGTTCCATGTGGTCGTGGGACTGAGGTCCTGTTTCCTTGCTGGCCCTTGGCCGGGGGCCAAGCTCAGCTCCTGGGAGCACCCGCATTTCCTGTCTCGTAGCCCCCTCCATCTTCAAAGCCAATGACAGCAGTCCCTGTCATACTTTGAATCTCTCCTGCCTCTTCTTCCACCACATCTCTGGCTCTTTTGCCCTCCTCATCCACGTTTAAGGGCCCGTGTGATGACGTCGGGCCCACCTGGAAACCCTTCGGTCCATCGACAAAGCCCCTTTGCTGTGTAACGTCACATACTCCCAGGCTCCAGGGAGTAAGACATAGAAAGCTTTGGGAGGCCAGGTTCCATCTGAACAAAAAATAAGCTGTTCGCATGATTGTAATGACCTTAACTGAAAAAAAAATATGTCTTTTAACAGTAAGAATGGAATGAAATACGTCTCTACCCAGAAATCCTTATTCATTACTTCTAGAACAATTATTTCAAAAATAGGACATTTTGCTACTCCTCAGTTCTTTAATCTGATTTCCTTTTCTTCATCACACGTGTCACCATATATGTGTCAGTCTGTCTGTCTCCTCCTCTGGAAATGTGCTTCTCAGAGGGCAGGCGCTGAATCTCATTCTTTGTATTTCCAGCACCCAGCCTGGTGCCTGGCACACAGTAGGTATTTAATAAATCCAGAAGAAATAGACACTCATTGTTATATGCTCAAAAAATGGTGATAAGCAGAGTTGGTAGTATTTATTTTCTTGAAGGGGTTTCTCTGTTAGTAAGGTTAGTAAAAGGTTTTGAAATCCCTCATGTAACTCATAAGAACAGAGAGTAGAATGGTGGTTACCAGGGGTGGGGGGTGTGGTGAGAGAATTGGGGAGATGTTGTTTAAAGGTACCAATTTTCAACTAGTAGATGAGTAAGTCCTGGAGATCTAATGCACAGCATAGTAAATATAGTCAACAATACTGTCTTATAAACTATAAAGTTGCTTAGACACTAGATCTTAATTGTTCTCACCACAAAGAAGCAATGATAATTGTGTGACTTGTTCGAGGTGTTAGCTAATGAATAGGGATTGGCCGGGTGGGTGTTGTGGGTGGGAGAAGGTGAGGGTATGAAAGGGTGTTCCAGGTTCTCGAAGCAGCCTGAGCTAAAGACAAGAGAGGGTGTGAGCCCTCCTGCTGGGAATGCAGGTTTTGAGGAGGGGCATGGTGAGAGAGCAAGTCCTCCCACTTTTTCTGTGGGCAGCACTTGAATGGAAGTCCACGGGTCTGTCCGCGCAGCCCGGGCAGGAACCTGCCTGTTATTGGATCAGCCTGCGCCCGCACTGAGCCCCACTCTGCCCTGTTCTGCTCGGAGCCCACAGGAAGGGCTCCACGGGCTTGTCTGGGATAGCAGCCCAGATCATGTCATGGAGTAGTGCTTGGTTGTCCTCCGGGTCAGCTGAAAAAACTAGTCCTGTTCCACACACCCACCCTAATTTCCCCAAAGCCACTGTATGTGGATTTATCTAAATTCTTCCTTTACCTAATCATGTTTCTGGCACCGTTACTTGGAACAAGAAGGTTTTTAACCCCCCTGTTACAAAGTTGCACTTTTTTGGGTTCTGAATTTACCCCTTATAACCTTTCAGGGTTGTTTCTTACATTTCTGAGGTCACTTTATCTTACTTGTGGACTACAGGTATATGTCTTTGCAGCCTGAGAAGATGTTTTGTTAGTTTGCCTTCTAAAAGAAGTCTTTCCCTTGCTTCACTCATTTTAGTTGTCCCTTTAGTAGCTTCCTTGAGATGAGATGGCCAGAGCTTAGGTGTTCCGGCTGATGATGATGCATCGTGGGTTTGCAGAGGTTAGGATGACAGAGTAGGGTGCTGTGATTTTTATTGTTGTTTTAGGGGAGGAGCGGATGAAATTTACATGGGGGGACTTGTCTTGTGCTTGATGGTTCATAGTATCCTTCCTGGTGATGTTTATCATCTTGTTGGTTTTTTCTGTAATAGGATTCCACAGCCACTTAGCATTGAGAGCTTAGAGCCGATCAGTTTATAAAGAATCATTTAATTTTTCCGTAAAGATATTTGCCTCTCAGAACAGTCATCTACCACTTTTCCACTCCGTCATGTGGCATTTTGAAATCTCCCTAGAGTTGTCATCAGGCTAGCAATTAATTACCTGAAGGAATGATTGTTAGCTGCAAATGGAGACATTTCTGTGCCCTCTTCTTCCACATGATTTATAAAAATGTGAAATAAAGTTGCTCTCTGGGATCTCTCGTTTTTATTTTCTCATCCACAGAAGAGCCCATTTAACTAAGCCATTTCCATATCTGTCACTAAACATTCCTCCAGTACCATGGGGACTCCGTTTTTAAAAATAGTCTTTGCCATTGGAAATGTTAGGAATTTAAATCGTGCTTGCTAATTTCTCTCCCTCTCCTTGTCTGTGTGCTTACCTTCTGAGAGATCTCTGACTAATCCTTGGTGTGTCTATTACAGGGGGAATTGACACGCACTGCAATTTAGAACTACTTGTAATTGTGGCTCAACATTTATTTGCTTATCGTTGATTGTCTCTCACTTGTAGAGTTGTCTCTCTATATAACGTTTGTTAACTGAAATGAAGAGCTTTACGAGGCAAAAATGAAATTTTAAAAACAAAAGAGGCTTTATTAAAAGGGTTGCAAACTGAGGAAGTACACCCTGACCCACAAGTTGATAGGTGACCCCCCACTTGGGTCTTGGGGTGGCTGGTTTTTTAAAGGCAGAAGGTGCAGAGTTTGCAAGGGTAAGGCTGAGTCCAATTCTGATTGGTCGCCCCTTCCAGCCACACTTTCTCTTGGGCCCAGGGCTTTCTAAATGTCCTAACTGCAGGGGAAGACTACTGTGTTGTTCTCTGGCCATCTCGTGACAGTCAAGGTTAAAATGTACTTTTTTATTTCTGCCCATAGCTAGGCCTTGAGGTGGTCATGGTAACCGTCATGTCAGCTCTGCCCTTGTTCTTATCTCTTTGTCATTTTCCTCCTCTTGATCATAGGTTTGCCAGGGTGACATGTTTGATCAATTCGGGGAGTATTCAGGTCCCTCAATACCCAAGTGCCCCCTCGGCTGCTTGGGTTCCATGGGCTGAACGCAGGTGGCAACCCCAGCCAGCATCATGGGAGTTGCCAGAGGCAGGGTAGCATCCAGACACAGCTTAAAACGAGCAAAAATAAATTTAAAGAGGAGCCAAATGCTGAGTCCTAGGATCATAAGAATCATAACAACTTGGAGGCCTGATCGTAAGACAAGCCTATTCCCTCGGGAAGCCAACTGAAAAGATCTCCTAACATTCCCATCCGTTCCAGGGGTCTGGTTCAGTTGTTTCCAGTATTTTAATGTTCCTTCTAAGTGTTTCTAGATCCTGGGTAACTTGGCCTGAGGCATTTACGTAAAAGTGACAGCAGTCTTCTCCTAACAGGGCACAAGTCCTACCTGCTTCAGCTATGCGTGTGTCAAGGGCTTTGCGGTTCTGGAGGGCTGCCTCAGCTAGAGAGTCTGTCATTGCTTGTCGATGGGCTATAGCAGAGCTGGTGGCCTTCCAAGATTGCTGAACCAAAATAGAAATATTTCTTGTTGATTTTTCCCATTCTGGGATGCCTTTGAACCAAAAGAGTACCTTGCAGAGGGTGTATCCTAGGCTGCTTCTATCTATGATTGGGTTAGATGTGGACAAGATTTCCAAATTTAAGGTCTTTCTTTCTCTTGTTACGTCGCTATTTAGTTAGGGCCATGGAGAGAAAAGATCCCAAATTAGGGATGCAGGCTGAGGGTCCAAGGGTCCATGCTTTGGGGAGCAGTGAGATGACAGTTCCCCCTCCATCTCTTTGGAAGAACTGTGTAAATGTTAGTGCCACATAGAAAGAAATAACCTGATCCCCGTAGAGATATGGCTGTGGTCAATCCTTGGGCCCAAACCTTTGTGTGAGTAGTATTAATTTCGACAGAAGCAAGAAGAATAGTGGGGTCCTAAGGTTGCCATGGGTCAATTATCCAGAAAGGTTTTTAGGTGGGCATATATAGAAGGGTGAGAAGGTTTGGGGAATGTAACATGGTGGTGGAGTTGTAAGGTTATATAGGAGACTTTGGTTGAATTGACCATCAGCCAGGGGATTCCTGAGTGTTGGTATAGTCCCCAGCTTCCATTATTATTTGCAGCTGTAAAGGTTAATAGCTCAGGCATCCAGGAGCATTCATTAACGTTTCCCCAAAGAAGGGTAACAATTGAATCCAATTCAGTGACTTCATAGTTGGTCTGAT
The DNA here is from genome assembly GCF_041296235.1 of Equus asinus. Classification (NCBI taxonomy): domain Eukaryota; kingdom Metazoa; phylum Chordata; class Mammalia; order Perissodactyla; family Equidae; genus Equus; species Equus asinus. Next base: position 40,711,686 of record NC_091820.1, read on the forward strand.
TATTTACAGGAATAAAGATACGTTCTGTGGCGTTGTATTCAATGGTGTTATTACAAAGCAAGGTATGGTTGAGAAAACCCAGGAGTAGCCCACAGCCATATACATTGCAAAGGCATAATGAAGCTTTATAAGGTAAAGTATGTTCTTGGCCTAAAACCTCAGGGTGGGAAGCAGCAGGGTCAGCCAGATTCCAATTGGCATATCTGTCTTCCATTCGTGGCCTTGGTCCCTAACCACTGTCATGTGTGATTGTATAAGCTGCATAATCAAACCCAGTATATTTGCCAGAGACCTTAAGCAAGGTGGAGAGCAACAAGGGTACCATTTTGGGGTCTTCTAGGGAATGATTTCGATGTATACAGATCCAGCAGGAGGAGAGATTAATCTTGAAAGCAATGTTCTATATAGTAGGAAGGTAAGGATGGATGAAAGACAAGTGTGGTGGGGGAGAGATGGGGGTTAGAGAGGGAGTCAGAAGTCTAGAGCAAATGCAGGTGAAAAGGGTAATCAAGAATGCCACTTTAAGGGAGGCCATCATTAAGGAAGTCGAACCAAGGAAGATACCAGAGGTCCCGAACGATCTTGGGGAGCTCTTGTTCTAGTAAAGACAGATCCTGCTGTAGCCTGTCTACAGTATCAGGATTGTTTCTAAAGTAATCTTGAATGACTAAGAGCAACAGTAAGACAAATAGCATCATCAAGCCGACCTTGGAAAACAGTGAAGAAAGGTAGTACCAGGAGGGCACAAGAAGATGAGAACAACAGCTGGAATGAAAAGCAATAGGAAGAGCGGTATGAACAGATGAAGCTGTTTTTTTGTATGGGGTCATGAGGATTGGGGGTTATAGGCCTAGTCCAGAATCTTGGGTAAGCTGTCTCCTTCAGATGTCGTCTGCTTCTGCTCCAATGGCAGGTCTGTGGCAGGGGTCTTGGCATGGGAGAGTCAGAGCCAGGTGTTGGATAAGGGGGTTGATTCTCACTGGAGTGGGGATCCTGGCACCTTTTTAAAATGAGAAACGTGGATCCATGGGTCACTACCTTCTAATTTGGGAGCACATGGATTAGTCAGCAGTACCTGGTAGGGCCCCTTCCATCAGGGCTGTAATGAGTCCTTAAGCTGATGTCTTTTCCAGTAGATCAAGTGTCCTGGTTCATTTGGGTTTTCTAGATCTTCATCTCCTGGGAGCTCACCATAAAGAGAATCTTTGACTAATCTAGCTCTAATATTTTGTATTAGGTTCTTGCAATAATGTTGTATCTCCCCTTTCAGGAGGGAGGGTGAATACAGGCTCTCAATCAGTCTCATAGGCCCTCCTGTGATAATTTCAAAAGGGGACAAATGATATTTTCCTTTGGGAGTAATCTGAGGTTAAGAAGAACCAGAGGCGAGGCCTGAGGCCAGGCGAGACCAAAGGTGGTCATGAGTTTAGCCATTTGGGCTTTGATGATGCTGTTGGTCCTTTCAACTAACCCGGAACACTGGGGATGATCGGCACAATGGAAATGTTGGTAGATTGGCCAGATCGTACATATTTCTTTAACAATGAGTCCCATGAAATAGGTTCCCTGATCACTATGTAATTCTTTGAGGAGCCCCCACCTGGGAATAATTTTTTCCAATAAAATTTTTGCTACCACCTCTGCTGTTGCCTGACAGCAAGGAAATGCCTCGGTCCAATGTGAGAACATGCAAATCATAGCTAGTATATGTTTGTACCCCATAAAAGGGAGGAGTTAGACGAAGTCCAGTTGCCAGATTTCAAAAGAGCGTTAAGGTAAGGGAAAATGGCCTGCTGCTGTGTGTAGGCATTTTCCTGGATTATACTGCGGACATACAGTGCACTTCTGATGTATCTTATGGTCTGTTGTAGGGGAGGTTTCCAAAAATAATGTCTGGCCCAAGAGACCATTTTGCCAGTATTCTGATGTGTTAGACTGTGCATATAGTGCAGAGTGGTCTCTGCATGCTTTGCAGGAGCACTGGTTTAGAATTAGGGCCCACCAAAATAGATTTACCCCTAGGGTCCATCTGGTAGCCTTGCCTGATCCATTTCCCCCTTTCTTTAGATGACATGGCCTGTTGTGCTTCACGTATAGCGTCCAAAGAAGTAAGTTCTCCTTTTTCTGTTAGGTGAGCATAAAGAACTGGGGAGGACTGTGAGGATGCCACCAGTTTGGCTGCCATGTCGGCAAGGTAATTGCCTTTGCCTTCTAAGGTAGAGGTGGTTTGGTAGGTTGGGGTTTTAACAATTGCTAAAGCCTTAGGCAAGAGGGTAGAGTCAATAAGGTCAAGAATATATATGCTTGTTTTTGGTGGGTTTGCCAAATAGAGGTTAGGAAACCACGTTGTTTCCAAAGCATACCAAAGTCGTGGGCTACCCCACAGGCATACCTGCTATCTGTATACACAGTTAGGGTTTTACCCAAGGCTGGGATGCAAGCCTGAGTGAGGCCATGCAGTTCTGCCTGTTGAGCCGAGTGGACCTGGGGTAACGGTCCGGACTTGATAATTTCCGCCAGGAAGACCACAGCATAGCCTCTGTGGAGTGTCCTGTCTGGTCCTCAGAGGTAAGAGCTGTCCATGAACCAGACGTAGTCAGGGTTTTTGAGAGGGGTCTCCTGTAAGTCTGGTCAGGCGGTTAGGAGTAAGGCAGTGACAACAATGTGGTCATGGTTTTCTGTTTCCCCCTCTGGAAGGGGCATAAGAGGGGCCGGATTCAGAGGGCCACCTCGAGCTAATGAAATGTGACAGGAAGAAAGGAACTCCCCGTTCAAAGGTGGCTGGCTGGCTAGCAGAGAGATGGGGGTGTGATGAGAATCCAGAAGTGTTTTGACCACACGTGAGATGAAGACTATTAAGGAGGAGTCAAGAACGCTTTTTCAGTTGCAGAGAGAAAGGCTGAAGAGGCAGCTAGTGCTCGAAGACAGGACAGTAGACCTCTTGCAACTGAGTCAAGCTGAGAGCTGTAATAACTGATAGATCATTTCTGTCCTCCATGTTGTTAGACTAGCACCCCCAAGGCATTTCCTTGTGTCTCATGGACAAAAAAGAAAAAGGGAAGATGATAATTGGGATGACCAAGAGTTGAGGGTGAGATCACCTGTTGTTTGAGACTGTCAGAGGCGTGTTGTGCCTCTGGGGTCCAAGGCAAAGGTTCAGCAGTTTCCTTTGTTAAGAGTGAGTAAAGGGGTTGAGTGATCAATGAGAAATTAGGGATCCAAGTCCTGCAATAGCCTATTAGACCTAAGAAGCTGCATAGCTGGCGTTTGGTGGTGGGGACGGGAAAATGAGATATCCCTTGGATACGGGCTGGGTCTATCTGAAGTCCATCTGGGGTTAGCTTGTGCCTCAAGAGTTTGACCGTGGGGGAACAAAGTTGTAGCTTGTCTTTGGAGACTTTATGTCCCTTTTCTGCCAGCTGATGTAAGAGGTATAGGGTGTCAGAAACAAAGAGGATTGAGTTAAAGCAAAGTACAAGATCATCTATATATTGAAGGACAGTAGAGCTTCTGGGGAAGACAGGGATTGAAGACCCAAATGTAAGACCTGAGAAAAATAAGTGGGGCTGTTTGTATACCCCTGAGGAAGGACAGTCCAGGTATATTAGCACTTGTCCCATGTAAAGGCAAACAGATATTGGCTTTCTTTAGCTACTGGAATGCTGAAAAATGCACTGCCGAGATCAATAGCCTAAAAGAACAGGGTATCAGAGGAAATAGGAGGGAGCAAGGTGTGGGGATCAGGGGCTACTGGACGTGGTGTTACAGTGTTGTTAATAGCACATAGGTCTTGGGCAAAACACCATCCTCTACCATTTGGTTTTTTAACAGGTAGGATTGGTGCATTACAGGGACTAGCAGTGGGTACAATGAGCCCTCTTTCTGTGAAATCCTGAACAATAGGCCTCATTCCTCAGGTGGCAGCGGGACTTAAAGGAATATTGCTTGATGTTTGGGAGAGGCTTGGAGGGATCTGCGCTTATGGTTATAGGAGCAGCAGAGATTATACGGCCTACATCAGTGGAAGAGGAAGCCCAAAGTTGACTGGGAAGGCTGGACAAATCAGTGAGACTATTGGTAGAAGGTGCAGTCAGGGAACAAACAGGGATGAGCCGCGAGGACATAGAAGGTTTGTCTGAGAGTGGGGAGGATGGGATGTCCAAGAGTAGTTCCCATTTACACTTAAAAGAGATATGGGCTTGAGTGGCCTGAAGGAAGTCACACCCTAGGAGCTGAGCCTGGGAAGAAGGGACTGACAAGAAAGGGTGGCACCCTTGAAGAGGGCCTAACTGGAAACAGAGGGGTTGAGACATAGGCACTGTGAGCACCTGATTTGATACCCCACCCATGTTAAATGTCTGTACTCTGGGGAAGGGGCCTAGAAAACTTGTTGGGGTTGAGGACAGAGTAAGTGGCTCCAGTCTCAATTAGAGCCATCAATGGCTGTCCTTCTATAGTCAAATGGCTGTCCTGCTCTTAGGAGGGGATAGACCCCTTGTTGTTTCCCAGAGCAGCACTACTCTAGGTGGAGACAATGGGTCTTTTGGGTGGGTGGCCTTTGGGACTGTGGATGATTCTGAAGCCATTTTTATAGATATATTCTGAAGCCATTTTTTTGTATTCAAAACAACCCTTTTTGAAGTGTCCTGGCTTCTTACAAAAGTACCAAGTCTTATCTGAAGGGGGGCCTAGAGACCTGGTTCAGCTGAGACGATTGCAAGGCCATCAATTTGGCCATTTTTTCCTGGCATGCCAAGAGCCTGGTGGCTCGATGTTCTTTGTCCTTCTCTAAAGTTTTGGCTGGACGATTTGCCGTGGCTGCCAGGGTATTGGAGTTCCTGGCTGCCCAATCAGGGTCATGCCGTTTGACTAGGCTTGAAACTGGATTGGCTAGTCCATCCAAAAACATGGAATTAAGTAATTTACTAATTTATGCACACAATTTTTGTATGCCTGACTTCTGAGAGAAGATTTTCTCAAAGTGATCATAAAATTTAAGGACTGATTCATCCCTTTTCTGTGTGTATCTTTGAATTGGTTTCCAATTTGTCTGAGGAGGCCACAGTTGTTATTAAATTGGCAGCAATTTTATTTGCCTTTTCAAAAGCCTCATTATAAGGAAGCCCAGGCTCTGTGGAGGATCCTCCCAGTGGCCTTCGTTGTCCATTCCTGGGCCTGAATGGGTCCTACCAGCATGCGGATCAAGTGGTAAGGGTTTGGGAGTCAGGGCTGTAAACACCAACGGTCGGAGTAAGGTGCCTCTGAAATTCTTGGGAGTTTTCCTTCGGGTTTGGGAACTCCTTACATGAACTCAAAAGTTCCATTTTTGACCAGGGGTTAAAGTTTAGAACCCAGTTTTCAGGAGCCAGTCCATGAATTTCTACTCTGAAGGGAGTTATCAGAGAAGCGGGTGCGGAAAGCGTGGAAGGCTTAGTCAGGGAGAACGGCGGCAGAATTTCGGGGGAGGAGAAAAAAGGAAGTTCTGACAGGGTAAAGTGGTGGGGGGCAAGAGGTGGTGGTGGGAGAAGAGGTAGGAGAAGAAGTGGGGGGAGGAGAAGAAACGGGAGGGCTTTTAGATTCTCTGATTCTGTCCAGTCGCTGGAATTTGAAGCTTCTACTAGATTTAAGTCTTTCTTCTACTTTAGAATGCTTTACTTTTAGGGAAGCAATAACAGATCCGTTTCCCCTTTTGGAAGCTTGTAGGTACCAATTAAAAAAGGCTTCCCATTGCTTTTGAGAGGAGCGATATCCTCTTTTTTCCAATTGAGCGCACGAATAAACCAATTTGGAAATATCAAAGGAGCCCCATTGTGGCCAATGTAATCTTAGATCATCTCTACTGATTGGACCCAGATAATAAGGAACGTGCAAGTATTTGGTCCACAATTTTTGTACATAAAAGCCACAGGAGTGGTGGCAGGCAGCTGGCCATTCGCTGCTTCCTTAGAACAATCTTTAGAATAAAAGGCACCCATCCTGAAGGTAGAAACCCCCTGTATTGGAGAAACGTCCCTGTAAAGCAGCTGCAGCTGAACCTTATGAGGGCTTCCCCTCCTTAAAGAGTCTCTAGCCCTCTACCAAAGCATGGGAGGTCGAGGATGCGAAAGGGCCTACCTTGATCGTCCCTCTGAGGCCATTGGAGATGCAGAGGAGCAGTCAAGGGGCTCTGGGTTGTGCCGGCATGCAGTGTCCACTTGTCCCCCAGGAGGAGATCAGACGGCTGCTTCACGTCCCATCCTCGTCAACCAGAGATGTTAACCGAAATGAACAGCTTTACAAGGCAAAAATGGGATTTTAAAGACAAAAGAGGCCTTATTAAAAAGGGTTGCAAACCCTGGGAATTACACCCTAACCCACAAGTTGATAGGTGACCACCCCCTCCGGTCTTGGGGTGGCTGGTCTTTTAAAGGCAGAAGGTGCAGAGTTTGCAAGGTTAAGGCTGAGTCCAGTTCTGATTGGTCGCCCCTTCCAGCCACACTTTCTCTTGGGCCCAGGGCTTTCTAAATGTCCTAACTGCAGGGGAAGACTACTGTGTTGTTCTCTGGCCATCTCGTGACAGTCAAGGTTAAAATGTACTTTTTTATTTCTGCCCATAGCTAGGCCTTGAGGTGGTCATGGTAACCGTCATGTCAGCTCTGCCCTTGTTCTTCTCTCTTTCTTTATCACATTCGAGAGGGTGGTGAGAAAATGGCTGTGCTTCACATGCAGTCTGTACTTTCAGGGCTTGTCATCCAGCAGCATAGAGCCCCAGCAGTGCCCCCAAATTGCAGCAGTCAGCCCACTTTTTAACATTAACTATGCTGCTTATAATGCTTGCACAGAACAGATTTCCTAAACCTCAAATGAACATTTGATTTTGCAAGTTATTTTGAAACTTAAATGATGGAGATGTTTGCGTTGGAAAGGCATTAGAGAAGTAGTAAAGGAATTTACTACTCAAGGGTAGATAAAATAACAGAAATGCTAGTTCTGGCTGTGTTTCCCCTGCCTACCGCCCCCACCTTCCTGAAGCTGGTACGACAAGTTACTGCCCTGCCTAGAGCACAGTGCGGGTGCCTGGGTAAAGACTACCAAGAGCCCTCGGCTGGTTTGTCAGGAAGCTCAACCAAGCAGGATTTCCCCAGGCCAGCTTTGGGGGGCCTGGAAAGTTGGTTTTACAGAAACTTTCTTTACTATTCTCTATAAATCAATTTTTGCCTGTTGGAATCTAAACTACTTTAGAGTAATTAATCTGCTGAAAGGCACTTTGAGGAAATAAGAGTGCCAAAGGAAATTTTGTGCTATATTGAGTTGATCTACCCACAGACATGACCAAGCCTTTTTACTTTGAGGATTGATTTGTCTACCTTTTGGATTTCTTCAATTTCTTTTAAAATATTACCTCCGAATATGTCTTTGAAACTAGTGGTACAGGATGTTTGACTCTGAGCAAAATTTCCAAAAGTTATGGTTAAAAAAGTCCCGCCCCCCCTTATTTCAATCCCTTTTCTGCAACTAAGCATCTCTCCTCTTGTTTGTTCCTAGGATGGTCCAGATTCTGCCACAGGAAACCGGACAAAGCAGGAGAGTGCGTGGCTGTTCAGGCTGTGGTACAGCTTTGACCACAAGTATCCTTTTAAAGTGGCTTCCCTGTGTTCGTGAAACATTGATGATGATGTTGAGCTGTCAGTGAATGACTTCTAATGAGTAAGGAAAGATGTGTGCTTGCTACAGATGTATTCAGTCGTCTCTTGGGACACATGCAATGATCATTCACACACAGGTAGTCCTGGTGAGCATCTCTCTGGCTAAGATGAGTGTTTGCACATCATTATGGTAGCCAGCCCACAGCCTGGTAGACTCATGTGGCTCTTCAGAGCTTTGTATCCAAGGGAAATATGCCTGTGTAGGTGAATTAGTTAAAATTACACGATGAACCATGCTGTGGTCAGGAAGGAAAGTGGGGCTTGGGCAGTTAACTCATGTGGGGAAGATAATTCCTAGTGGCTGAACCAAATCTAGCCAAGTCTCATCCAGGCCTTAACCAGGCGACATGCAGCATGGACTCTGTTCTAGTAGATTCATTTGGTTCCAGGTGAAAATTAAAAACCAAAAAGTTAAATTTTCATGGTTTCTTAAGTGGACATAGTGATCAAGTGGGCAGGTAGCTTATATAGGGTCTTTGGAGACTTTGAAAATGTTTTTAAAATTTTCTATTGAAGTATAAGGTATGTATAGAAAAATACACAAATGGTAAGTGCTCAGTGAATTACCACAAAATAAATACACTTATATAACACCAAACAGATCAAGAAACACAAAATTACCAGTTCCCCTTGTGCCACAACCCAATTACTACTCCTTTCTCCTCCCCAAATGTAACCGTTCTCCTGACTTCTAGCAACACTTAATAGTTTTACCTGTTTTTGAACTTTGTATAAATGGGATTGTAGAGTATATATATTTCAGTGTCTGGTTTATCTGGCTTGACATCATTTGTGTGAGTCATCCGTGTTGTCACATGTAGCTCTAGTTCATCTATTTTCATTGCTGTGTAGTGTTTCATTGTATGAATATACCATAATTTATTTATCATTCTGTTGTTTATGAACACATAGATTGTTTCTAATTTGGAGCTACTATGAAAGATACTGCTAATGAACATTCTTGTACATATCTTTTGGTGCATGTTTATATATTTTTTTCTTGGGAATATACCCAGGAGTGAAATTGCTGGGTCATAGGACATGCGTAGGTTCAACTTTAGAGATAGTGCCAAACACCTTTACAAAATGGTAGTACCACTTTACACACTCATCTCTAGTGTATGAGAGTTCCAGTTGCTCCACATCCTCACTGACTGTTGGTGTTGTCAGTCTTGGTAATTTTAGCAATTTTAGTGGGTTGGTAGTGGCATTTCATTGTGGTTTTCATTTGAATTTATCTGACTAGTAAGATTGAACTCTTTTCCATGTATTTACTGGCCGTTTGGTATGTTCCTTTATGATGCGCCTGTTCAAGTCTCTTGCTTATATTTCTATTGGGTTGTCTGCCTTTTCTTACCAGTTTATAAGCATTCCTTATGTAATCTAGATATGAATATTTTGCTAGTTATATGTGATAAAAATATCTTCTCTATTGTGACATGCTTTTTCACTTTTAAATAGAATCTTTTGATGAACAAAAGGACTTAATGCAATATATTGATCTTTTCTGTTCTCGTTAGTATTTTTTGTGTCCTGTTATGGAAATCTTTGTCTACCCCAAAGTCATGAAGGCAATTTCCTATGTTATCTTCTGGAAGCTTTATTGTTTATTTTCTGTGCATCTTTTTTTTTTTTTTTTTTTTTTTTTTTACTGAGTGACAGACATGGACAATGAAAAAGAGATAATTTGAAATGTTCTAGATGAGGTTACGATCCTTCAAAGTTGATTTACCTTACATCTGGTCAGTTGATATGCTAGGGGCATTAGCAATTCCAGGTCACTTAAATCCAGTCAGGAATAAAGGTGATTTGAAGCTGGGCTTCAGTTCCTTTGAGGGTTAGTCTGTTTTCTATCTGCCCTTTTTTCTAGAGTTCCAACCTAGAGCCTAGGGTGTTTACATAGTCTTCCTCAGGAGGCCCTTGGCTCCAGTTTTTGTCACATTCACTCTATCTTTGTGAGTCTGCTAGTTGCTCTGCTCAGCTTCTCAGGTGCCTTTAGGGAAAACATGGTTTCACCAAGCGCCAGGCTCACCTCTTGGGTTTCCTCCTCCAGATTCTGCCCTCTTCACTGCTATGGTAGCTTTCTGATGCTATTAAGCAGAAGATTCTGTTGTGTTTTATCTTGTTTTATTTTGCCCAGTTCTTCTAATTCTTCTCAGTGGAAAGGATGGTTCAAATTACCTTATTTGCTATTAACTGAAATAGAACCCCCAGGGATTTTTTTAAGCCATAAGAACTTTGTCTGCATTGTAATTCAAAATGCAGGTGAGTCATTGGGCTTGGAAAGGATGCAGAGAAAATTGGACAGAGTTCACAGGAGAGTGACAAAATGCTAAAGCAATAAGAAATGGATTCTTATCAGCATTCAGCACTCCACTTTCAACAATGGATAGATCATCTAGACAGAAAATCAATGAGGAAACATTGGACTTGACCTACATTTTAGACCAAATGGACTCAACAGACATATACAGAACATTCCATCCAACAGCAGCAGAATATACATTCTTCTCAAGTGCAGATGGAACATTCTCTGGGATAGGTCATATGTTAGGTCACAAAACAAGTGTTAGCAAATTTAAGAAGATTGAAATCATATCAAGTATCTTTTCTGACCACAGTGGTGTGAAACTAGAAATCAATAACAGGAGGAAAACTGGAAAGGTCACAAATATGTGTACCTTAAACAACACACTCCCGAACAACCAGTGGGTCAACGAAGAAATCAGAAGGGAAATCAAAAAATATCTTGAGACAAAGGAAAATGGAAACACAACATAACAAAACTTCTGGGATATAGCAAAAGCAGTTCTAAGAGGGAAGTTTATAGTGATAAATGCCTACGTTAAGAAAAAAGAAAGATCTCAAATATACAACCTAACTTTACACCTCAAGAAACTAGAAAAAGAAGAAAAAACTAAGCCCAAAGTTAGCAGAAGAAGGGAAATAACAAAGGTCAGAGCAGAAATAAATAAAATAGAAACTAGAAAAACAATAGAAAAGACCAAAAAAACTAAGAGTTGGTGTTTTGAAAAGATAAACAAAATTGACAAACCTTAAGTTGGACTAAGAAAAAAGAGAAAAGACTCAAAATCAGAAATGAAAGAGGAGACATTACAACTGATACTGTGGAAATACAAGCGGTCATAAGAGACTGCTATGAAGAATTATAAACCAAAAATTGGATAACCTAGAAGAAATGGATAAATCCTAGAAACATACAACTTACAAAGACTGAATCATGAAGACACAGAAAATCTGAACAGACCAGTAACAAGTAAGGAGATTGAATCAATAATCAAAAACCTCCCAACAAAGAAAAGCCTGGGACCAGATGGCTTCACTGGTGAATTCTACCAAACATTTAAAGAAGAATTAATACGTCCTCAAACTCTTCCAAAAATTGTAGAGGAGGAAACACTCCCAAACTAATTTTACAAGGCCAGTATTGCTCTGATATCAAAGCCCAAAAGGACACTACAAGAAAATTACAGGCCAGTATCCCTAATGAACATAGCTGTCAAAATCCTCAACAAAATACTAACAAAGTGAATTCAACAGCACATTAAAAGAATTGTACACCATTATCAAGTGGGATTTATCCCTGGGATGCAAGGATGGTCCAACATAAGCAAATCAATAAATGTGATTCACCACATTAACAAAATGAAAAATAAAAATCATATGATCTCAATAGATGCAGAAGAAGAATTTGACAAAATTCAACATCCTTTCATGATAAAAACTCTCAACAAATTAGGTATAGATGGAATGTACCTCAACATAGTAAAGGCCATATATGACAAGCCCAAAGCTAACATCATACTCAGTGGTGAAAAGCTGAAAGCTTTTCCTCTCAGATCTAGAACAAGGTAAGGATGCCCACTCTTGCCACTTCTATTTAACACAATACTGGAAGTCCTAGCCAGAGCAGTTAGGCAAGAAAAAGTAAAAGGCATCCAAATCAGAAAGGAAGAAGTTAAAATTGTCTCTTCAGATGATATGATCTTACATATAGAAAACCTTAAAGACGTCACCAAAAAAACTGTTTAAAACTAGTAAATGAATTCAGTAAAGTTGCAGGATATAAAATCAACATACGAAAATGAGTTACATTTCTATACATTAACAATGAACTATCCAAAAAAGAAATTAAGAAAACAATCCCATTACGATAGTATCAAAAACAATAAAAATACTTAGGAATAGATATCTGTACAACAAATATCTGTACACTGAAAACTAAAAAACATTGATGAAAGAATTGAAATAAATGGAAAGATATCTGGTTCATGGATTGAAAGAATTAATATGGTTAAAATGTCCATACCACCCAAAGCAATCTACAGATTCAATGCAATCTCCATAAAAATTCTAATTACATTTTTCACATGAAAAGAAAAAACAATCTTAAAATTCATATGGAACCACCAAAGATCCTGAATAGCTAAAGCAATCTTGAGGAAAAAGAACAAAGCTGGAGACATCACATTTCCTGATTTCAAATTATATTACAAAGGTATATTGTATTCCATACAAATGGTATGGTATTGGCATAAAAACAGACACACAGACCAATGCAACAGGATAAGGAGCCCAGAAATAAACCCTCACATATAGGGTCAGCTAATCTTCGACCAAAGTGCTAAGAATATACAATGGGTAACAGACAGTCTCTTTAATAAATAGTGTTGAGAACACTAGATATCCGCACGCAAAAGAATGAAACCAGACACCTATCTTACATCACTCACAGAAATCAACTCAAAATGGATTAAAGCCTAAAATGTAAGACCTGAAACCATAAAACCCCTAGAAGAAAACATAGGGGAAAGGTCCTTGACATTGGTCTTGGCAGTGATTTTTTGGACTTGACACCAAATGCACAGGCAACAAAAGCAAAAGTAAACAAGTGGAACTACATCAAACTAAAAAATTTCTGCACAGCAAAGGAAACCATCAACAAAATGAAAAGGCAGCCTGTGGAATGGGAGAAAATATTTGGAAACCGCATCTCTGATAAGGGGCTAATATCCAAAATATATAAAGAACTCAGAATTTAATAGCAAAAATCCAAATAACCTCATTAAAAATGAGCAAAAGACCTGAATAGACATTTTTTCCAAAGAAGACGTGCACGTGGCCAACAGGTATGGAAAGATGCTCAACATCACTAATCATCAGGGAAATGCAAGTCAAAACCACAATAAGATATCACCTCACACCTATTAGGATGGCTGTTGTCAAAAAGCCAAAAGATTACAAGTCTTGGGAGGATGTAGAAAAAAGGGAACGCTGTGCACTGTTGGTGGGAATGTAACCTGGTACAACCACTGTGGAAAGCGGTATGGAGAGTTCCTCAGAAAATTAAAAATAGAATTACCATATGATCCAGCAGTTCCACTTCTGGGTATATATCCAGAGGAAATAGTATCAGTATCTCGATGAGATATTTGCACTCCCATGTTTATAGCAGCATTATTCACAGTAGTCAAGACATGGAAAAAAGCTAAGTGTCAGTCAATGCATGAATGGATAAAGAAAATGGGTATGTATACAATGGAATATTATTCAGTCTTAAAAGCAAAGAAAATTCTGCCGTTTGAGACAACATGGATGAACCTGGAGGACATTATGCTGTGAGATAAGCCAAGCACAGAAAGACAAATACTGCATGATCTCACTTATATTTAGAATCTATAAAAGTTGAACTCTTGGTAACAGAGAGTAGAATGGTGGTTGCCAAGGACTGGAGGGTGAGGGAAATGGAGAGTTGTTGGTCAGAGGGTACAAACTTTTAGTTATTAGATAAGTAAGTTCTGGAGACCTAATGTACAACATGGTGACTATAGTTAATAATACTGTATTGTATACTGGAAATTTTCTAGGAGAGTAGATTTGTTTTATTGAGGTCATAATAGTTTATAACATTGCGAAATTTCAGTTGTACATTGTTATTTGTCCATCACCATATATATGTGACCCTTTACCCCTCATGCCCACCCCCCAACCCTCTTCCCCTCGGTAACCACTAGTCTGATCTCTTTGTCCATGTATTTGTTTATCTTCCACATATGAGTGAAATCATATGGTGTTTGTCTTTCTCTGTCTGGCTTATCTTGCTTAAGATAATACCCTCAAATTCCATCTATGCTGTTGTAAATGAGACGATTGTGTCTTTTTTATGGCTGTGTAGTATTCCATTGTGTGTGTGTGTGTGTGTGTGTGTGTTTGTATGTATACACACACACATACCACATTTTCTTTATCCATCCATCTGTAGCAGGGCACTTGGGTTCTTGGGTTGCTTCCACATCTTGGCTATCATGAATAATGCTGCGATGAACATAGCAGTGCATAAGTGAGAGAGTAGATTTTAAGTGTTCTCACCACATACACAAAAAATGGTAACTATGTGAGGTGATGGATATGTTAATTAGCTTGAATGTGGTAATCATCTCACAATGTATATGTATATCAGAACATCTCATTGTATACCTTAAATATATACAATTTTTATTTGTCAATCATACTTCAATAAAGCTGGGGGGAGAAGAGGTCGATTCTTTAATGAATAACAGGAGTAATCTCTAAAGTCTCACCTGAATGTAAATTTTAGTGACTTTGAGATTTCCACTCTTTTGGTTTGGAGGAGAGAAGCTAAGATCATCAGCAGACACAAGTGTCTGGAGTATTAGATGAGGAAGGTGCCCGTGATTCATTCTATAGCTCCATAGATGATCAGGCAAGACAAAGTGGGCTTTGGCTGCATCAGAGGAGAGTTCAGCTGGGTATGAATGACTCCCACAGGCCAGCAAGAATGGAGTGTGGTACCTCCTTCTTTGAACAAGACTGAAAATGGCATGGATGGGATTCCACCTTAAGATGAGAGGCTCAACGCACACATATACCTCCCTTCTCTTTCCAGGGCTCACTGGAATCACAGGAGAGAGATTTTTGACTACTTGGAGGACCAAAGGTAGAGGGAATTGTAGCAGAGAAAACTGTAGCCCAAGACAAAAGTGAGTCTTCAGCCAGGTGATTTATTAAAGAATGTTGTTAAGAGCAGCTGCAACAAGTATCTCCTGTGTCAACAGGTCAACTAGCAGCTGTTAATTTTCTCTTCAGGCCATAGTTCTCTAAAGAAAGTAGAGACACCGCCTGGGGAGGGTTTGGTAGAGAAGCAGATCTTGAGGCCACCAAAGATTTTTCTCCCCAGAGTTACCCCCCTCCACTTTAGTGTGGTAGGAGTCCCCACCTGTCTGATGAACTGAGAAACTGAGTAAAGACATGAGGGTGGAGGGAGCCGAAGTAATTAAACAGTTCCAAATATGTATTTTTAAATTTTTCTAATAAAATCCTTAGAGTTGAGAGATTTTTCCGGTCGTGATGTAAGAACAGGTTATTAGAAAAAGGAGCAATCCAGATGGCAACTAGACTTTTGGTGGTGAACATGATGTAATCTATACAGAAGTCAAAATATAGTGATGTACACCTGAAATTTACACAATGTTATAAACCAGTGTTACCTTAATAAAAAAAATTAAAGAAAAAGGAGCAATCAAATAAGAAGAAACTCTTGGAAATTAAAGTTTTTGAAATTAACCCAAAAATGGAATGGATAGTTTCATTACATGGTGAAGACCAAATTGTGGATCTGAAAGATAAAGTTGAGGAAAAAATCTCTAAGAATTCAAGCAAAAAATCAGAGCTATGTAAGAGTTCAAGATGTGGAGGTTAGACCCAGATGGTCCACAGTCATTTAACAGGACCTGAAAGGAGAGGATAGAGACTGTGGAAGAAAAGAAGTACCAGGACCGGCTCCAGGGCCGGGTGGTTAAGTTTGTGCGCTGCACTGCGGCAGCCTAGGGTTCGGATCCTGGGTGCGGACATGGCACCGCTCGTCAGGCCACGTTGGGGTGGCGTCCCACATCCCACAACTAGAGGGACCTGCAACTAAGATATACAACTATGCACCGTGGGGGGCGGGGGCGGGTTTGGGAAATTAATGCAGGAAAAAAAAAAAAGATTGGCAACAGTTGTTAGCCCAGGTGCCAATCTTTAAAAAAAAAAAAGTAATACCAAAGAAGTGATGGAAGAAAGAATCCCTTAGCTAAGGGAAGTGACTTGTCTCCAGAGTGCAAGGGCCCACCTAGCGTGACTAGGATGGATGTACTCGTTATAGCATTCCACAAGTACAGGAGGAAAAACAGGACTCTTCAAGGTTCCAAAGAGAAAAACTGGCAGCCTCCAAAGGGGCAAGAATCAGACGTGAAATCACCAAAATTGAATGTTAGAGTACTGTCGAGCACTATCTGAGTTCCAGGATGAAAAGGAAAAGTCTGAGCCTAGAATTCTACACCTGAACTTTTCATCAAAAATGAGCGAAAAAAAGGAGGGTGGCTTTTAGATATGCAAGAATTCAGAAAGTTTGGCACCGTGCAGACTCTATGAGAAGGAGTAAAAACCGTAAGGATCAAACAAAACAAAATCCAACTAAGGGGACAACGTTGAAGAAGCAGTGATTTGTTATAACCCAGAAGTGAACAAGATTAAAAAAAAATTTAAAAAGATCCTTTATTTAGCAAGACACTCACGTGTTCTCTTCTGACTAACAGAGTTTAAATGACATTGTATTACATGTCTTTTTAATAGTGTTCCAACCACTGCTTGGTTACGGTGAATAATATTCGTATAATAACATTATTACAAATGCTGCTTATTGCTTTTTAACAGTTAGACTCAATCTATAGTCTAGAAGTATAGAAGGTTTATTATAAAATAGAATGCAAATGTTATATATCTACAGTGTAAAATAAATTATAATAAAAATTGGAAAGGAAAAAGATTGGAAAGAGGAGGCAGGAGCATAAGGGAATTAAATTTACCATCCTTCATAGGAGGGAGTTAGAAGCCTTTGACTAAAGTTTATCAATGAAGAAATGGAAGAAGAAAATGTTGTATAAAGTTATAATGGTAGTTACCTGCAAAACTGGGTGGAGAAGAGAGACTTGATATTTCATTTTTGCCTTTCCGACAATTTGAATATTTTAAAATCTATGTGTATGCATATATATATTTTTTCTCTTTTAGAGAAGTTGTTAGAGGGCCTTCTGTATTTGGGGAAGAGGGAGCTTTCTTTGAACTGCCTGAGGCAGGGAACTGAAAGGTAGCCTCTGGTCCCCTGGTGACTTTTTTGTATTAATCATTCCACACATCCAGCCCCTGTCAGCTTGTGAGCTAAAGACACAACATAGCTGATAGGCCTGTAGGGGCTGTTCCCAGGAAGGCCGTTAGAGGACAGCGGTCAAAGGAGGCTCATTCTGTTGGTAAAGAGCTCCAGCAGAGTCCGCACACCCTCCTTTGTTGGGTAATTCCCAACTAGAAGTCTGCCCAGTCTCCCCGTGCCATCTCCTCCTCCTCCTGTAGAGAGGCTTCTTTCTCGTGCTGCTGTAAGTGAAGACAGGAAGTGGTGGGGCTTGGAGAGAGCAGTCATCCTCTTGAGTACAGATGGCTGCGACACCGTGTGACCTTCTTTTAAACTCTCTTGGCCATTCCTGCATTTGGGGTACCCATGTGAGTCTCCCCCTTTTCCATTGCTGGTTAGGCTATGGGTATCAGAAATGGTCCGACTCTATCATAATGTGACACGTGCTTCATGGTGCGTCCAACACAGGGTTGTCCATTTGGCAGCACAGATATCCACAGGATGACAAACCCTGAGCTCTCCATGTAACAGCTGACCTTCGTGTTAGACCAGTGGTCTTAACCGAGGGCGAGTTTGCTTCTCAGGGGACGTTTGGCAATGTCTGGAGACATTTCTGTTGTCACACCAAGGGGAGGGGTTGGGGGTACTACTGGCATCTAGTGGGTGGAGACCAGAGATGCTGCTAGACACCCTACAATGCAGGACAGCCCCCCACAACAAAGAATGATCTGGCCCAAAATGTCAGTAGTAACCAGGTTGAGAAATGCCGTGTCGGAGAGTCTGGGAGAGAGGCAGCAGGCAGAGTGAAGAACAGCCCTGTACGGGAGGTGGGGAGATCTGCGGCCTGAGTGACTTTGGTGGAGTCACTTCACCTCACCAGGTCTCAATTTCCTCCTTTGTCATAGCCCTAGGTTACCTCTAAGCCTCTGTCCCCCTCAAACATTGCCACCATGTGCCCTCTGGGTAGAGTGGTTTAATAAGAATACTTACAGACACCCAGTGGCCGCAACATCTCCACTCCAGGTCCATTACCTCCTGTCTCCAAGACATGAGCTGGTTGTGTGTCAAAAGCTGGAATGCTGATTGAAACCAGAATTCTCACTCAACATAGCAAAGTGTTCTAGTTAATCAAATATTCTTTTAAACTGAAAATTGGGAAGCACCAACCTAAGAGTTAACAGTTAACACTGAAGGCTGATGGGGCATAGTTTAATCTTTGATTCAGACTGTTGCAGACTACAAGTGTTTTCTGTATTGTACTGGTAAAATGGAGGAAAGAGGCTTTTTGTGGGTAGAATGTCGGATGATTTACTCTTTGGGATTTCTAAACACATTTTTGTTAGGTGTGTGATTTCTTTGCAGACATTTTTCCTTAATTCTCTTTTTAAAGTTACTTGAAGCCCATCCTCACACACAGTGGCCCCCCGTTAACGACCACTCTCCCGGCCTGGTGTGGCTTGCTCGCTCGATGTCTGACCAGTCCCCAGGTGTACGACGTAAGTGCCGCGCGCTGGGGCTGCGTTCCTGCTAACCATGCTGGCATGGTCTCTTGCCCAGGAAGAGGGAACCTATTGCACTCAAGTCTCCAAATTCAGATCTTGCTTCTCTAATAAGATGATTAGAAACGGCCAACTTACGTATGTTTATATATTTTGCACATTAACAGAGAAACTTCTTACCAGGGTTGTGGGGCTCCACAACATCAGCAGCTGTGGCATAGTTGAAAGAACACTGGACTTGGAATCGGAACAACTGGATTCAAATCCAAGCCCTGAGGCCATTTAAGTGCTCTGTGCCTCAGTTTTCTTATGTGTAAAACGGGCCTAGTAGCACAGGCGTGCTGTGAGAATTAAAGGATAAGGTTCGCTGTGAACTACAAAGCATTTCTCAAATGTAAGGATTCTTTTTATAAGTTGTTTATTTATGTTGACATGGGCAGGTCCTTTCCATTTTCAGATTCTAGAAAGAGACTCAGCACAGTATGAAAAGGATATCCACACCAGTGGACGTCTTAGATTTAGGACTGACTCTTGAGCTCCTCACGTATGTTGCCGGGCAGAGATGGAGAGAGAGGTGGGTAGCAAGCAGCTGCCACATGGAGGGACTGGAGGAGAGGGAAAGACCTTCCTTCTTCCTCATCTCTCCTCCACCATCCTAATCATCTTGTCACTGGCACAACCATTACAGCCCAGGAGAAAAGAAGTCCTCAAATTCGTGAAGAGACTTACAGTTCCCAAAGGCGAAGTTTATTCTCCTGGCTGTACAGTGACTAAGCAGGTCCTGCAGTTACAGATAAGGGACGTGCCAAGGTCCCACAGTTAGTAACTGGCAGAGCTAAGACCCTAATGCCGCTTTCCAATAATTAGTAAGTAACGTACAGTTTACTTGATTAGTAAATTAGTAATTAGTAAATTAGTAATACATCTAATTAGTAATTAGATGAAAAGCAGAACGCAAAGCCCAGATCTGAAAGAGAAGGGCCCTAACCCGCTAAGTTCTAACGGGGCGGGGCAGCTGGCTTGGGAGCAGTTGTGTGCATTCAGGTGTACAGAGGGGAAACGGATGTTGACACCTGGACACCGTAGCTGGGCAGCAGGCGCTGGGGCAGAGAGGGATCGGCAGTCTGGAGTGCTGACGGGCAGCCCGATCAGAGCCCCCAGGATCCGAGGGTGCAGCTCCTTAAATGGCCGGCTCTTCCTTCAAGAACAGGTTACAACTGCCAGGTCGCCCTGTGTCCTGCCCCTGCTGCTGCTGCGCAGAGAGTGAGCTCTGTGTGGTCCTCAGGGCTCCTCCTTGGCTCCCTCAGGAGGAAGGCAGCAGTTGAAAAGGCCTGGGGCAGGCACAGAGCTACACCTGCAAACCTCGCTGGTGGGCGGCGTCGACCTCCCTGGGAGAGCGTGTTGGGCCTCGTAGAACTGCACTTCTGCAGGGCCTCTGCTTCGAGTCTCCGCCAGCCGTGACAGAGCAGCGTCAGTGTCTCCTTCCCTTTAAGGGGACAGTTGAGCCTTCCAGCCTCCCAGCTCCTCCTCACATAAAAATGAAATTCCTGTATCACCTCTGATAAACTGTCTTTAAATTACAAAACATGAGTAGGATGGTGAGAGCAGCATTTCCCCGGAACTACTCCCAGTGTGTAAAGTGATTTTAGCGCTTGTGGTGAGTGTTTAATGTAACATCTCTGAGCCTGGATAATAATGCTGAGTGCCTTTTATGTTGGAAGGACACAGACCAATAGATTAAAAAGCTTTATAATTTCCCGTCCTGTTGACAGCCTATTTAGTAAAAGCTGTCTTTTTCTGAATGCTGAGTAGTTTGCTCAGTTGGGACCTCTGTCTAAGGTGACAGTGTGGGCCATTTGGATGTGTTTTATCATCGGAGACAAAGGGTGCTGACCCGGCATCACCACTTGTCCCACTAATGAAGCTCCAGCTGATTACATCAGGTTTATGTGTTTCTTTGCTTTCTAGCTCTAGTCTCTTTTAAACAATTTCTAAAGCCTCCCATCTTAATTGGGTTTTATAAGAGTCACTTTTCATGTCTATGTAATAGTAAAATGACTAGCCCACTCCCAACGCTTTATAAAAACCTTATCTAATCCGAAGCGTACCGACTCTTGCCCTGCTCATCGATTAGGGTATCTGGACTAGTTTGAACTCAGCATAAACTCAGTAAACTGCCAGGCACTGACACTGAAAGCACTTCCCTCACCAGTTCGAGAGACTGCTCAGGCTTTGCTCCGAGAGGTAACGTTTGGCTGTGGACTCCTCACAGCCAACCCAAGATGGGGTGACGGGCTACAGGCAAGATCACCCTCCATACTGCCGCTGCTGCTCTGGGCTGAGGTCCCGCCCGGGCTCCCGGTCAGCTCCAGACATGGGGCGCCTGCTGCTGAGAGAGCGCGAGCAAAGAGTCTGAAAAATTAACCGAGGACCCCAAAGGTGAGGGAGCGGAGGGGGTCCCTGCGGAGTCTAGTGCCGGCTGAGGGTCTCAGGCTGGCGGCTCTCGTGGCTGTTGGACTCACGGTTGTGTGGTCCTCGCCCATCACCTATAGGGCGTTTTGTACTTCACCAAGTTTATTTGGGAGATATCTAAGGTGTTCATTATTCACTGTTTCCACTACCTCTAAACCACTGAGGTTTGATATCTACCTAGAAAACAGTATTCTTCCACTTATGACAATGACCCCTGGTTATTTCAAATGTGCACGTTCCCACAGCACACTTGTTTGCAGGTGTTTGCAAGGTGATTTCACTGCTTTTTCATAGCAGCCTTCAGTGGCCAGCTAGTTGTATAATTAAGGAAACCTTTAGCTTAACAGAACTATCGTCGGTCCCGTCATCTAGAGCTCGAGGGAGTGGATCGGTTTCCTCGCCTGCGTATAGCATTCATTAAGCTCTGACTTGGAAATCCCTCTGCACTGCGTTTTACTGTGTCCTCGTTTCTGGAAAGGAATGAGCTTTCCTTGGGTGCTATTTGTCTGGGCTTGTGTTTTGTAATGGAATGGGTCAACGTCCACTCTTGTTTTCTCCTGGCGGGGAATTTTGGCCCTGCTTTCCACTGCGAGGGGTCAGAGCAGGCCACGCCGGGGCTCGTGTCTGGGTCCCCCTGTGCTGCTGTGGGGGGCGCTTGGCTACATTTGCACAATTCCCTCACATGCTCTTGTTTCACATTCCTCTCTGTCCCTCTGAGGCTCCAAACCTTTAAAAGAGTAAAATCTGTGCCAGGAGAGTCTCCCCCTGAAAACTGGGAGCTAAGAGCCCTGGGAGAAGTATTTTGATGGAGAGGAACAAAACATTTCTTAGCACATGTGTGAAGGGAGAAATGGAACGGGCTAAAACGGGATACATGATGTCATTTGTTGTTAAAACTGTCACAGAGCAGATTGAGTTTCAGGACTTTCTAAACACTAATGGAGAGGAGGAAATTTGGGAGTTTCACGATTACCCTCTGCCTGAGTAGAGGATTTTTATTGAATTGTACACTTGCACCCTGCCTCATTCCAGTGAGGATTTGAGGCAGCAAGCAAGAGGAGTTGCGTGCTTGCCTGGAGAAAGGCTGGAGCATTGGTTAAGTGGAGTCCCAGTGTGGACTGTGGAGCAGTCAACGTCACTGAGAAACAATGCAGAAAACAAGCATGTGCTTGTCACCAGTGAATGCACAGAGATTGGCTGGGACAGAAGGGAGATAGACAGAACCCACGGGTCCTCTGTAGGTCAGTGCACTTAACTGGCCTCCATCTAGCACCTACTATAAGTTAAGCACCTTAAGGAAGGGTGCCAAGAAGAGCAGAAGAAGGTCACTACCCTTTGGTGGTTGCTCATCTAGACGGAGAGTCCAGACACAGGTACAGGAGAATCCGCCCGTGGCCTCGGGCAGCGTGGCTGGACGGGGACCACGAGGCTGTCAGGGAGGCTGGTTCGGCGTCCTGGACTGAGGAGACTCTGTTGTGTAGAGGACGCCGGGCTTCAGGTGCACTTTGAAGGGTAGATGAGAAAGAGCAGTTTCCCTGGAGTGTTTTGAAACCATGTGTTTGCCATTCAAGACAGAAGTTCACAGTGTTTGACAGATGTGCGGTGGGGAGCAGGGGAGCACACCGCCCCTTGTTTTGCTTGTTAAACCTGCCGGAGGGTGAAAGGTTGTGTCTGACCTCAGCTGCTTCCTGAGCCTCTCCCTGCCTGCCTTCTTGGAGTTTCCAGTGGCTGAAGCTTGGCTAACACCTGCCTTGCTCAGCCTTGTCTGTTTTGCTACACCTGCTGCTTAGCATGCGATGCCATGCCAGTCCTCTTCCTGCCAGAGTGATTTCTCACATCCTTTATGTGGGTAAAACCAGTCTGGAGGCACCGTAAATCCTAACTCTGATTCCTACCAGCTGGACAACCTCCAGCAAATTTCATAGGCTCTCTTTAGCTCAGATCTTCTCTTTAACCTGAGTGCATCCTGCACGGGGCTGGGGTGGGGGCGGGGGGAGGAGGATCAAATGAGAGCTTATGTGATGTTCCTGACAGGCATGTATAGATGCCCAAGAAAATGCGCCCTCCCTCTCTATCACTCCCTTCATCTACCTGAGGGCTTCCCATCAGGGTTTTTCTGGGGAGAGAGGAAGGAAATCCCCATTCTGGTTTGTCCTCTTCCCTCAATTGCTGTAGCTCAGCTGTAGAGCAGGTGGATTTAGGATGGTTTGTGTGGGGCAGGAGGCCCACCCGGAAGATCTCCCCAGAGAAGAGAGGACCCAAAACCTATTTGCAGGTTTTCCGAGTTACCTCACCCCTTCCTTTCTTCGTGGGTTGGGAAGCTGCAAATCCAGGCTGGTCTCCCTTTCTTCCCTTTTGTCACCAACCCTGAGCTGTCAGGCGTTTAAAATCAGAACTGCTTTCTGGTGTTCGAAGTTCTGGTTCAGGCAACAGTGCCTTACACTGAATAGCACTCTACAGTTTACATCTGGTGACCACCCTAGAGGCTCAAGGCAGGCAAGTCTCACGATCCTTAGTTTTCAGATGAGGAGTCGAGGTTGGGGTTGGCTCCAGCCCTGGAAGATAGCAATCCCCCATTTGTTGTTTCTCTTCCTTGCACTTTTCAGAACCAAGAGCCACTGAGAGAGGAAGACTCCGATTTCATCCTGACTGAGGGTGACCTCACCTTGACCTACGGGGACAGCACAGTGACTGCGAATGGCTCCTCAGGCTCCCACACAGCCTCCACAAGCCTCGAGGGTGGTCGGAGAACAAAGAGCAGCTCCGAGGAGGTGCTGGAACGAGACCTGGGAATGGGAGACCAGAAGGTTTCCAGCCGGGGCACCCGCCTGGTGTTCCCCCTGGATGATAATGCATGACGCCCCCCAAACCCTGAGGCGAAGGGGTCGGCCCACCCAGGTGGGGTGAGGAGGGTTGCTAGCCCCAGTGTTGTGTGAGGCGGGGCATTGACTGAATGGAACTAACGCTCCTGTTTTATTGAGGTCTGAAGATATCTTAACATTTAAAACTTAACCCAAGATGCAGCTGGTGGGGCTGAAGTGTCCCTAAGTCAAGACAAATGCAGACCTATTCCTACTTTTCCACATAGTAGTGCACTGTTCAGAGTTAAACACCACAACGATAGCATGCTTTACCGGTCTCTCCCTTCAGTCGCCTGCAGCATCTGAACAAGGTGTGGCAGGCGCTGGGACCTGCTCCCAGGAGAGGCTTCCTATCCATACGCAGCAGTGCAAGCCTAGCTGGCTGTGGAAATGGCAAGTTCGGGGAGAACAGGCTAGAGGAAAGATGGTGAAGGAAGGCAATTGAGATTGGCCCTCCAAGGATTATGGGAAGCCGGTCTTACATGGGACAGAAAACACGAACAAGCAATTTGAGTGGAGGCTCCGGGCCCGAGGGCTGCGTGACCGCAGCCTCAGGTCAGGATTCCTGACTTCCGTTGCTCCCTGTGTCTGCTCTAGACTGAAGACTGGAAAATATATCCATGAACATTTCAACGTGGAGGCAAGAATTATAATTCCTTCTGGAAATCTCCATAAAGAACAAGTGACTGAAATGTTTTAAACCAAAGGCAAAATAGTGTTATATTGTTGTTTTTTAATTAACCTGAGGTCAGGAGAAACTGTTTAGACACTGATGATGATATCACTGCAAAAACCAGTCAATTCTTGAGGGCTACCATATGAGCTGACTGCCTGGGAACTGATTAATAGGACTGAGATATCTACTGTGGGTTTAGAGATAACACCAAAATTTGTGGGATACTTTTTTCTGGGGAAGAGAAGGCAGCAAGAAGCCTAAGAGGCAATAGGCTATTATTCAGAGGGAAGAAATCTCACTGTGAAAAAACTAACTGCAAAGAAAACACAAGATAGTATTCTAAAGACTGAGTGCAATTCTAAACATTGAGCTAATAAATGCATGAGGTTTCAGTGGCCACGTGAGGAAGCAGAAGTGAGTGAATGGAAGCTTAAGCGTTATTCACCCCAGTGGAAGGTCCCATCTGCTATAAGATTAATAATCTGATGTCTTCACACTGAGTGCCGTGTAGAGAAAGGTCATCTTCTTGGTACCTAGGGAGGCTTGTACCAGCTTGATGTGTGAATGTAGTTTGAAATTTAGGTTTTTAGTTTGGGTTCTTGGTGAGTGAGCTGTTCTACCTGCCCACACCTGTAGTAGGTGAAATACTGAGAGAATTCTTAGAAACCAAGTTTGAGATTCTCCCCATGTCTCTATGCTTCAGTGCTAGTATATTTGAAAACCAAGTTTCTAAAAAATGCTTTCATAAAATGTAGACATTTTTCTTAATTATGGCAGACAAAGTAGCGGCCCAGTCTAGTCCACCCATAATGAAATCAGCCATTTAATCTTCTTAACTCACAGTTTTAAATAAGACATTGCTTCACACTTTGTTTTTGAGTTAGATTTGTGCAAACCAGGAAAAATTTATTAGGTTGAGTCATATGAAATTGCTGATATTTAACCATTTTTAAAATACAGAAATGGCAATTTCTTATGCTTCAATATAATATAATTGAATGATTTTTATTCCCCTCCTTCCTTTCTCTCTACACTAAAGTCCATTTTGATTTTATGGCTATCCCTGGGCTCTGTGAGTTTGATAAAAAGCTAACCAACGGACCTAACCCCTGAGACACTCTGGGTTACCTCGGCTAGTGAGGGACTGGAGAAAACCTATGACCCACAACCAGAGAAGCAGCTTTCTTAGAGAGCCCTGGACGGGGGGCATTATGGTGTGGGGTCAGACTGCAGAGGGCAGCTGCCAGGCTTGGCAGAGGGCTGGCGATGTGTCTGTGCCCGTGCCCCGAACCAGCACAGGGGTTTTTATTCAGTAGCGTTATCTCAGCCATGGCCAGTCATGCCATATAAACTTAAAAGGCGAGGCTTTTGTGTGTGTTTTTTGCAGAGATGGAGAGATAGGCTGGTTGGGTCTATAAAAAAGCCTTGCTTGTCTCTTATGTTGCTTATTTACTTAATTTTGGAGGGAAGAAGCTAACAGAAAAAGCCTGACGATGGTTCTTGAAAAGAGCCAACCAAGTAGGACATACTCTGTCTTCATTAACCTCAAGGCTTTGTTGTCATTTTGGTTTTCCAGGAAGCTTGCAGCAAATTATAAGAAATTACCCTCATAGGGAGGGCAAATAACCACTGAGGTTCTCATCCTAGTCTTAGGTCAATCTGTAGATTATTGTGTTTTCCCCCAAAGGGTCTCATAGTCTTCGCTGCAAACATTTTATTCTGACCTACTTAAATATGAGTAAGTGGAGGTTTGCCGAGACCAGACCAAACTTTAGCTAGGGTTGTAGTTATTTGATTGGGTTTTTTTATTCAGTGGATCAGAGTAAGTCACTGACCCATGGTCCTGATTTTTGTTTGCAAGATGTGAAGAATAATCCTCACCTTACCAGGGGTCCCAGGAAGGGAGTCCATTCATTGAAATGCTTCCACCTCTAGAAGCTTATGCCTGTGCTGAGTGGAGAAGAGTGGGGTGCCACGAAGCCCAGAAATGATCTAACTCAAGGCCAACTGTTGGCTGCTAGTCTGGCATAAATCACACCAAAACTGCTGAGTAATGGTATATCCAACTGAACGGAGTTCCTCTGAGAGGGTAATCCCAAGTCATCTTACAAGCATATTTGTTCTGGGTTGGGGGGATGGCAGTTCAGCAGTCGAATGTTCTAGAGCAGAGGTTCTCAACCCAGGCTGCACATTAGGGTTACCTGGCCAGTTTTTAAAAAAAATACCAGTGTCAGAGCTCTGCCCCTCGGAGACTGAGGTTCAGTAGGTTTGGAGGGGGCCTCGCTTCCGGGCTTTGTTTTGGACCCTCAGGGATTCTGATGTGCAGCCAGGGTTGAGAGCCTTGAGTGTAGAACTCCCAGTGGACCATTTTTGGACCCTTAAAGAATGGCCTAGCAAATTAAGTTTTTTAAAAAATTGTTAGTCACGTGGACCAAACTGAGCAGTGGCCGACGATACAGCCGGGCAGCCGGGGATGCGCTTCATGTTCATCTTCGCTGACCTTGAGAACGTGCTCCGTAAGGACAGCTGCAAAGGCCACGCTTAAAAACCTCGGAGCGCGAAAGGGAGACATGAGGGTATTTCTGGGGCAGGGGATTAGAAACCTGTCAACTTTGTCCCCGTTTGTGGAAAAAAGCGGGTTTTGTCTTAACTGAGCTGCTGAGTAATCAAATGTGAAGGTTTCTAAGAAGCTGCCTTTCCAGTTTAACCTGGGGTTGAGTTAGTCATCCCCTTCGCAGTCAGGTGACCTTTCTTCCTCTTCACACTTTGCTTGTCCCCATGCCTGAATCCATGCTGGACCCCTCAGAATAAGGGGGGGCCCTTTCCTGCCCAAGCAGAGGCCCTGTGGTGATGAAGTCGGTAGCGGGTCATTCAGGAGATGCAAATTTTGGTATTGCACAGACAGAGGGAAAATAAAGTCTCCTGCCATACCTTTTAATACCGTTTTTGGGGGCTACAAGAAGACGTGAACTTTCTCTCCTAGAAAAGGAAATTTGGAATTTAAATAAGGCTGGATTTCTTCCTGGGAAACAAGTATAGGAAGGGAAGATGTGATTAAATGGACTCTCCCCATCCAGGGTTCTTACTCAGTGACCGGACAAATGAGCATGGAAGCCTGGAAGCCAGAATCACACTGTGACATCAGATGTTTCATCAAGCAAACAGCAGGGAGCTCTTTAGGCTGTGTTCTCTAGACTTGAAAATGTCCTCTGTGGTTTCGTTGACAAATAATCTCTTTGGAAAACATGAAAAATGATATCTCAGCTATCCATGAACATTTCGGTCTAAAGCAAAGAAGTAACAGCTCCTTCCAAAAGAGAGGTCTGGTTCACATCCCACCCCCCGTCTCTCTCCCTTTCTTTGTCCGCAGTGGAGTTAATGTAATCACGTCAGATATTTAACACGAACAACGTGATTTCTAAATGTAGAAACCCCACTGATGTACTGAGGGGAGATCAGTGGC
The DNA here is from genome assembly GCF_041296235.1 of Equus asinus. Classification (NCBI taxonomy): domain Eukaryota; kingdom Metazoa; phylum Chordata; class Mammalia; order Perissodactyla; family Equidae; genus Equus; species Equus asinus. The sequence goes on from NC_091820.1 coordinate 40,739,550, forward strand.
GGGCCACTGAGCAACTCATCAGAGGGGAAAATCACCCACGGGGAAACCCACCTTCGTACCCACTGTGAGCTCTAAGAGGTGTGTCAGAAGCTGATTTTACCATCTGCTGTAAAATGCTATGTGGAATGAGGGCTGCTGGAAAGTCAGCTTGCTGATTTCATAAGCATGACTTCTTCCACTTGAGAAATGGGGAACTTGACAAGTTTCGTGCCTGCTGTTTGCTGTTGATTCTGTAGATGAGTTAGTGGGGGAGCTAGTCTGTCAAATGCATAAGGCTGCTATCATTGAATTCTGATCTCTTATCTTGTTTTTTAAGTGAGAACCTGGCCTGCCAGCGTCAGCTGCTGTGTGCTGACACAGGAGATTGAAGGAATCTGGTGGCCAAGAGTTAGAGTTTAGAAACAAACCCATGTGAATGCTGCTTTCACGGCTTTCACACCTGAAAAGACTTCCCCCCTTTCTAAACCCGAATGACCACAGTGTGCAGAGAAATGCTCTAGAAACCAATGCTAGTGTCTAATAGGAGAAGCAAGGAGGCTCTTTGACAATCCTTTCAAAGCAAGACCTAGAAATAAACCATTATTTTCCAGTTTCAATTTTTATAAGTAGTTTTTTTTAGTTAACAAACACATCTTGTCACCCAGTGCTAGCAGAAACTTTAAAGAGCAAAACCAAAGTTCTCGATATCAGTTTTATTTTGGTAAGCAGGGTATACTGTAACCACGGCCCACATGGAATGTACAGGCCGCCAGTTTTCAGCTCCACATGCCTTGGAGAAGATGAGAAGGCAGGCCTGCTTGTTCTACCTTTTGAAAAGGTCTGAGGTCACTTCTCATTTCTGATGGCCACCTTTTAAAAAGGGTTAACAGAATTACCCAATGTCACAGTCAGTTTGACTCTTGGCCGGTGGAAAATTATCTGGGCCTGTGTATGGTGGAGGAACTCAGAAAAGGACTTGTAAACAGCGTGAAGAACTCTACATCTGCTGTCTAAAGCACTTAAAAAAGTTCAGATGCCAGCGTTACTGGGGCGCTATCCAGCTGATGGGCATCTGGGGGCTGAGCCTCGCTGTGATTATTTATTCCAGTTGTGGGCTTTCGAGAAGCAGAGGAATGCTTTTCAGTTGTGTGGGTCTTAAGTCTGTGGATTTGGGATTTATCACTGAAATCGCTCAAAGTGTGACTTCATGGTAGCCTCACCTCCTCCTAGGTTGTCTTTTTATTTTTTACATAAAATACATCTGGTACTTCTTAGGAAGTTTTACTATGTCCATTAAAATGATTAAGTGAGAAGGCCACCAAGATTCATTTAATAGCTGAAAAGCAATTTTTTAAATAGGATGAATTTAACAGGGGATGATGTGATCTGGGGAACTTTTTATAGAGAGCTTACATACTGCAATTGGGAAGAACGTTGTCTTCTACTTGCATTCGACAGTAGCAAACTGGTGGTTTTATACAATTAACGTTATGTTATATAAATCATGTTAGATAAAATAATAGTAAAGTATGTTTAACTGTGAAAAAGTGAAGACTTGGAGTTATCAGCAATCTTTCTGTGCAATAAGGAAAACTGCAGTTAGGCCCCAACGTGCTACCTTTCCCTAGTATTTTACTTAATGTTCGCCTTTGTGTATATGTTTAGCTTGATAGCGTAAAGCTAGCCACATGTTTTCCTGCTCTTTACTGATATTTAACACATTTTTTCTCAAGGATTTTTTTTTTTTTTTTTTTTACAAAACTCAAAATAAAAAGATTAACTGGCTGAGCTAATCTTGTTTTGTATTTTAAAAGTATTGTCAGTTGGTAGAAGAGTGCGGTATGAGCCTACTCTTAGTCTGTTTCTTCCCCTCACTGAGAGGTTCTTCTCTGGGTGGAAGCTCTTCCTCTCCAACTTCCTTTAGACCGGGGGTTGACCAAATCCGGCCCACCGCCTGCTTTTGTAAATAAAGTCTTATTGGCATACACTTCACTCATTTGCATATTGTCCGTGACTGCTTTCATGCAGAGCTGAGGAGTTGCAAGAGAAGCAAGCAACTATTTGCTTGTAAAGCCTGAACTGTTACTGTTTGACTCTTTACAGAAAGGTTTTTGCTGACCCCTGATTTAGATGCTTGAAGAAATTTAGTTTTAAAATAGGGTCTAAAAATCACAGCAACAGATTTTTGAGATTTTAAAAATGTGCCTGTTGGGGCCGGCCTGGTGGCACAGCGGTTAAGTGCACACATTCCACTTCAGCGGCCCGGGGTTCGCCAGTTCAGATCCCGGGTGCGGACATGGCATTGCTTGGCACACCATGCTGTGGTAAGCATTCCCGCGTATAAAGTAGAGGAGGATGGGCACGGAGGTGACCTCAGGGCCAGTCTTCCTCAGCAAAAAGAGGAGGATTAGCAGCAGATGTTAGCTCAGGGCTAATCTTCCTCAAAAAAAAAAAAAGTGCCTGTTAAGGTTAAAAGAAACACTTTAAACCTGGTCTCTTGCCTGTGACTTCTGGCCTGCAACAGTCTTTAATAGGCTTTGAGTGTTGGATAATTGCTAAGATCCTTGAACCCAATATACAGTTTCCTTCATAGTCTTTGTATTCGTTTGTATGTAGACTAGTTTTTCTCTGAACCACACAGTTAAACTACATCATAAAATTTGCTTCCTGGCACAAATCCTGTCATTAACATGACTCCAGTGTTATTTAATAGTATAATTACAAAAACACCAGATAGAACAATTTAAAAGCAAAAATTTGTTTCAGCTCATTAGGATTCTCCCACCCCAGGGAGAGAAATTGCTTTCAATTTCTCAGTTCAGTGGGGCTAGCCTGGCAGTGTGGTGGTTAAGTTTGCACACTCCACTTCAGAGGCCCAGGGTTCGTGGGTTTGGATCCTGGGCACAGACCTACACACCATTCATCAGGCCATGCTATGGCAGTGTCCCACGTATAAAAGAGAGGAAGACTGGCATGGATGTTGGCTCAGGGACAACGTTCCTCAAGCGAAAAAGAGGAAGAGTGGCAACAGATGTTAGCTCAGGGCCAATCTTCCTCACCCCCAAAAAAAAAATCAGCTCAGGAATGGAGGGTGGGAGACAGCTATTTGAAGAAGAGCTGGATGAGTCAGGTTTGAAACAATACCACCCAGACCTTTTATTTAATATTAAGTAATTTAATCAAGATACACAGGACCACACTTGGCCCTTATTCACATTGATGTTTTGTCCAGACACCCGCTGATGGGAAATGGTACCAAATCACGTTTCTGTTCTGAGGATGCCTTGTTGAAATGGCTCCAGCAGAGGCAGGTTCAGGCTGGGAACTAAAGCTCTTCCTACTTTATGGCCATAATGATCCACGTTGCACTGTCACTTCCTTACTGGAGACTTCATTTCAACCAATGTGTTGGTCATTCTTTAACAACTCACGATATTCCTGTCCCATAGAACTGCACAATAGGTGGTACCAAATCAAGTCCCAGTCTCTGACAGTGTGACAGACTGCATCCACAGCGTGGCTTCTCCAGTGCTGGGGCGACATGCTGAGTGCCCCAGTTCATGCTGACTCACCTGAAAGGGAAGGAACAAAGGATGTTTGAACTACAGAACACAGAAATCCACAGACAGAAAGCCTGTTGGACCCCGCTGATGTAAGGCCTCTTAAATTTGAAACCCATAATCTGCCTTATCTAAGCTGCATTATCCAATGCTGGAAGTCCATACTGAATCAGTGTCTATCATTTCTATTTTGTGAAGACAGGCCAGGAGAAAATGTGACCCAAGAGACGTTTGGTGAGGATAAAGACAAGAAAAAGGTGGGGGCACCTCTGTCAGTAGGTCTGTGCTTTCTACAGCTGCTGCTGTGGGGCGCCTGTTGAGGAGATCAGAACCTTTGGAGACCTGCTGGGTAAAGCAGGGAGAAGAGCTGGGATTGAGGCTATACCTTTAGGCATCAACCATGTAACCATCCATGCTTCACATGGGTACTGGTCAACGTGCAAAATATATCATACCAACAACAATTGGCTGTTCTGTAAAACTGAGGCTGTATATAAGCAGTGAATCCAGCTTCCTACCTTTGTGGCATCTGAACTTTTTTCTTCTTTCATTAAAACTCACCGCGTCACTGTATGGGAGACGCACAGGATGGGCTGACTCTGGGTATGTTTGTACCAGTTCTGCCACCAGTTTCTTGCTTTCTTGTGAGCCTTCCTCTGATCCTGGATGTGTGCCAATTTGCCATTATTTTCTAATGTGGTGAAACTGCCCATCAGCTTAATAGAGCTACTGGTGCAGAGTTTGGGAAAGAAGCACTTTCTAGATGACTGAAACTCTGCAATAAAGATTCACATTAAGCATTAAGGAAAAGCTAACTTCATAAATGTCTTGAGGCCTTTCTATGAAGCTTCAGTATTCTGTTAGTAGAAGTTATTTACATAAAGAAAGAGTCACTGTGTCAAATTTCAGTATAGTTTAATAAAAACCAATTTCCACATGGGCTAACTCTGGTTCCAGATAAGATGGAGTCTACGCACTTCTCCTTATTCCCCCAAAAAAGTATAAATAAAATCTCCAAACGTGATATATAAAACAAAGACAAAAACTTAAAGGGTGGGGAAAAGAAGGCAGACTGACTAGGGATCTTGGGAATTGAGGAAAAACATAGCTGTGAGTTCCCTGGGCTTTCTTTTTGCTTCCTCTATATCCTGGAATGGCCACTGAAGAAGCCAGCAGGCCAGAAGTGCCAATGGTCACAGACCAAAAAGCCCCAAGAAAAGCCTGTTATCTCTAGCCAAAGGGCAGGTAAAGGGTCAGCCTAGAAAGAGAAACAATGCACCACAGAAAAAAAAAAAAACTCCTTCCTCATTAGCAGAGGCCTAGTGGGAAGCCAGGACTTCTGGACTACCATCCCCACCTGGCAGGATAACCAGGTGATGCGCCCCTTTCTCCACTAGTGCAGTGTCAGTGGAGGCCTGCTAAGATAGAAGATTCAATAAAAATCAGAGATTCATAACATATGATCAACTGTATCCCAAATGTGCAGGATACAATGAAAATTACTTATCAAACCAAAAACCAGGGAAATTTCAACTTGAATGAGAAAAAAAAGCTGACGGATACCAACACTGAAACAACACAGATACTGAAATTATCTGAAAAGGATTTCAAGCAGCTGTCATAAAAATGCTTCAATTAGCAATTATGAACACACTCGAAACAAAAGAAAAATAGAAATTCTTGGCAAAGAAATATAAAATAACAAATGGAAATTTTAGGAATTTAAATTTAAAAAGCTCACTGGATTGGGGCCAGCCCCGTGGCCGAGTGGTTAAGTTTGCATGCTCTGCTTTGGTGGCCCAGGGTTTCACTGGTTTGGATACTGGGTGCAGACCCAGCACTGCTCATCAAGCTATGCTGAAGTGGCATCCCACATAGCAGAACTAGAAGGACCTACAACTAGAATATACAACATGTACTCGGGGGCTCTGGGGAGAAGAAGGGAAAAAAGAAAAAAGATTGGCAATAGATGTTAGCTCAGGGCCAATCTTAAAAAAAAAACCTCACTGGATGGGCTCAATAGCAGAATAAAGATGACAAAATAAAGAGAATTAGTGAATCTGAAAACAGAACTATAGAAATTACCCAGTCTGAAGAGAGAGAAAATGGAATGAAAAAAGATGAACAAACCTCAGGGACCTGTGGTACTACAAGAAATGGTCTACTGTTCATTTCATCAGAGTTCTGGAAAGAGAGGGAAAAAGGATTGAGGCTGAAAAAGTACTTGGATAACTATGGCTGAATATTTCCCAAATTTGGCAAAAGATATAAACCTACAGGCTCAGGAAGCTGAGCAAACCCCACACAAAAATCCAAAGAAATCTACACCAGATAAAGCATAATCAAACTTCAGGAAGACAAAACAGCAAGGGAATTTGTTGCCAGCAGAACTGCTGTAAAAGAACTCTGCTAAAGGAAGTTCTTCCAACAGAAAGGAAATGACAAAAGAAGGAAACTTGAAGCATCACGAATAAAGAAAGAACAGAGAGAATAAAATGGAAGTAAATTTAATAGACTATTCTCGAGTTTGAAAAATTATGTTTGATAGTTGAGGCAAAAATTATAACAATGTATGATGTGGTTCTCAATGTATATGAGAAAATATTGTATGAGAATTAAATTATAAAAGGGACAGGATAAAGGAACCTAAATGGAGATAAGGTTTCTATACGGCACTTAAGGTTGTAAAATGTGGAGACCAGTAGGTTGTGATTAGTTACATATGTATAATCTAAAGAAATCACTAAAATAAGCATACAAAGATATACACTTAAAAATACTCCAATAAATCAAAACGAAATTCTAAAAAATGTTCAAGTAACCCATAGGAAGGCAAGAAAACGCAAAGAGGGGAACAAAAAGCAGAAGGAACAAACAGAAAGAGAGTTTTAAAACTAGTAAATGTAAGCCCTATGATATCAATAATTACATTAAATATAAATGGTCTAAATACACAAATGCACAAAAAGAGACCAGCAGAATGGATTTAAAAGCATGACCCAACTCTATGCTGTCTACAAGAAATTCATTTCAAATATGATATAGAGAGGTTGAAAGTAAAAGGATAAAAAAGATACATACATACAAACATTATATGTACATACAAACAAAAAAGGAAGAGTGGTTGTATTCATATCAGATAAAATAGACTTTGGAGCAAAGAAAATTGCCAGGGACAGAGAAAGACATTACATAATGGTAAAAGTCCAACCCACCAACAAAACATAGCAATCCTAAATGTGTATGTATGCATCAAGCAACAGAACTTTAAATTTCTTGAAGCAAAAACTGAAAGAATAGAAAGGAGAAATACACGTCTACATTTATAGTTGGAAACTTCAATACTTCTCTCAACAACTGATAGAATTACTAGACAGAAAATCAACAATGATGTAGAAGAACTGAAAAGCAGCATCAACCAAATAAGACTGAACTGAGATTTATAGAACACTCCACCTAATAACATAGAAACACATTCTTTTTAAGTATACATGGAACATTCACAGCATAGACCATATCTCAGTTCATAAAAAAAAAACCCAAACAAATTTAAAAGAATTGAAATAATATAGAGTGTATTCTCTAACCATGATGGAATCAAACTAGAAATCAATAATAGAAAGATAGCAGGAAATTCCCCACACTCTTAGAAATTAAAAAACACACTTCTAATTAATCTATTGGAAATTTAATAAAATATATTGAATGAAAATGAAAATGCAACATATCAAAATTTGTGAGACACAGCTAATGCAGTGCTGAGAGAGAAATTTATAGTATTAGATGCTTACATTAGAAAAGAGGAAAAGTCTCAAATCAATAATCTAAGCACCCACCTCAAGAAACTAGAGGAAGATCAAAATAAACACAAATCAAGCAGAAAGGAATAATTAAGAGCAGAAATCAGTAAAATTGGAAACAGGAAAACAATAGAGAAAATCAATGAAACAAACGGCTGATTCTTTGAAAAGATTAAAAATTTGATAAACTTCTATCAAGACTAACAATAAAAAAGAGAAGATACAAATTAGTAATATCAGCAATGAAATAGGGGATCTCACTACAGACCCCTACAGACATTAAAAGGATAAAAAAAATGCTAAGAACAGTTCTATTTGCATAAATTTGACCATTTAGATGAAATGGACCAATTCCTAAAAAAACACAAACTACTATAATTTACCCAATATGAAATAATTTTTTTTCCTGCTTTATCTCCCCAAATTCCCCCGGTACATAGTTGTATATCTTCGTTGCAGGTCCTTCTAGCTGTGGCATGCAGGATGCCACCTCAAAGTGGCCCAATGAGCGGTGCCATGTCTGTGCCCAGGATCCAAACCAGCGAAACCCTGGGCCGCTGCAGCGAAGCGCGCGAACTTAGCCACTCAGCCACAGGGCCGGCCCCTGAAATAGATAATTTAAAAAGTCATACAACTACTAAAAAATTGAATTAATCATTCAAAGACTCCTGAAAAAATCTCCAGGCCCAGGTACTTTCAATGGAGAATTCTCCCAAACATTTAAAGTAGAATTAACACCAATTCTACACAATCTCTTCCATAAAATTATAAGGCCACTATTACTCTGATACTAAAGCCAGACAAAGTACAAAAAAAGAAAACTACTGATCAATATCTCTCATGAGTTTAGCTGCAAAAATCCTCGAGCTAGCCCTGATGACCTAGTGGTTAAAGTTGGGCACACTACGCTTTGGCAGCTCGGCTTTGGTTCCTGGGCGTGTAACCATACTACTTGTCTGTCAGTAGCCATCCTGTGGCAGCAGCTCACATAGAAGAACTAGAAGGACCTACAACTAGAATGTACAACTATGTACTGGGGCTTTGCGGAGGGAAAAAAAGAGAAGATTGGCAACAGATGTTAGCTCAGGGTGAATCTTTCCCAGCAAAAAACAAAAAAACGAAACAAAACAAAAAACAAAGTAATTACTAACAAAAATGAAAAATAAGCGATTAAACCAAACTTCTAAAAAATCCTCAACAAAGTATTAGAAAATCAAATTCAACAATATATGAAAAGATTTCTATATATCACGACTAAGTGAGATTTATTCCAGGATACAAGGCTGGCTCAATATTCAATAATCAATCCAGGTAATCCACCATATTAACAAGCTAAGGAAGAAAAAAACCACATGATCGTATCAGTTGATGCAGAAAAGGTGTTTGTCAAAATTTAACACCCATTCAAGATAAAAATTCTCAGCAAACTAGTAATAGAAACTTTCTTAACTTGATTTAAAAAATCTACATAAACCTACATCTAACTGCATTTTTTATGGTGAAAGACTGAATTCTTTCTCCCTAAGATTGGGAAGAAGGCAAAACTGTCTGCACTCATCATTCTTAGTCAACATAGTACTAGAAGTCCTAGCCAACGAAATAAGGCAAGAAAAGGAAATAAAAGCCATACTAATTGGAAAGGATGAAATAAAACTGTCCCTATTTGTACATGATATTATATACATAAAAAATCCCAAGGAATGTACAAAAACACTCCTAGAACTGATAAGTGAATTCAGCAAGTTTGCAGGATACAAGATCAATATTAAAAAATCAATTTTATTTACATACACTAGAAATGAACATCTTGAAACCAAATTTTAAAACGTGTACTATTTACAATCACTCAAATTAAATACTTAGGTATACATCTAACAAAACAAGTAAAGGACTTGTATGCTAAAAACTACAAAACACCAATCAAAGAAATCAAACGATCTAAATCAACAGACATAATTTTGTTCACAGATCGGAAGACTCAACATAGTAAAGATGTCAATTTTCCCCAAATGGATCTATAGGTTTAACACAATTACTATCAAATTCCATCGATGCCTTTTGTAGATATAGACAAGCTTATTCAAAAATTTACATGGAAAGGCAAAGAAACTAGAATAGCTAAAACTTCTTTGGAAAGGAATAAAGTAGAAATAATCATTCCATTAAATATTAAGCTACATCTAACTATATTAATCAAAACAGTGTGGTATTGGTGGAGGGACAGAGTTATAGACCTATGGAGCAGAAAAAGCCAATAAACAGAGATACACATGTGTATGGCTAACTGATTTTTGACAAAAGTGTAAAAGCAATTCATTGAAGGAAGGATAATATTTTCAGTGAATGGTGCTAGGGCAGTTAGACATCAACAGACCAAAAAATAAACCATGACCCAAACCTCACACTTCATAGAAAAATTAACTCAGGATGAATCATAGAATTAAATGTAGATAACAGACAAATTTATCCTAAAATTTATAAGGAAAAGCAAAATAAAAAAATATAAAACTTTATAAGAAAATATAGGAGAAAATCTTCAGGATCCTAGGGCTAGGCAGAGTTCTTAAACATGACATCAAATGCACAGTCCACAAAAGAAAAAACTGATAAATTGGACTTCATCAGAATTTTAAAACTTTTGCCAGAGATCTTGTTAAGAGGATGAAAAGACAAGCTATAGAGTGGGAGAAATTATTTGCAACCACATATCTGACAAAGGGTTCTTATCTAGAATAAATAAATAACTCTCAAAATTCAACAGTGAAAAACAATCCACTTAGGAAATGTGCAAGACACCTGAACTGACATTTCATCAAAGAGGAGATATGGATGGCAAATAAGCTCATGAAAAGATGTTCAACATCACTAGCCATTAGGACAATGCAAACGAAAACTACGATGACATGCCAATACAGACCTATTAGAACAGCTAGAATACAACATAGTGACAATACCAAATGCCGGTGAGGCTGCACAGAAATTTGATCTCTCAGACATTGCTGGTGGGAATGTAAAATGGTACAGCCACTCTGAAAAACAGTTTGGTAGTTTCCTATAAAGTAAATATATATTTACCACACAATCCAGCAATTGCACTCCTGGGCATTCATCCTAGAGAAATGAAATTTTATGTCCATACAAAAACCTACACACAAATATTCATAGCAGCTTTATTTGTAATAGTCAAAAACCGGAAACAATCCAAACGTCCTTTGATGGGTGAATGGTTAAACAAAGTGTGGTACATCTATACCATGGAATACTACTCAGCAATAAAAAGGAATGAACTCTTGATACACGTGACAACCTGGATGAATCTCCAGAGAATTATAAATGAAAACAGACAATCTCAAAAGGTTACACAAAATAAAACAATTATAGAGATGGAGTTAGTGTTCACCAGGGAAAAGAGTGGGAAGGGGTGGGGTATGTGACTATAGAGGGGTAGCACGAGAGAGTCTCTCTGTGCTGATGGAACGGTTCTGTATCTTGATTGTGGTGATTTTTACACATATCTATATGTAATAAAATTACACAGATCTATACACACACAAACACACAAAATGAGTGCATGTAAAAAGTTGAAAACTGCGTAAGGTCTGTAAATTGTGCCAATGTCAATTTCCTGGTGTTGATATTGATCTACATCTAAGATGTGACTGGGAAAAGCTGGATGAAGGGTCCTCTCTGTACTGTTTTTGCAACATCTTATGAGTCTATATAATTATTTCAAAATAAAAAGTTTTCCTCTGTCACTATATCTTTGTGCAATGTGTTCAGCTCTCCACCTGCGTTGTTTTAAAGATCCAGAAACAACCTGGCAGTAACTCAGGGTGGTTTTCTGTCAATGACTAACCAAGTGCTACATGATGCCTGGTCACATCCCATGTCCCGACAAATCTTTATGGAGATCTACAAGCCCAACCTCTGGACCCATAAGCACTCTTTAAATCCTTTTATTAAAAATCTTTAAATTTTTTTTTAATCTACCTGAAAAGCTGCTTGTCATTCACGTCAAATTATTTATCAAATCACTGGCAGTACAAGGAGGGAGGAGAGGAGAGACAGGAAAGATCCATTCCTGCCTCTGGGGTGTCTGAAGAACCGTTCCAAAGTCCTGCTCATCCAGGCTGGGCAGCCCGCAGTGACGGGCAGCAACCTCACAGGCCCTTTCTTTCTTCGCACTAGAAATGGCTTCTCATCCTCCCATTATGGTCTCTAGTTCCTGAATGTCGCTGAACCAGAGCCCAGATGCTCATATACCTTCCAGTTCTGACTTAGGCCTCCTTGGGGCCTGTAGCCCCCAAGTAGACCCTTACAGACTATAAGGTAATTTCCTATCATTTTTCATTATTTTTGGTCGTTTAAAACATAAACACGTCCATGAATTCTTAGTGTGATGTTCTCCCAAATTCTTAAGCCCAGGATGTTAGATAGAGGATTAAGAATTTAATTCACTCTAGACCCCACTCTTAATACTGTGGGGCCCTATTCCTTTGTATTCGACTTCATGTGCATATTTAAAACTGAACACTCAGTTTATCAGCCAGCTCCAGTGCAAAGTAGCTAGCTTTGCCATTTTTTTCTAGCTGCTAGATGTTTGACAATGAAGAATTGATTTTAAGCTACTAAACTTCTTGGTTAAAACTATTTCCGCTTACCCAGAGTCCGGGGAGAATGAGCACGTTTGCCACGGCCCAGACCACCTGAAACGAGTGTAGGCCCTCCTGGTCGTTCCTAAGTCGAAACTATTTAAAGACCTGTCCTATATGATAACAGAAAATAGATAATAAAAAACTGTTTTAGTGTAATTAATTTCCAGAATTATAGACATTTTTGTATATCCTTGTTTTGTGAAGCATGTATAAAAGGTTTTTTACTATGTGGCATTGAAGTGGGAAGTCATTCCTTAGTACTCAAATAATTCACAAATTTGTTTGCACTTTTTAAAAACAAATTGTTTACTGAAAGTTTCAAGGTCATAGTCCAACGAGTGTATTTCATCTCCTTTGCCACAGTCCCCCTGGGTATTCAAATAACCAGCCGGGCCCGAGATGCAGCTGGCAGACCTACTAACAGCCTCACCCCACCGAAGGGCAGCTCCGTGCCACTTACGGAGCCTGCACTGTGCAGCCTGCAGTCGGCTTGGCTGAGGCTCCTCGGGCCGCGAGGGAACAACTCAGGAAGACACTCTGAGCATTTGAACCATACTTTTTTCAACCTTCGAAGCTAGGATGCGGCAGCCGGAAGAAGCAACTTCCTGCTGGCTTTAAAATTTGAGAACAGAAGATTCAACCAGATGAACGTGCTCTGCCTCTCAGTGGCCTTCCTGTCCCATTCAAGGCAGGTACGAGGCCTGGGCCTCCCAAGTGGATCTGGGAACTTGCCTGGGCACCTCGCTTCTCTCCTTGAATTGCACTTGTAGATTTTTCCCCTGCCCTTCTCTTTCCTTCAAGTTTTTCTTGCTTTCACCTCCGGAGGGACGCGCCTGTCCCTGCCCACTCACTTGTGCCAGGTGAGGTGCCCTGGATTCACCACCCAAAGCTGCTCCCCAGATGCTAAAAGTTGGTGCCGGGACTCAGTACTCAGGCTGAGGGAGCTGAGATTTCCGGGTATTCAGCGGCTCCCGTTAGCACGGGTGAATTGCTTTCCAGCCTATTGTAACGGCCTTCCTCCTGGACCTACTCCAGAACAAATGGGCTGAGGACCGGGTCAGCCTCCTGCTCAGTGGCGACGTGTTCTTGTGGGGTCTTCTCCCAATATGCGACCTGTCACCACCTTCTGTGGATGATGTTGCCATTTAAGCTGATCTGCTAACCTGGGTTAAGCTTTCTTAACCTTCCTGTTTTCATCTCAAATCAGCGAAATGCAGTGCCAAGGAAAACGGAAATGACTGACAGTGTTTATGACAACAGGACAACAGAGCCATTAAGTTTTTTTTTTAAGGGAGCTGCTTAAGGATAATGTTAACATAATACTTGAAATACCAGCAATGTCAACGTGCGAGCACTCCCTCACTGGGACTCCAAAGCACAATGTAATAGAAAACATTTCGTTTGCTAATATAACCGCACCTCCCCCAAAGAGCCTAGAAATATACTTTAAAACAGCATATATGCTATAAATCATTTCCAGACTTTCAATCGGAAAAATGAAGTGACAGTGGCAGGGGGTGCGAGTATACTTGTACTAGTCAATAATCGTTTCAGTCTGATTTAACACCTGAAACAACCCTTGATTTAGGTGAAAGCAGCGACTGAGTAAGAAAAAACACCACAAACAAAATTCTTGCCCGGGGAGGAGCGGGAGAAACCAGGGGAGGAGCCACTTGCCTGGACCCGGGCAGCCCTCCTCCCTGCTCCCTGCCCACAGCGGGGAAGAGGACCCACCTCTCTGCTCTGGAACTCAGAGCATCGCCTCAGGCCATGTGAGTCATTAGTCAAGCCCCAGAGTCAGCCCGTGTGAGAGTTAAATGGCACTTATAGTTCCCCAATAGAATAGAATAAAATAACACATTTCCAGTTTGATCATACCCACCCCTCAGCTAAAAATGTCCCCACCGGGGCCAGCCCGGTGGCGCAACGGTTACGTTCACACGTTCTGCTTCTGGGCGGCCCGGGGTTCGCGGGTTTGGATCCCGGGTGTGGACATGGCACCACTTGGCAAAGCCATGCTGTGGTAGGCGTCCCACATATAAAGTAGAGGAAGATGGGCACGATGTTAGCTCAGGGCCAGGCTTCCTCAGCAAAAAGAGGAGGACTGGCAGTAGTTAACTCAGGGCTAATCTTCTTCAAAAGAATAAAAAAAATAAAAAGTGTCTCCAGGTTTTGAGCTCACTTTACAACAAAATGAATGCGCTCCAAACCGGTATTCATAAAACTTGGGAACAGCTGAGTTTGCATGGTTGACTTTTGTTTTTTCCTCTCATTGAGCTCCTCCGAGATGTAATTTTAATTGGCATACATAATTGCTTTTGTCAGTAAAGTCGTTCCCAGCTCAAATAAAGGAACTGAGTCAGTGTTCTATAATATATATTTGACCGCCCACCTGCAGGTGTTTGTCATCCACCAAGTGGGGGTGGTGGGGGTTGGGGAGGGCACCAGGCTGGGAAGTGACCTGAGCTTGGACCTGCCATTCAGGTTGTCCTTTGGCCCCCGCAGGGGCTATCAGTCAATGGAGTGGCTGAAGGGGGGGGGCACTGGGGCTGCCTCTGATTAGCTCTAGGGTTCACAGTACAGAGTCTGCGCAGCAGCCCAACTAGCCCGTCACTTCAAGATTCTCTCCCTGCAGAGCGAGGCACTGTGTCTGGCCCGCCCTATCCTAGGCCTGTCCACAGTCCGGTGGGAATAACACGGCCCCATGGCCGAGAGCAGGTTCCTGTCGGCACAGGACATTGGAACGTGTACCAGTTCTCCCCCCACCCCCGCCCCGGGCCCACAGGATTGCCAAAACTATTTCTCTTCCTCTTTGACCGTTAAGAAATAAAAATAAAATAATCTAAATTTAAAAGGCATTCAATGATGCTGGGAGTTTTGTTACTCTTTGGGGGGGGGGGTGTGTGTGTTTATTTTCAGCCAACCATCTCCTTTTTGTGAAATAGTCTCCTTTTAGATTCCCAGCTGTGGGCGAGGCGGGGAGTGCACAGACAGGCAACAGAGTGTAACGTTTTTGTTGTTTGCAGAACCTGAAAAATGTGTTGTTTTCCTTTATTACATCTGTGTTGGTGATAGCCTTTATTAGAGCAAGAGACAGTATCTGCTTTTATTGCTTCTGAAATGTGTATATTTAACATTGTCAGCTCCAGGCTGTGTGAAAGGAAGTCCTATTTTTAAAACATTATTTTGACTGTAGTATTTTTTGCTTACTGTTCCCATAACCTCTCTGAGGCAGTAATGAGTCCTTTTTGATAAAGTCTGGTCTCAGACGTGGGGAAAGTGACCTCCAAGCTCTGGGACATCGGCCCCTGCTGTTCACCCTATCTGTATGTACACACGGACTGCTTCTCTCCGCCTCCCGGTCCACGCTGGGGCTGCTCATGACCTTCCTCAGTTCACTCCCTTGACAAAGGAACTCACAGTCTCGAGCCCCTGCCCCCGCCCTATACCCTACAAATGTTTCTGTAATGTTCCCCTTCAGACTTTCAGTTAGGCTGGTTTCTCTGCTTCCAGCCTGCTGGCTACCATGTCCGAATGATCTGAATGATCTGAATCATCTCTCCCAGCCGTCCCTCTGGGCATTCGGATTTCAGGCCAGATTTGAGGCTTCTTGCTGGCAGGGCTCAGAGACTGCCCTGCATCCTCACGACTCTCCCCCTGCGCCTTCTGGGGCTCCTTTTAACACTCCCGCCTGAGGGTAACAACAGAAAGGGCTTCCAATTCATGAATGAGAACATGTCTACCTCAGGGGCTATTTTCAGAGTGGGACCCCACTGCAAGCTCCTGGCTGCTCACGTCCATTTCAGGACAAGGGAATCTGCTCGCTCCGGACACGAGCATCATTGAAGTCAAACCTGGTGCTGGGCTCTCACAGCCTCTTGACCCCCTAATTTAAAAATATTCACTATCAGCTGATGCTCCAATTTCTTCTCAGCATCCAGCACGACGGTCTTTAACGTGAACAGGGCCAGCTGCAGAAAATGTCAGCCCTGCGGCTGGCTTGGTGCCTGTGGGCCGAGGGGCAGGGAGCACAGCTGAAGGATTCCAATTCTCATGAAGACATCACTGAGCTCTGCAACTTCTCCCCAATTGAAACTGCTTCCTGTTCGGCTCCCAAACAGTCCTCCACTTCCTTGTGTACTTGAACTCGGGCCAGAGCTGTTTCTTAGTCCCTACTGTTCTTATTCTGCACTGTACCTAGGCAGAAATGTTTCTTTCAATAGAGCAAGCTCCTTCGGTTCCGCTACGAAGCAAGAGGACGAGGAGCCAGGAGACCTCCCCGAGAGAGAGGGTCATTTTTGGTCACCTTGCTTCAAC
Organism: Equus asinus; assembly: GCF_041296235.1. NCBI lineage: Eukaryota > Metazoa > Chordata > Mammalia > Perissodactyla > Equidae > Equus > Equus asinus. The sequence goes on from NC_091820.1 coordinate 40,755,861, forward strand.
TGGAACGTTAGACACAAAAAAGCAAGGCCAGTTTAGCTTTGTTAGTGCCATTCTTCTCCATGCTGCTCATGCTGAGCGCAGGCTGAGAAGAAGCATACTGAGGAATTTTAAGCCAGCTGCTTATAAATGTTTTTTAAAAGCAGCACTCCCAACTATTTATATTACATTTGTATTCATGGGAAGAAAATCTCTGCCCAGACTAAAAAAACCTCTTTGAAAACCCTCTGAATCCTGCCTCAACCACTGCAAATGGGCACTTCTGCCCTCCGCCTGCCCGGACTACAGAGGGCTCTCAGGAGCAGAGAGAGAAGGTGTGAAGGGTTAAACCTTATTTCAAAGCAGCCTCATTTCCCCAGTGCTAGCGTCCCGAAATAGGTGAGGTTCAAGTCAACAGATACGATCCACTACCACAGTACCGGAAGAAGGCCACCTTAAAAAGATGCTTGGTCAAACCTGACGGCACGTGTAAGTGTGGTTTTATAAAGGGATGATAATTTTTACTTCAAAACGTATCCAGTCCTTGAAACGAATCACAGAAACGACACTTTCCAAATACACGTAGGCTGCAGGAGGGCTAAGAAGCATCCTGATTACCACCACCTGAAGCGTGAGGCAGTCATCACTCCGTGAGATGGCTGTACGGCCAGAGGGGGCCAGGGTCCTGGGAGAATGGATTTTCCCGATCATCAGATTAACCAAGATGAAAAAATTAGATAAAATCCACGTTGTAGAAAGTCTAGGAAACAGACACTCCATGCAACAGCTGGTGGGAGTGAAAGTTGGTGCAACTTTGAAGAACTTTACCTCTCAAACTGTGAAAGCATATACCTTTGCTACCTAAGGTCGCCATACTAGAGAAATTCTTCTCACAGATATACCTACATGTATGCAAAGGACACTATTAAAAATGTAGTGATGAAATGTGGGGACTAGCTAAATATGTTACAATGCATGCCTACAATGAAATACTATACAGCCGTTAAAAAGAAGAAGATATGGCAAGTTTTTTTTTTTTAGGTTTCATTAGTTTTACTTCTGTAACCTTTAAATCATACCTCACAAATTAGATTTTGTCACAAGTGGATTTAGTGGAAGCAGAGGAATCAAGTTCACTATTTTCTGAAACACTGACAACAAAAGGGAAGGGGACAATTACTTAGAAAAGATGATTCACAGAAGACCACCAGAAAACTCTCTAAACAAAAACTAAATAATCATTCAGTTTAGTTCTAATGGGTAAAGGATTTTGTTACAATTAGGAGGTGCTATTAAATGTCTTGCTTAAGTCCATAAATCTTTCCCTAAATTTTCCTTTGCTAAGGGATAAATGGATGAAGTCAGCAGCCCTTTAGGACCTAGCAGGCTGTTGGAACATTCCATAGAAAAAACAGAAAATATTTTGTCACGATGGTAACAATCAGCGGCCAATATTCTCAGACTTTCTAATTACCAAAAGCATATACAATTTTAATTTTGAAAAACAAGGCAATTTTATAAAATCAAGCTTTAGGATTGAAAGGCACCCCGCTTTATTAACAGGCACAGAGATACTGAAAAATAGTCCCTAAAAATCTCACTAAATAGTTGTGGGCCAGGATGGGTGGAGAGGAGGAGAGGAGGCTGCAAGTGGTGGACATGCTCCACGGGCATGTTCTCGCCATCGCCCAACTTCAAGTGTTTGTCCAAGATAGTGGTTCTCTCATCATGTAGGATCGGGAACTTGTGAATTCTCTCCACCATCTTCAAAGGCACATTTTTGATAATCTCATCTTTGCCATCAGGTTTCCTGGTAGCAGAAATCCAGTACAGCAAAGCGCTGCTGGTGCCCAAGAATGGTGGGAATGTAAATTGGTGCAGCCACTATGGAAAATAGTTTTGGAGGTTCCTCCAAAAATGAAACGTAGAACTACCACATGATCCAGCTATTCCATGCCTGGGTATTTATCTGAAGGAAATGAAAACACTAATTCAAAAAGCTATCTGTACCCCCATGTTCACTGCAGCATTATTTACAACAGCCAAGACATGGAAGCAACCTAAGTGTCCATCAACGGATGAATGGATAAAGGAGATGTGGTATATATATAAGAGAATATTATTCAGCCATAAAAAGGAACAGAATCTTGACATTTGCAACAATATGGATGGACCTTGAGGGCATTATGCTAAGTGAAATAAGTCAACAAAGACAAATACCGTATGACCTCACTTATATGTGGAATCTAAACAAACAAACCAAAAAACCCCAAACTCAGACATACAGAGAATGGATTGGTGGTTGCCAGAGGTGGGGGATGGGAGGTGGGCAAAATGGGTGAAGGGGGTCAAAAGGTACCAACTTCCAGTTATAAAATACATAAGTCATGGGGATGTAACGTACAGCATGGTGACTACGGTTAATAATACTGTAGTGCATATTTGAAAGTTGCTAAGAGAGTAGCTCCTAAAAGTTCTCATCACGAGAAAAAAAAATTGTAACTACACGTGGTAATGGATGTTAACTAGACTTACTGTGGTGATCATTTTGCAATACATATAAACATCGGATTGTTATGTTGTACGCCTGAAATTAATATAATGTTATGTCAATTATATCTCAATGTAAAAAATTTTAAGAAATTAAAAAAAATATTTAGCCACAAAAAAGCCTATGTATTTCTATTTGAATCTGCATAACACATTTCTAGACATATATCACGAGAAATGTACTAGTTGCTTCTAGGAAGCAACATTGGCAGGTATTTTATATCCTTTTATACTGTTGAACTCTTTTCACCACGTGCTTATATTATTTCTAAAAATTTAAAAAACACTAGTTTCAAAATAGAAAGCATCTGATTTTAGTCCTCCGGCTGTGTTATCCTTGACAATTACGCAACCTCTCTGAGCTTGTCTCACCATCATAAAATGGGGGATATTATGTACCTCATAAAGCTAAGATGAGGACTAACTCAGACAACATGCATTAAGCAAGTAACACAGTGCACAAAATAGCCACCCAACAAATGCCATCTCCCCTTCTCGCCAAGAAACCTTGGGAATCCTCTTAATTCAACCTCCTTTTCTTATTGGTAAGAAGACTAAGGCCAAAAAGGTTTAGTGACTTGCCCAAGGTCAAGCTTGTACTAACTAGGGGAGCCAGGCCTCGATGCCTGGGTTCCTGTGCCCTTACATGAAAACTGATTTCAGGGCCAGCCTTGGTGGCCTAGTGATTAAGTTTGGCATGCTCCACTTCAGCGGCTCAGGTTTGGTTCCTGGGTGCAGACCTACACCACTTATCTGTTAGTGGCCATGCTGTGGCAGCAGCTCACATAAAAAGAAAAAAAGAGGGAGACTGGCAACAGATGTTAGCTTAGGGCGAATCTTCCTCAGCAAAAAAAAAAAAAAAAAAATCTGATTTCATACGAGCCAAGGAATGATTCTGTTACTACCTTATGGTCACACCTCACTTTGCAGGACCGGCCTCCTCCTCCACTGCCTCACTCACCAGACTTGATGAGTCTTGATTTTTCCTAAATGCCAAATCCACCATCAACTGGGGGGGTCTTGCCTGGGAAGGCAGCCCCAAGGGGGAGCTCCAAGAACGTCTGGATCAGAGGCAGCACTAACCTCACAAGGGGGCAATAAAGATGGATGTGTGGATGTGTTTTAAAAAATCGCTTGCACCTTACTGCAGCCTTGGCACTCAGGTACCTATCTATGTGTAAACACACACCCCCCACACACATACACCATCCCAACTTCCAGCCCTCTGGTCTGAACACAGCACCCACATTCACTTACGATTGGGAGTTTAAACAAATTTTGTTGAATGAGAAACTCTATGTAGGAACAATGTTTAACAAATGCCCCCTCTTTAGCAGTCTGTGCTTAAGCCAGAGGTTCTCCTTTCAGTGATATTTATACATAAGCCATTTGGGGCACAGTATCCTGGTTAAAATGGAAGGACTTTCAAAATGCTTTGTTAGGGGGATTTGGTGATGGCTGGTCATTTCTTTTTCTTTTTGGATGATTTTCTTCAAAAGAAAGCTTTCCGATGGTTGCGGCTAAGGTTACAGTGCGCTTACCTCCTTTCCTAATTTCATTCAAAGCGTCCATCTATCTTGTCAAGAACAAAAACCAAGGTGTCTTAAACGCCTATAGGAATGATATCTTGGCTCCTACCAAGGGCAGAGGGCAAAGGGAGCCACGCCGAAAAGGATAAGACAGCGCGTCGGAACAGTGGGGGACGGTGTGCATTGACAAATTATTAGATAAGGAGCTTCGACAGCAAAGCATTGGAAGGAATGCGAGAGAGTGATAAACGGAGCCGTGAATCATTAAGACGTTTTCCCTTTCCGTATTCACGCCCTGCATCTGCTTGGAACTTCACAGCTCCAAGTTCTTTCACGTAAATCACAGTTCGCTGCTCATCAACAGCCTGTGAGTCCCCCTCCTGATCTTGTTCCAGTGGCAACAGCCGGCCCCGGGGATGAATCATGACTGGTCCAAGTAGGTGGTTCTCAACGTTGACCATACAATACAGTCACCTGGGGAGCTTTGCAAACATCCCAACGCTGCGACCCCACCCCAGACCAATTAAATCACACTCTCTGGGGGTGGAACTCATGTACTGACATTTAAAAAAAGCTCCTCAGGTGCATGCAATGTTCAGCCAGGGCTGGGAATCACTGGTCAAAGCCAAGCATGACGATCCCATTCCTTTTTGCCAATTACCGGGCTAGCGCAGGCCACGTGACCCAGTTCTAGCCAATGAGACACGGAGGGAGGTGGGCTGGGGTAGAGGTTCTGGGAAAGGTTTTATAACCAGATTGAAGGCCAGACATATGAGTGGAAACTCCTCCACCCCTTGCTCACTAACCAGCTTCCTTCCTTTGTGTGTTTTGACAACCCGGTGTAGTTGTTCGAGGAGGCTTGTCCCTGAGGCTACCCTCTTGTGACAGTGGGAAGATAAGCTGGTGAATGAAAGCCAAAAAGATGGAAAAGACCTGGGTCCTTGCTGACTTGGTTCAGGGTGTTGCAGTCCCCACCTAGCCCTGAAAGAAGTGCACTGACCCCCTCCCGCTAAATCCTGGCTGTCAGGTACGGACCATCCAGAAGTTACTCAAGTTAGTTCACGTGTAGCCCCTGAGCCAAGAGCGTGCTCAGGTGCCCCATGCGAAGAACAGCCGTGAGGAGGACGGCTGTAGGGTCCCCGGCTTCCCTGTGTAGGCGCTGTCTGCAGCTCAGGGATATCTTATTGATTTGTTCAGTGGTTGGAACATATTAGTAATAAAGCTAAGTGTGTTTCCCACCCCAGACTAGCCTCTAAGCCTGGCTGGGGTGCCAAAGGTACTGCCAGAGGGTGCTAAGGGGGGCCAGGTAAGGGCGTGTTATAACGGAGAAATTCTGAGCTTCAGGGTCTAACACCAATGCTGCTCCACCCTCACCAGCCCACGTGTGACTTTGGGCAAATTACTTGACTTCTCTGAGTCTCAGATTCCTCATCTGTAAAATTGATAATATGTCAAAATAATGATATATGTACAAAGCCTAATGCCATGCACGACACACGAGGATCCACCCCCTGCCCCTGCCTAGAGTGCGACAGACTTTTGGAAACTCATCAGCGGGTCAGTAATGGTGTCTTTCTAGGAACCAGCAATACAAGCACTTTAATAAACCCGCTGGTTGGTGGTGACATGGTAAGTGCCCAACAATTCCAGCAGAAATTTGGGAGGAAGGGCTCAGTCACCAAAGCATGGAAGAGTCTAAAGTCTGCTCCCAGACGTCCCTGCAGCCCTGCAAAGGAAGCCCCATTGCCTTCCAAACAGCAGCACCGGTGTCTTGCCCCATAGCCACGGTCACCCACACAGACTAACTTCCTGGAGGATGACGACCATGTCCTCTAACCCTCCTCTCTATTCTCTTTCTTGCTTCACCTCAGTCAGTGCTCAGTAGATGCCAGTACAAATGAAGGGGGAAAAGGGAAAAGTTTCTGGGAGATTGTCAGTTCTTCAAGTCATAAAATGCTGCAGCATTTGTCCCAAAGAGGCGTTCCCTCAGGCCTTTGAAGGAGGTTAGGGACCATTATGTTACTTACATCTGTAAATACAGGATTAGCAGATGAAAGGATGTTTTTGTTAAGATGTGACAAGTCACCCCGCGCCTTACCTTCCTTCACGCTGGAAAGCAGGAAAGAACACAGACTTCCTAGCAATTACAGAAACTGACCAAGAAAACCACTTGATCACTGGGAGAAAAATCAGTCAGCTTCCGAAATCACTCTGAAAGCCTGGCTCTACTAACAACAACAAAATCCATCTTCATTAACATCTTCGACTTTGTCCTCAGAGCTTCGGCCCAGGGGAATACTGAATTACAGTATAAAATAATGAATAGAAACTTTAGTCACTTCCGCCCTCCCGGCTCTGCTTTTCCTCCTCCTCTGGACTGCACAGTGCAGAAGGCTGCGCCCTTCCAACCCACACAGTTTGGGGAAATGCATTCCCATGCCACTAACTAGACTCCTAAGGTCAGTATCATGCAAAACAAACAATTCCCTCAGCCCAGCGTACAAGCCAGACACGGGCCCAGACACTGAACGCATTTTGAGATCATTTAAGCCCCATTTTGGCGTCTTAGGATATATGCTTCACAGAGAAAGAACAAAAAAAAAATTGGGGGGGATGTCTTTTCACCACAGCCAAAGTTGCCACTGCCAATCTAAGGTTCCAGCTCTCAAACGGATGGGGCGGAGTGGGGGAAGCCCCAAGGTCTTGTCGGGACTAGAGGAAGCTGACCAGGCAGCTTTTGTGACCTGATGTGAACGGGATATGGTCATATATCCTGCAAACGCCAGCCTTTTTGGGGGGTGGGGGGAGACGCCACGTGAGCCAGGGGAAAGCAAAGTTCATTCTACACCACTAGACCAGAGCCTGAGACACAGACGTGTAAAAACTGTTGCGAGAGAGGCCTGGCTATGCATTGTATGCTTGGTAACTCAGAAGGAAAGCCCCAGAGTCTGCGCGTCAGAGAGGCAGAGAAGAAATACGAAACAGATTAGAGGTAGGTAGGATAAGGGTCAATAACTTTCAACCAAGCCCTGCTTTTGGCTTTCTCCATGCCCGCAACCACGGCTGCAGAAAGTTTCCCCACAAAACACATTGGAGTCAAGATAAAGGCACCATCATCAACCTCAAATGGTCCCCGAAATCCTATACCTTTCATGTCAATTCCCAAATTCAAGTTTCATTATGACTTTCAAACCTTCTATACTCTCTCCAGACTTCTGACATCCCTCTTGCCTCTCCCGCCCGCATCGTTCTCAACAGATGACCCTACCTCCTACTCCATAGAGGGGCCTGGGAGCGAGAAGATCTGGGTTCCGCCTCAGCCATACTTAACCTCTCTCGTCTCCAGGTCCTCCTCTGACCAGGCAGGTGGCTAAGCTGGAGATCCTGATGACTCTCCCAAATTCTACCAGCAGCACTTTCCCACCTGCTCAGATCTATTCTGGACAGGGTGAGTTCTAGGACAGCATCCCCCCCATGCCCCTGCAGGCTGGTCCAAGCTCCCCGAAGACCCTTCCCTGTCTCCACTTTGCCGGGAGCCACCTTACCCGGATCCGCCCCGGGGTCGCGGGTCGGGGCTACGTGGCGCCGTCGGCCTCCGTCTCCAGTGGCGTCTCCTCGTCCACGGGCGGCTCGGCGTCGCCCTCCTCTCCGCTGCGAGGATAGGACAGCAGACGCATGGCTGGAGCACAGGCGGCCTCCACCTGGCGCACCTGCTCTCGGCTCAGGCGCTCGCGCCAGGCGTGCACGGCCTCGCGGGCGTCCCGCGCCGACAAGTGGAAGGGCCGGTCGGCGCCGTAGGCCGCGCCGCGCGTCATGTTGAGCGCGAAGGCGTCGAGCGCGGCGAGCGCGCGCAGCCCGGCGAAACGCAGCAGGCGGCGCAGCTGGGTGCGCGGCTGCCGCACCAGGTCCTCGTAGCGCAGCCTCAGGTAGCGGCGCCGCAGCCAGGCGGGCGCGCCGCGCGCGAAGAGCAGGTCGCGCAGCCAGGCTTCGCAGATCACCTCGAGCGCACCGGTCAGAAAGAAGTCGGCGCGCGGCGCGGCGGGTAGCGCGCGGGACGGGCCCCCGGGGCGGGCGCCCACGCCGTGCGCCAGCAGCACCCGGTGGAAGCGGTCGCCCCTCTGGCGGGTGCGCAGCACCTGGATGCTCTCGCGCAGCAGCCCCTGCCTAGACTTGAGGCGCGAGTTGTGCACAGCCCGCGGGTCGCGGAAAAGCTGCACCACCTTCAGGTTGAGGCCGGGGTCACGCAGCAGGGGCACCAGCACGCCCAGGTCGAGGAGGCGCACGTCCTTGATGACCACCACCGGGTACTTGCGGCACTCAGCCTCCAGGGCGCGCAGAGCCACCGGTGGGCAGCTGCGCTCGCAGGCGGCGTCCTCGACGAGGCCTACCTCGGCGCGGGCACGGGGCGCGCCAGGACACAGCGGTGGCGAGCAGATGACCTTGTTGGTCCGCCAGCGAAAGAGGGCGGCCGTGGTGAGATTGGCTGCATCCGAGGCGCGCGCGGCGGGGTCCCCCGGCGGCGCGTACAGCCGCAGCACCGAGAAGTCGCAGCGGAAGAGCGAGCGCAGCATGTCGCGCAGCGCGCCCTGCAGGCTCTCGGCGTCGCCCGGATACAGCGCCTGCCATAGATGCCACATGGGTTCGTACAAGTAGAAAACGTCCGGGTGCTGATTAAAGAGCTCGCCCAGGAACGACGAGCCAGTGCGCCAGGTGGCATGCACATAGATGTGCTGCTTCTCGCGAGACACCGCCTCCCCGACGGCGCCGCTGAGGTTGCCCGGGGACCTGGGGGACTGGCCCGCGCCCCCCTCAGCGGCGGCCCGCGCCTCCGCGCCCTGCTCGCGCTCCCCCGCCGCCGCCGCCTCCAGGCTCCATACTCCCAGGCTGCGCTGCAGGCCCCGGCAGTGCCCGGCGTCCTTGTCCCTGTCGCGGCCGCCGTCCAGTACGGAGGGGACGAGCAGCAGCACCAGCGTGTACAGCACCAACAGCAGCGCGAACTTGCAGTACTCCCGGCGCCGCCGCCGCCGGCCCTTCATCGTTCACTGACCCCCCAGAGCTGGGGTGGGGTGGGGCGCCCGTCCTCTCCCCTTCCTCACAAGTCCCGTCCCGAGTCCGCTCCTCCGGCCTCTTCGGGCCCCGCTGCGCCGGGAGGAGCGGAGCCACCGGGGCTGTGCATCCACAAGGGGAAACTTGGGAGGCGGCGGTGCTAGTGGCGGCGCCCCTGCCCTCTCTCGGCTCAGCCGCTGGAGAGCCGCCTATTGGCGGGCTTGGCAGCCGCCCGCCCCGCCTTCAACCCCGCAGCTTCTCCCCGCCTCTCTACCCGCCCGGGTTCGCCCACGGCTCGGCCAGATCTGGGCGGGGTTGCCGCGGGGTGGGAACGCCTGCTGGGGCTCCCGAAGCCCGACCCCACCTTTCCCCAACCCCTCCGTTATGAAGTCAAGTCTTCCTGAATTGGCTTCAGGCAAGGGAGGGGCTCGTGTGTACAGAGTGTACCCAGTGACGAGACGTGGACCCCACCCGGAGAACTCCACTGCCTCTTCTGTTTTATGTCCCCTGCCTGGCCATCTCTGTCGTAGGCAGACTTGCGTCCACAGTATTTAGAGCGGGGCCCCTGGTCACCATCTGCATCCAGCAACCCCATCAGCCTCGGGATGGGTGTTATGAGTTCTGGATGGAGAACTTCTCCACTAAGATGAAGACACTCGGGTGCGCATCGCATGGTGGTCCAGGGGCATTGGAGGCGGCATTCACTGCATTCACGCAGCGCATTTAACTGTTAATGTGTAGCCTTCGTGAAATTTTGAGTGTTGTGTTCCTTAGGGCTTCGCCCGCTGATGGCTGTGCACATTTTACAGACACCCTGAAGATCAGTTTACTCATCTGTAAAATGCGGATAATGTCTACTGCCTCCGTACCTCCTGGCGTTGTAAGATTTGGGGGTCATTTGTTGCCAAAGCATAACCTTGCCTGTTCTGACACGTAAGCCAAAGACGTTTACAGAATCAGAGTGGTGGGAAGGTGCAGTTTCTCAGGAGCTCAGTGTTTAGAGGAACCCACAAGGAGGGAGATGTACTCAAGGATGGATGAAAAAGTGACAGGAAGTCCAAGAGGCAGATTCAACTTGGAGTTCCTGAAATCTAAGAGAACTCGAAAGGACAATTTTTGCTCTATTTCAGCAGGGTAATGAACGAGAGAAGGAGAGCTTCCTCTCACCCCCTTGGGGAAGGTGTTGTAGGGTTCATGGAAGATAAAAACAAATCTACTCATCTCCACCAGGGGAAGGTGTTCAAAATGGAGAAGTGAGAACGTCTCCAAAGATCTTCTCCTCTGGTCTTTTTCATCACAGAAACTACTCCACCTCTGCAATCATCAGCTCCAGCATCCTGCTCTCTGTCCACAGCTCCCTTGCCCTTCAGCCACGTGTTCAAATCCTCTGTTCTCCAGCCCCTTGACCACCACCCCCACTTTCTTCTCAATTTTTCATATTCAGCTAAGAGACCTCAGACCGTTATTTGAATAACACTTCTGCCAATAACCTGAACTCCCTGGCCCTCTGTCTTTTCGCTACTCATTTAGCAAAACCCCCAACCCTGCTTTTGGCTTTCTCTGTGCCAAAACACTGTTGCAAAAGTTTCCCCACAGGACAGATTGGCATCAAGATAAAGTCATAATCCTCAGCCTCAAATGGTCCCCCAAATCCTACCCTTTTCATGTCAATTTCCAGTCTCAAGTTCAATTATGACTATTTCAAACCTTCTCTGAGGAGGGATCTCCTCTCAGATCTCTGATACCCCTATTTGCACTCCATCCCCCCTATTCTCAACAGATGACCTTACCTCCCACTTCATAGAGAAAATGAAACTATGTTAGCCAGTCTTTCGCTTTTCCTCTACCAGACCCATATACCCACTTACCTCTGTACCCATCTTCTCCTTTGTGGCAAGGACATTATTTTCCAATATTAATCTATGACTTTTTCCTTCCCTCTGGTTTTACTTTTCCCTCCTTTCCTCTTTTTTTTTTTTTTAAAGATTTTCTTTTTTTCCTTTTTCTCCCCAAAGCCCCCCGGTACATAGTTGTATATTCTTCGTTGTGGGTCCTTCTAGTTGTGGCATGTGGGACGCCGCCTCAGTGTGGTTTGATGAGCAGTGCCATGTCCGCGCCCAGGATTCGAACTGACGAAACAGTGGGCCGCCTGCGCGCGAACTTAACCACTGGGCCCGGGGCCAGCCCCCCTCCTTTCCTCTTTTAAGCAAATGAGTGGCTCTGCACTCACCTGAGAGGAGGGATATGGCTGGGCAGAATGCAAAAGGTCACTGGTTTTTCTTTCCAAAAGCCTAAACTTCAGTAGTAGAGGGTGTGGTAGGTTTTTAAAATAACCACAAAGTTTTGCCCTGTCTCTCCACGCCCTTTGGCATTGCCTACCCACACTGACTCTGGGGTGGCCTTGTGACTTGCACTGGTCAATGGGACAGTAGCAAACATGACACAGAGGCTTGAAAAATTTTTCCACTGTGGGGACTGTGATCTTGATGCCATTGGGAACCCTGAGGTTGTCATGTGAAGAAGCCTGGGCTAGCCACATGGATCAGAGCATAAGCCGGCCCAGCTGAGGCCCCCTGAGACCAACCAGCCCACCTACCGCCACACAGGTAAGAGAGGATATCCCAGACCAGTGCTTCTCAAACTTTCATGTATACATAAACCCCCTGGGGATCTTGTCAAAATGCAGAAACTGATTCGTTAGGCCTAGGGTGGGGCCAGAGAGTCTACATTTCTAATAAGCTCCTGGGTGTTGCTGATCTGAGGACCACACTTTTGAATAGAAAGATGCTACATGCTCCAGCCCAAATCGAAGAACCACCTACCTGACCCACAGAATTGTGAGAAATAACAGATGTGTGTTGTAAGATACCGGGGTTTTGGGGTGTTTTTGTTTGGGGTTTTTTTTTGGTGAGGAAGATTGGCCCTGAGCTAACATCTGTTTGGGGGGTTGTTATGCAGTAAAAGCTAGCTGATACAGAGAAGGAGTGAGGGCTTAGGCGAACTGTCTTGGAGAAGCAGGGAAAGGAACAGTGCTCCACTGGCCCCTCCACTAGGCTGGGGGTGGGTGAAGGGAGAGAGAAAGTCTATGGGCCCCACAGTAAAGAGCACCTTATTTCTTCTTCCTGGCAGTGTGTCAGGGAAGAGCAGGACTCAAGGAGGAGTGGCCGTATGGTTCATCTTTATAGAGATGATCAGAGGCACTGTCCCAAACCTTCCTGGGCCCCAGGCACAGCTTGGAGGCAGCAGAAAGGTCACAGAGACAATGATGGTGACATCTCAGGGGCAACTATGTGGACAAAACCCAATGATTCTAAGACCCCAGATCAACAGTACAGCCCTGAGAGTAGAGGAACCCTAGGAATTGCCTGGGTAAATCATCACCCCCACAGAAAGAGAGCTTGTCCAGAAATAAAGTTGTTTTCTGTAAGGTGATTTCCATCACATCTAAGTTAGTGAAACTGCTACCCCCTTTTTTCTTTCTGGTACAGTAGAGCAGGCCTCAGTGCCCCAGTCAATCACCACTCCTCCCTCCTGTTAATTCAACCACACCCTCTCAACCAGATTATTCTCACCAATGTGAGAATTAAACATAGTTAAATCTCTCTCTCTCTCTCTTTTTTTTAAGTCCCATTGATTCACATCCTCCTCTAGCACAGCTGCTGCTGACACAGCACCTTTATGGGAATCAGAAGGTTCCCGCTTCCAGACAGATGAGTTGCAAAAAGGGGGTTGACTACATTGAAAAGAGTACTCCTTCCTTCAGGCCACAGCCCCAGGCCAAAGTGTACAGCTGGAATGCGGAGCCTGGCTCGGTTCCAGCCTGTGCTTGCATCCTTCTGCCAGGCGCCCCCGCCACACCCATGTCCTGCTGCCACTGGTTTCTCCGCCCGTTCCTCTCAGCCCGGCTCCTGGGTGGAGTTGTCCATACTTGTTCTCTCCCAGCTCTCATCTGCTCATTCATCAGCATGCTCCAGTCTGGATCCCACCCCCACGCTGCTACATAAACAGCTCTTTCTAAGCTTATCAATGGCTTCCACATCATTGAATCCAGAGGACATTTTCATGTCTCACTTTATTTGATCTTTCAATAGCATTTAACGCTGATGACACTTCCCACCTTCGAACTCTCTCTTCTTTCAACTTCTGTGACATCACACCTGCCCGGTTCTCCTCCCATTTCATAGCTGCACCTTCAAAGCACAGCGTCCGGGAGACTGGGCTCTGTAAAACAGTGATCCTAAAAATACCTCCCTGCAGGGTTATTGTAAGAAGTAAATTTTATAATATAGATAGATAAATAGATAGATACAACAACAGTGCATGACATGGAGTAAGCTTCGAGTATTAGGAGTTAGAGTCATTGTTGCTGTTGTGTGAAGCTCATCCTCCTCCGCCTGGTCATTCCGTGTTAGAATGTTCGAATTCCTTCAGGCTCAGCCATAGGCCCTCTTTCTTCTCACTCTATGGTCTCTTCAATAGCCCCAGATCAACATTTCCAGCCCAGACCTCTCCAGACCTAGAAATCCAGTTGCCTACTTGACATGCCCTCTTGGTTGTCTCAAGGTCGTCTCAGTGTTAGTATGTGAATGGGAAAACCACCTGTTCTATGATGCAATCAGAAATTTAGGAGTTGGTCTCGGCGCTTCCCTCTTCCTCAGCCCTCCTTCCTCAATCTGATCCATTGCCAAGCTGGGTGAGTTTTACCTCATCATATCCCTTTATTCCATTCACTTCTCCTCATTGCCACAGCTGCCACCCTAGCCCAGGTCACTCTCTGTCCCCTGGAACACTGTAAAAACTGATTAGCTGGTCTCTGTTTCCACTCTGCCCTCCTCTGATTTTGAATCAGTGATTTATTCCAGTCATGTCACTCCTCTGCGTGGAATCTGTCATGGCTTCCAATTGGTTTTTGGATAAAGACTCAAATCCTTATGGCTTGTAAAATGTGTTGTTAGGGGTCTTGAATGCCAGAGCTTATCATGGTGTCAAGCACATGGTAGATGGTCAGTAAGTATCTGCTGTCTGATCGACTGCTGGCAGGAAGTACTTTTACATTTAGTCTATGAGAGCAAACGACTGGCTATTTTTACTGAGGGCGTAAGTAATATTAGCAGAAGTGACTTTCTAAAAATAGTCTTGCTGGAGTCCAGTGGATTGAGATGGAGGCAGGAAGACCTTTTGGGACAGAAGGAGAGGAGAATGTGAAGTAGATGGCAGGAGGAAAGGAAGGGATGGAGAGAGGCTGGGAGGGCAAAGTCTGCAGGCTTGGCTGAAGACAAAATGAGACCAGGAGTTTGGGCTGGGAAAAAGAAAAAGATTATTCCTTTTGATTCATTTCTTCTGGCACCTTTTCTCTTTTTCATGAGGTTTCTAACATTATAAACAGGGATGCTAAAATCGCATCTCTCGTACTTTCAAAACCCTGGGTCTGGAGACCAAATTTCCTCAAAAATGACTAGAACTGCCCTTTGTGTTTGTTTTCATATTTTGATATTTATTCAAAAATGTTTATCAAATGCAATCAGGTGCCTTGGGTTGTGCTAGGCTGAGGAGACACATGGTAAGAAACAGTCCTGTCCCTGTTCTCATGACCTTTCCAGCCTCAGAGAGGAGACCAGCTTGAACCAAATCTCCCAGCGTGCGAATAACCCCAAACTGAGCCAGGTGCTGTGGAGGAGAGGCACACAGTTCAGTGAGACTGTGAAACCAAAAGGCCTGCCTTAGACTCTGTGTGTGTGTGTGTGTGTGTGTGTGTGTGTGTGTGTGTGTAGTAAAGGCTTCCCAGAAGGGACACTCAAGCGAGATCTGAAGGTGGAGAAGGGCTCGATTAAATGAGGTGGGAATGGAGTAGCAGAAGAGAACGTGGCCAGTTCAAGAAACTGAGAGAGACCATTTAGCTATCGCAAACTTATTTTTCTATATAAACTTTAGTATCAACTTATCTAGGTCCAGAATAAAAGCTTATTGGTCTTTTTATTGAGAGTGTGGTAAATTTTTTAAATTACTTGGGAGGAGAATTATCTTTATGATATTGACTCGTCCTATCCAAGATAAAGGAATTGTCTTTCCATGTGGTCAAGACTACGTCTCAGTCTTTCAGGAGTGTTTTACAATTTTCATTGTCTAGATGAGCATATTTCTTGTGAAACTGATTCTGAAGTATTTTATCTTCTTTGTTGCTATTGTAAATGGATTTTTCTCTAAGGTTACATCTGCTTCCTGGTTATCGTGTACATGAAGCAGTCGATTCCTATATGTTAATTTTATATCCTAACTGAATTCTTGCATTGTTTGAGTTAGTTTTTATTATTGACTCTGTAGGGATCTCTAGGTTTACTATCATGTCATCTGCAAAAGAAGTAGTTTTACTTCTCATTTTCAAACTCTTAGGCCTCTGATTAATTTCTCCTGTCTAATTCTATTGGTCAGTATCTTCAGTTTAATGTTAAACGGTTGTGGAGATAGTGAGTATCCTTACCTTGTTCCTGATCTTAGCAGGAATTCCTCTAGTGTTTCCCATTAAGTAAGATGCTGGGTGTAGGATTAAGGTGTATACACTCACACATGCAGCCACACATATATCATCATGTAAAGGAAGTGTCTATCAATTCTATTGTCTTGAGTGTTTTTGAAATTAGGGAAGAAAGCTCAATTTTGCTTAAGGCTTTTTAAGGCATCAATGGAGATAATCATATGATTTTTTTCCTGATGTATTAACATGGTATATTGTATTAATGAATTTCATAATATTGAACCGACCTTCCATTTCAGGAGTAAATCCCAATTAAACTTGGAGTATTACTTACTTGATGGCATGTTGGATTCTGTTTGCTTATTTTTTATTTAGTATTTTGCACCAATTCTCACATGTGATTTAGTTTGTATTCTTTAATACAAAAGTATTAAAGAATACAAGTATTAAAGTGCTGTCTTTATAAGGTTAATCATCAAGACTGTACTTGCTTCATAAAAAGAAAGTAAAGGTTTTCTTTCAGTTTCCGTGCTATGAAATAATTTATGTAGTATTTGGACAGTCTTGTCTGTGAATGTTTGGCAAAATTCTCCTATAAAACCATCTGGGCCAACTGCTTTTTTGTGGGATAGTTCTTTTATAACTTTAATGACATTGCTTTGTTTCAGCTTTGTCTATCTAATGTGGTCAATTTTAGCAAATATGTTTTCCTAGGAAATTATCCATTGCATCTATGTTTTTGAATTTATTTGCATAGAGTCCTACAAAAGGTCTCATGATTTTAAAAAATTTCTTCTATTTCAATGGTTATTTCCCTCATGTCATTTTTAATTTTGTATATGTCTCTCACTCTTTTTCTTTCTTGAAACATTAGAGGGATTTCTGCTAAGATCAGGAACAAGGTAAGGATATCCATCTCCACAACTATTTAACATTAAACTGGAGGTATTAGTCAATTAGTGGTTTGTCTATTTTATTAATTTTTTCTAGAAAATAGGATTTTGATTTACTAATTAGATGTAGGGGCCGGCCCTGTGACCGAGTGGTTAAGTTCGTGCACTCCGCTTCAGTGGCCTGGGGGTTTGCTGGTTCGGATCCTGGGCGGGGACATGGCACCGCTCATCAGGTCATGTTGAGGCGGCGTGCCATATAGCACAACCAGAGGTGCTCACAACTAGAATATACAGCTATGTACCGGGGGCCTTTGAGTAGAAGAAGGAAAAAAAATCAGCAACAGATGTTAGTGCAGGTGCCAATCTTAAACTGAAGTAAAATAGATGTAAAAAATGTACTGTTTTTCTAGTTTTCATCTCATTAATTTCTGCTTTTATCTTTATTCTTTCCTCCCTGTGCTTTTGTTTACTTTGTTGTTCTTTTTTTAGTGTTTTGAGTTGGGAGTTTAATTTATACATTTTTATTGATATTGATATTATGTATTTGTTGATATTTATTGATATTGTTTAAAGGTATGGAGTTTCCCCTGTTCACTTCTTTAATTATATCTAATAATGTCTGATATGTAGTATTTTCATTAGCATTATTTTTAAAAAGTCCATTTTTTAAATTTCCCTTCCTCCCAAGAATTATTTAATAGAAGATTTTTAAATTTCCAGGTAGAATTTCTGGTTTTGTTGCATTGTGATCAGAGAATGATGTTTATAATAGTTCTATTACATGGAACTTACTGATAATCCCTTTCTGACTTAGCATATGATCAATGTTTATGACTGGTTCATGTGCATTGAGAAGAAGGTGTATTCTCAGTTATCATGGTGTAAAGCATGATATATCAATAATATATACCTTATTAATTTGTCATTTAGGTTTTCTATATTCTTATTTACTTTCTGGCCATTTGATCTGTCTTGTATTGAATGTGGTATGTCAAAAGCTTTCTATCCTTAGTGAGTTTATATCAATTTCTCCTTGCGCCTCCTGCAATTTTTGCTTTATAAAAGGGATTTCTGTAGTTACTCACTTTTTAAAGAGTGTGGTGGATGTAATAAGGAACCACTCAGATCTCCCTTCAGGCCACTTTTTACTTCAGCTGCTAGGAGTTCCTTTGGCAAACAGCCCTCAGCTATCAGCTGTCTTTGAGATTGCCTAAACTGAAGAGACCTGCTTTGCCTAAGGTCATGCCTCCGCTAGGGTAGCCCACATCCAAAGACTGATTAATGCTGGATTATAAGACCCTAGCCCTCTCACTCCAGCTTTAGACGGATCTAAATGGCCATGCCGTCTTCAGAGCTCCCAGTAGGATCAGCTGAGGCATCTGTCGAGTCTGCATCATAGCTCCACCTGTCTCTTGGCCCAATTCTGCTTCCTTCCTGTCCCTTTCCTTCCACAGGTGTGGATCCTAAGAGTGTTCCTTTATAAAATTCCTGCAGGATAATAGCCATTTCAGAGTCTGCCAGATGACCATCTGCAATAAAGAGTCCAAAGGACTATTAATGCATAGGATTATCACAGCACTGGCCCCACGTTACTACTTTTAGAAAGTAAACGCTCAAGCCAATGCTCAGCCCTTAGAGCAGTTGTCCTGGGAAAATTGTTACTTACCAAAGACCATAGCCGAGAGTGGCTATTTGCACTGTGTCTTGCCTAGGTCTAGGGAAGATTTTCCCTCATACATATCGCGAGTCCAGCGCCCCTGTTATCTGAAGATGCCGAGGGAATCCCCATATTTTTTCTCTCTCTTTTCTTACACCAAAGAGAGAAGGCAACCCCAACCATGTGGGATTGCTGGACAATACAGGAAGCTAAAACTCTGAGAGAACTCCATCTTTTGGGGAGCCCATGAGAGCCAGAGAGTGTGGGAGAAATCCCAAAAAGAAGAGAGCTGGAGAAAGGAATCTCCTAATTCTGTTTATAAACCCCGTAAGTCCTAGGCTCACCACCAAGCTGCACACACATGGAACAGACCAAAAAAGCACGGCAAAGCCTTTGAAAACTGAACTGATAGTGAATCCACCGCCTACAGAAGGCCAGACACATTCCCTCGAGAGGATCTAGGGGGAATCTGTTGTTTGTCTCTTCTGGCTTCCCGTGGCTGTTGAGCTTCCTTGTCTTGTGGCTGCATCTTTCTCTGCTCTGTCTTCACATTGCCTTCCTGTATGTGTGTACGTCTAATCTCCCTCTTTCTTTCTATAAGGATGTCATTTAGGTCCCACCCAAATAATCCAGGATAATCTTCTCGTCTCAAGCTCCTTAATTACACCTGCAAACACTTTATCACATAAACTAACATTCACTGGTTCCGGGGATCAGGATACGGATATCTTTAGTGGCCTACCACAAGTACTATCTATAATAACACCAAAAAATTAAATATTTAGGTGTAAATTTAACAAATATGTACTGGATCTGTGTGCTGAAAACTACAAAACAATGAAAAAAATCAAAGAGATCTGAATGAATGAAAAGGTATACTGTGTGCATGGATTGGAAGACTCAATGTTGTTAAGATGTTAATACTCCACAAATTTATCTGTAGATGCAGCCTAATTCCAATCCAAGTCCCCGCAGGATTCTTTGGAGGTATCGGCAAGGTGATTTTAAAATTTATTTGGAAAGGCAACATAATTAGAATATTCAAAACAATTTTTTAAAAGAACAAAATTGGAAGATTTACATTACTTGATTTTGAGACTTACTATAATGCTACAGTGGTCAAGACAGTGTGGTATATTGATGAAAGGATAAACACAAAGATCACTGTAATAGAATAGAGTCCAGAAATTGACCCACACAAATATGATCAACAGATTTTTGACAAAGTTACAAAGGTAATTTAATGAAGAAAAGATCATCTTCTCGACAAATGGTACTGAAACAATTGGACACCCATATGTAAAAAATGGACCTCGACACATACCTCACACTTTGTAGAAAAATTCACTCAAAATCAATCATAGACATAAATGTAAGACATAAAACTTTTACAGGAAAACAAGAAATCTTTGTGCCCTAGGGTTAGGCAAAAAATTCTTAGATATGACACCAAAAGCACTGACTAGAAAAGAAAAAAAATGGTAAGTTGGAGCTCATGAAGAGTAAAAATCTTTGCTTAGCAAAAGATGCTGCTAAGAGGATAAAAATACAGGCTATGTACTGGGAGAAAATATAAATAACATCTGACAAACGACTTGTATCTAAAATATACAAAAACTCTCAAAACTCAATAATAAGGAAACAAGCAACCTAATATGAAAATGGGCAAAAGATTTGAACATACTGCACCAAAGAAGATATGTCACTGCACTCCCTATAAGAAAAGATGATCAATATCAATAGTAAAATGCAAATTAAAACCACAATGAGATACCACTGGACACCTATTAAAATGGCTTTAAAAAACCTGACGACATCAACAAAATGAAAAGACAACCCACCAGCTGGGAGAAAATATTTGCAAATTATATGTCTGACAGGGGGTTAATTTCTAAAATATATAAAGAACCCAACAACAAAAGAATGAACAACCCAATCAAAAAATCTGCAGAGGATATGAACAGACATTTTTCCAAAGAAGACATACAGACGGCCAACAGGCACATGAAAAGATGTTCAACATCACTAATTATTAGGGAAACGCAAATCAAAACCACAATGGGATATCACTTTGTACCTGTCAGAATGGCTATAATTAAGACAAGAAGTAACAAGTATTGGAGAGGATGTGGAGAAAAGGGATCCCTCATACACTGCTGGTGGGAATACAAACTGGTGCAGCCACTATGGAAAACAGTTTGGCGATTTCCCAAAAAACTAAAAATAGAAATACTATATGATCCAGCTATTGCTACTGGATATTTACCCAAAGAATATGAAATCAACAATTAAAAAGTTTTTTTCATTGCAGTAACGTTGGATTATAACATTATATAACTTTCAGGTGTACATCCTAATATATGTCAAATTCTGTGTAGATTACATCATGTTCACCACCCAAAAACTAATTATAATCCATCATCACACACGTGCCTAATCACCCCTTTCGCTCTCCCCTCTCCTCTCATTCCCTATGGTAGCCACCAATCCAATCTCTGTTGCTATGTGTTTGTTTGTTGTGTATGTGTATGTCGTTGTTTTTATCTTCTACTTATGAGTGAAATCATATGGTATTTGACTTTCTCCCTCTGACTTATTTCACTTAGCATAATACCCTCAAGATCCATCCATGTTGTCACAAATGGCCAGATTTCATCATTTCTTATGGCTGAGTAGTATTCCATTGTGTATATATGCCACATCTTCTTTATCCATTTGTCCCTTGATGGGCATCTAGGTTGCTTCCAAGTTTTGGCTATTGTGAATAATGCTGCAATGAACATAGGGGTGCATGTATCTTTATGCATTTGTGTTTTCAAGTTCTTTGGATAAATACCCAGCAGTGGAATATCTGGATCATATGGTAGATCTATTCTTAATTTTCTGAAGATACTCCATACTGCTTTCTATAGTGGCTGCACCAGTTTGCACTCCTACCAGTAGTATACGAGAGTTCCCTTCTCTCCACATCCTCTCCAACACTTGTTATTTCCTGTCTTGTTAATTATAGCCATTCTGATGGGAGTGAGGTGATATCTCATTGTAGTTTTGATTTGTATTTCCCTGATAGCTAATGAGGTTGAACATCTTTTCATGTGCCTGTTGGCCATCTGTATATCTTCTTTGGAGAAATCTCTGTTCAGATCTTTTGCCCATTTTTTAATTGGGTTGTTGGTTTTTTTGTTGTTGAGATGTATGAGTTCTTTGTATATTTTGGATATTAACCCCTTATCTGATATATGGTTTGCAAATATCTTCCCCCAATTGTTAGGTTGTCTTTTCATTTTGTTGATGGTTTCCTCTGCTGTGCAGAAGCTTTTTAGTTTGATGCAGTCCCATTTGTTCATTTTTTCTTTTGTTTCCCTTGCCCAGTCAGACATGGGACTTGAAAATAAGCTGCTAAGACCGATGTCAAAGAGCGTGCTGCCTATGTTTTCTTCTAGAAGTTTAGTATCTTATATTCAAGTCTTTAATCCATTTTGAGTTGATTTTTGTGCACGGTGTAAGATAATGGTCTACTTTCATTCTTTTGCATGTGGCTGTCCAGTTTTCCCAACACCATTTATTGAAGAGACTCTCCTTTCTCCATTGTATGCTCTTGGCTCCCTTGTCAAATTAAAATCAATAATTTAAAAAGATTTATGCATCCCTATGTTCATCACAGCATTATTCACAATAGCCAAGATGTGGAAGCAACTCAAGTGCCCATCAATAGATGAATGGCTAAAGAAGACATGGTATATATATATATATATATATATATATATATATACACAATGGAATACTACTAAGAATCATCCCATATGCAACAACATGGATGGACCTTGATGGTATTATGTTAAGCGAAATAAGCCAGACAGAGAAAGACAAACACTGTATGATTTCACTCATATGTGGAAGATAAACAAGCACATGGACAAAGAGAACAGATTAGTGGTTACCAGGGGGAAGGGGAGTGGGGAATGGGTGAAAGGGGTAAAGGGTCACATGTGTATGTGATAGATAAATACTAGACTATTGGTGGTGAACACGCAGTCTATACAGAAACTGAAATATCATAATGTACCTGAAATTTACACAATGTTAAAAGCCAATATGACCTCAATTAGAAAGAAACCTGACAATACCAACTGCTGGCAAGGTTGTAGCACAAATGGAACACTAATACATTGCTGGTGGGAATGTAAAAATGGTTCAGCCACTTTGGAAAAACAGTTTGGCAGTTTCCTATAAAGTTAAAAGTACATTTACCACATGACCCATCAATTCCATGCCTACATATTTACCTGAAAGAAATGAAAACTGATGTTCAAACAAAATCCTATATGTGAATGTTTGTGGCAGCTTTTTTATAATTGCTAAAAATTGGAAACAACCTAGATGTCAGTCAACGGGTGTATGGAGAAACAAACTGTGGTGATCTATACAATGAAATACTACTCAGCAATAAAAAGAAATACACCATTGGTACACACAATGTGGATGAATCTCAAACGCATTATTCTGTGTGAAAGAAACCAGGCTCAAAAGTCCACATTCTGTATGATTTCATTTATATGACATCTGGGGATGTGCATATGTATATTGACAAAGAACAGATGAGTGGTTGCCAGGGGTTAAAGATAGAGCATAGGAACTGACTATAAAGGGACAGAATGAGAGATTTTTTTTTGGAGGGTAGGTAATTATAACTATTCTGTATCTCGACTATGGTGGTAGTTACATGACTTGATGCATTTGTCAAAACTCATAGAACTGTACAGCAAAAAGAGTGAATTTTACTGTAGGTTAATTAATAAATAAAATGTAAAAATCCTGATATTCCTGGCCCTACTTTCGTCCAATGGTCACTGTTTTGAGCTCCTGAGCTCAAATGGATGAAAAGGTGGACATAGGGTTTGCCTGCAACCCATTTCTAAGCTCTGTGAGTTAACCTCTGTTATAAGTTGAGTTCTCTGTGGAAGCAAACTCTGAGATGGAGATTAGCACACAGACGGCCCTTGGGATCAACACCCGTTGAAGGGAAGGGAAGAATGCAGGATTGGGCAGAGGGAGAAGCTGGGTTGCAATAGGAGCCCAACAACTCTTTTGGTGTACCACACGATGACCTTTGAAGATGGAATGGCAATTCAGAGTTGTCCCAAGTTGAGGGAACGGGCCCCATGTCATTCAGTTATTAGACACAGGCTGACCCACAGAAGGATGTGACTTTGGGTAAGGCAGCTCTCTTCAGCCAAGGCAATCCCTGATGACACTGACAGCTGAGGGCTTTCTGTGGGCACCACTCTCAGCAGCTGGGGAACATTTTCTTTATTCCTGAAGGAGAATCTGGACAGCATCCACCATACTCTCTGGCATCTTGAAAGGAGGAGGTATTTCAATCCTCTTTACTACCTCCTGAAGGGCAGAAATGATGGTTTCCTGTTGAAATCCAATTACAATTCACCAGATCCCCTTGTATTTTCTAACAGAAACATAAATCAGCAAACATACATATTTTCTGGGCAAAAAGTGTCTTCTCACAGGAGTTTTTCCAATTTTACACATTTTCCTTTCTTGTTGTAATATGTATAATTTATCTTGTGAGAAGTCAAACATACATCTTAATGGAACTTAGTTAAGCTTGTTAATTTCAACTTTTTTTCTCATCCGAAAGGAAAAAATTAATTAATTACATGGTGTAGGTCAGGGCACCTTTCATAATACTCTCACTTCTTCACATCCTTGAGATGTTGATGTTTTAGCATAGTAAGGACTGGATAGACTTTCAAGCTCTGGCCAAAGTGAAGCAGGGATTATTCTAGAAAGATTGGTAGGATATCACTGTATACCACTCCATCTCCCACAAATATCGAGGTTACACTGTGAGAGGAGGGTTTCTAATCATTTTTCCTCTTCAGACATGACTCCATTTCCTGTGGTTCCCTTGCCACCTCTCAAGCTGCTCCTTTTTTTTATTTTTGAGGAAGATTAGCCCTGAGCTAACTGCTGCCAATCCTCCTCTTCTTGCTCAGGAAGACTGATCCTGAGCTAATATCCATGCCCATCTTCCTCTACTTTATATGTAGGACGCCTACCACAGCATGGCTTTTGCCAAGCGGTGCCATGTCTGCACCTGGGATCTGAACGGGTGAAGCCCGGGCGGCTGAGAAGCGGAACGTGTGCACTTAACTGCTGCGCCATTAGGCTGGCCCGAACTGCTCCTTCTTAATCTCCTTCATAGTCTCTACCTAACCCAAAATGTTGGGAATCCCATAGCTCCATCCTTGGGCCCCTCTTCCCATTGTACACAACCACCTAAGACTCAATTACCGTGGCCTCTGCTAGCAAGTTTACATTGTTCACTCAAATACCATTTCCAGATTTCTCTCTTGAACTCCAGTTAGTCTCATATTTCCACTTCTGTCTCAGCGCCTCCACACGGATGCCCCCCAGGCACCTCAAATTTATTTCATCTCAAACAAAATACAATCCTCTACAAATCTGCTATTCCTCATGAATTTCCTGTTTTGAATAATGCTATCATTACACACCAAGATGCCAGAATCAGAAACCTCACAGTCGTCTTTGTGCACACCTCCCCTTTTCTCAGGCACCACGCTCAGCCATTCACCTAAACCCATAAAGTCCACCATGTGAATGTCTCTTAAATATGTCTCCTTCATGAACTCTTTTCCCTGTGAGGTGTCACCCTTTATCAATCCATACTGTGTTTTTCCTCTCTAGCTTTGTGTGATCAATCATCTCTTAATTGGTCCCTCTGCTTCCATCCTTCACTGCCTCCACACCTTTATAAGACAGCTGTCTGTCTGAGGCTCATAAGATCAAGTCCACACTGCTTAGCACACCTCATAAGGTTTTTCATAGTGCTTTCCTTACTCCTTGGCACATCTTCTAGGAGTTCCACAGTCTGGCCCCAATCTGCCTCTACAGTCTCACTTCTTACTATTTCCTTCCTCTTCCACCCTCCATTCCAGCTCTGTTGGCACACTGTGTGTTTTATGTTGTGTGTTCTAGCCAGACTGTTCTGGGTTTGGCAAAAATACTGAAGTTTGATGCTTCTAATCTGAGCTGAAGTTGTTCCCTCTGCCTGAAATGCCCTTTGCCCACATCTCAGTCTATGCTGTCCCACTCAGATTGGAAGCTGACATATAAAGCTCCTTCACCAGAGTTAATGATTCATTTTCTAGGTTCCCATGGAATCTTGTGCACACCTGCATTAAAATACCTCTTACATACTGTTTGAATTTGTTTCCCTTACTAGATGGAGTCTGAGCTCTGCAAGAAAACTTGAAATATAATAAATGTTCAATTTATATTTGGTTTGAACTGGTGAATTTAATACCCCTAGTATAGTTAGCACATTAAGTTGAGACTACTAATTACATACATCTAAGGATGAATTTTAATTAGATGCTCTATTCTAGGTTAGAAACTAGGGAAGCCAACAGTAATGTGTTGAGCTTAAAGGAAGGGAGAAGTAATTCTAAAGAACAAATTTGGGAAACAGGGGAATTAGAGTCCTGCATGGAAGAAAGAGATGAGAAATCAGAGGCAGACATTATTTAAAGACAAATTTGCCCACTTTAGCATTTTGTCCTTGGTGTTCTATTTTTGTATATAGGCAGCCTGATGTGACCTGATGCCAAATGAGAAAATATCTGGTAAAAACACTATGTAACTAGGCGTTGAAGAAGTTGAAAATTTGTACTGTCTGTATTAGTAATGATTTTTTATTCTTAGTCTCCTTTTATATAAATGTAACTTCTTGATGACTGCTTTTTTGTAAATGAATTCAAGCTGTGGATAAAGGAGAAATGAAATACAGACAATTCTATTTTAGTCACTTAGCTTGCCGGTCCATCTGGACAATATATCTATACTCTATAAAATGTCACCATCTACTGGAAGAAGGAAATATGTACACTTCAACTTTGTTGTGTGAAGTGCTATTTCTAGTCAACATGATTAACTGCTATACAACTTTTCTTTTAGCAAGATGATTACGCTAGTTTAGCCAGTGAAGGACTACCAGATCACACAGGCAAACATTACTTACCACTCTGCTTTGTTTGAGGATATGCTTTCTCCAATGGGCAATTCAGATCAAGTATCCTTTAAAATGTTTTAACAAGCAGCTATTTCTCAGGACCACTGGCCTTCTGTTTTCAGCTGTTTGCAGTTAGTACTTGGTATGGAAGTATTAGGTATTCAAATCAGCTACCATAGAGGTGGAACTTCCAAAATGGCTTAGTGAGAAGCTCAACAAATCCCTTCCTCAAAAAGCAAGGATAAAACTGACAAAATTGCAAAAACAACCACTTCAGGACTCTGGAAATTGACCAGAAAGAGAGGAAAGAGAGAAAGGGGCAGAAAAATCATTTCAAAATAATGGATAAAATCATCCCAAATTTGATGAAAAACGTTAACCTACACACACAATAAGTTCAATGAATTCCCTGTAGGATATACACAAAGAGCTCTATACCTAAACGCATCATATTCAAATTGTTGAAAACCAAAGAGAAAAATCTTGAAAGCCACAAGCGAAATATGACTCATCAGGTACAAGGGAACCACATCACACACAAGGGAATCACAGTGACTTCTCATCAGCAAAAACGGAGGCCAGAAAGCAGTGGTATGGTATATTCAAAGTACCAGAGGAAAAAAACATGTCAACGAGAATTCTATATCCAGTGAAACTATCTTTCAAACATAAAGGCAATGGATAAAGGATCTGAATAGACATTTCTCCAAAGAAGATATAGAAATTTCCAATAAGCACATGAAAAAATGCTTAACATCATTATCCCTCAGGAAAATGCAAAAAGAAATTTCACAATGAGGTACCAATTCACACCCACTAGGATGGCTATTTTCAAAGTCACATAGTAACAAGCATTGGTGAGGATATGGATAAATCAGAAGCTACATACACTGCTGGTGGGAATGTAAAATGGTGCAGCCACTTTGGAAAACATTTTGGCAGTTCTTCAAAAATGTTAATATAGAGTTAACATTTGACTCAGCAATTCCACTTTTAAGTAGATATCTAAGAGAAATAAAGACATGTCCACATAAAAATTTGTACAAGAAATTCGTAGCAGCGGGGCTGGCCTCATGGCTGAGTGGTTAAGTTTGTATGCTCTGTTTTGGTGGCCAAGCATTTCATTGGTTTGGATCCCCAGTGTGGACATGGCACTGCTCATCAAACCATGCTGAGGCAGCGTCCCACATAGCACAACTAGAAGGACCTGCAACTAGAATATACAACTATGTACTGGGAGGCTTTGGAGAGGAGAAGGAAAAAAAAAGATTGACAGATGTTAGCTCAAGTGCCAATCTTAACAAAAAAATTCATAACAGTATTATTCATACTAGCCTCAAATGGAAACAACTCAAATGTCCATCAACTAATGAATGGATAAACAGAATGTGATATATCCATACAATGGAATATTATTCAGCCATAAAAAATGATTTGCTGATGCATGCTACAACAGGGATGAACTTTGAAAACATTATGCTAAGTGAAAGAAGCCAGTCACAGAAGACCACATATTACACGATTCCATTTTTATGAAATGTCCAGAATTGGCAAGGCTATATAGACAGAAAGCAGATTAGTGGCTGCCTAGGGCTGAGGAGGGGAGTAGGGTATTGGGAGGGCGTCAGCTAAAGGGTGCAAGATTTCTTTCTGTGTTTATAACAACATTATAAAATTGATTGTGAGTGATAGTTGTACAACTCTGTGAATATAATCAAAACCATTGAATTGCATGGTATGTAAATTATATCTCAATAAAGCTATTATAAAAAAAAGAAGTATGATTAAAGGTTATGATGATAAAGGCTCTAATGGAAAAATTACACAACAGTGAGACCAGATGTGTAATATCACCACAGAGATGGAAACTAAAAGAATTTTTTAAAAATGCTAGAGGGAGAAACATCATTGAAAATGGTGAAGTAGGGAGCTCCAACGATTCATTCCTCCACAGAAGCAATGATTAAGCTGGCAAAAATGATTCAGATTAACTCTTTTGGAACTCTGGAACCTCATCAAAAACTTACAACAACCAGAGTGGTGATTAATGAGAAAAGAGGCTGCTAAATTTTGGTAAGAGATCATTGTGACATCTTTGTTTACTCACCTACCATCTCTCATTCCCAAGCTCAGTGGTGGTCATGGGGACAGGGCCCTACTGCTGTGGATTGCTGGTACCAAAGGGGGTAGTAAAAATGTTATTCTTAAAGAATCATTGTTGTGTATTTTGACCTATCTGGTGGCTCCCTGAGGGATCAGCTTAGAGGCTTCCCTTTGTTTCACCTCCCTCAGAGATCTCTCAGGACTGAAGTGACTCCTGGGTTGCATCTGTCAAAATCATTTAAAGACATATACTTCCCACAGCCACCTGGGACAAGGGATGGTGGAAGGGGCAAGCAGCAGGCAGACTAAAAAGCCTGAGAGAAGATACATAGGAGAATGAGGGCTTTGAAGGGCTCCTGCATATAATAGTGAATCTGCATGGTCACACCCATGTCCAAGATTGGACACGTGCTCAGAAAAGACCTGAGAGGACAACAGACTTTCATCTCTGACTGGACTTTGGACTCCATATACAGGAGGTGACAGCTAAGGCAGAGTTGTAGGTAGCCTGACTAAATATTAAAGGAGGGTCTCAGCTCAGAGCCAATCTGCAAAGACCAAGAGAACTTTTTTAAAGCTCCACGCATTTAGAGAAGTCTCTTTCAGGTCACTGGCCAACTGCTGAGAAAATGGAATGGAGACCCCAGTGACCACACATGACAAGAAATACAGTCTTTGCAAAAGAAAAATAGTGGAAAAGTCATTAAATGAATGAAACCCACAACAGCCCACAACAACAAGAGCAAACTGTGGAGAGAGCTTATCCAAGTAGGATAAACTCAAAAAGATCTACACTGAAACAGATTATAATCAAATTGTTGAAGAACATAGACAAAAGCAACAAAATAACAAGAGATAAATGATGTGTCACATATAAGGGATGCTCAATAAGGTAAAGAGCCAATTTCTCATAAAAAAAACTTTGGAGGCCAGAATGTAGTGGGATGACATATTTAAAGTGCTGAAAGAAGAAACTGTTAATGAAGAATTCTATATCTGGCAAAAATATCCTTAAAAATGAAAGAGAAATTAAGAGATTCCCTGATAAACAAAAGCTGAAGAAGTTTTTCTCTAGTAGACCTGCCCTAAGAGAAATACTAAAGGGAGTCCTTCAGGGTGAAATGAAAGGGCTCTAGACAGTAACTTGAGGCCATATGAAGAAATAAAGAATAGCTGTGAAAGTAAATACACAGGCAAATATAAAAGCCAGTACGATTGCATTTTTGGTTTGGAACTCTTCTTATTTTTCCTGCATGATTTAAAATCCAAATGCATAAGAAATTATTATGTGTGTTAATGAGCACACAATATTTAAAGATGTAATTTGTGACAGTAGCAACATAAAATGGGAAGGGATGGATCTATACAGGTGCAGAGTTTTGTATGGTATTGAAGCTAAGTTGGTATCAATTCAAACTGGATTGTTACAGATTTAGAATGCTAATTGTAATCTCCAAGATAACCACTAAGAAAATAACTTTAAAAATATACAGAAAAGGAAATGAGGAAGTAATCAAAACGGTACACTAGGAGAAAAAAAATCAATGAAATACAAAAGAAGGCAGTAATGAAGGAATTGAAGAACAAAACGTGATATATAGAAAACAAATAGTAATGTGATAGAAGAAAGTCCTTCTTCATCAGTAATCACTTTAGATATAAAGCTATCCAATTGGATTAAGCTATCCAATTAAAAGTCAGATGTTGGCAGAATGTATTTTAAAAAGCCCAACAACATGACTCAGCAATATGCTGTCTACTGGAGACTCAATTTAGATTAAATAAACCTACATATACAGGGAAAGTAAAAGGATGGGAAATGATATTCCATGCAAATAGTAACCAGAAGATGTGAGATGGCTATGTTAACATCAGACAAAATAAACTTTGAGTTAAAAATTGTTGCAAGAGACAAGAAGGACATTATATATTGATAAAATGTCAATCAATCAAGATGATATAAAAATTACAAACATATGCACAGTTAGAAACAGGGCACCAAAATATGTATCAAAAGTTGAAAGCGTGGAAAGGAGAAACGGATATATTATTGAAAGGACAAATAACAGTTGGAGACTTCAATACCCCACTTTTGATAATGGCTAGAACAACTAAACAGAAGATCAGCAAGGAAATAGAGGACTTGAAGAACACCGTAAACCAACTAGACCTAACAGACATATATAGAACAGTACACCCAACAATAACACATTATATATTCTTCTCAAGTGTACATGAAATATTTTTCAGGATAGACTGCATGTTAGGCCATGAAACAAGTCTCAAAAGATTTTAAAAGATTAAAATCATACAAAGTATCTTTTGCAACCACAATGGAATGAACCTAGAAATTAATAACAGAAGCTAAACTGAAAAATTCACAAATATGTGGAAATTAAACAACCAGTGAGTCAAAGAAGAAATAACAAAGAAGAAATTGAGCTGAATGAAAATAAAAACACAGCATATCAAACCTCATGGGATGCAGCAAAAGCAGTGCTCAGAGGGAAATTAATATCTGTAAATGACTGCATTAAAAAGAAAGATCTTAAATCAATAACCTAACTTCGCACCTTAAGAAACTAGAAAAAGAAAAGCAAGATAAATCCAAAACTAGTAGAAAGAAGGAAATAATAAATTAGAGGACAGATAAATAAAATAGAGAATAGAAAAACAGTATAGAATATCAACCAAACTAAAAACTGATTCATTGAAAATAGCAACAAAATTGACAAACCTTTAGCTGGACTTTAACAAAGAGAAAGAAAACACAAACAACTAAAATGCTGACCTTACAGAAATAAAAAGGCTTATAAGAGAATACTATGAACAATTGTACACCAAAAAAAAAGATAACCTAGATGAAATGGACAAATTCCTAGAGACATATAAATTACCAAAACTGTTTCAAGAAAAAATTAAAAATCTGAACAGATATATAACGAGTAAAGTGATTGAATCAGTAATCGAAAACTTCCATCAAAGAAAAGTCTAGGAGCAGATGGTGTCATTGGTGAATTCTACCAAAGATTTAAAGAATTAACACCAGTCCTTCTCCAACTTTCCCAAAAAGTAGAAGAGGACGTAACACTTCCTAACTCACTCTATGAGATAACTTTCTAACTCACTCTGATACCAAACGTGGACAAAGAAACTCCAGGAAATGAAAATTAAAGGCCATTATCCTTTATGAATATAGATGAAAAAACTCCTCAGCAAAATACTAGTGAACCGGGGCCGGCTCAGTGGCCGAGTGGTTAAGTTCACGTGCTCTGCTGCGGCGGCCCAGGGTTCAGATCCTGGGCGTGGACATGGCACCGCTTGTCAGGCCACGTTGAGGTGGCGTCCCACATCCCACAACTAGAAGGGCCTGCAGCTAAGATATACAACTGTGTACGGGGGGGGTTGGGGAGATAAAGCAGAAAAAAAAATACTAGTGAACCAAATCCAGTAGCATGTTAAAAGGGTTATACACCATGGCTAAGTGGGATTTATCCCAGGGATGTGAGAGTGGTTCAACATATGAAAACCAATCAGTGTAATACACCACATTTATAGAATAAAGGAAAAACCACATGACAATCTCAATGGATGCAGAAAAAGCATTTGACATAATCTAACACCATTTTATGATAAAAAAAATTAGTAAACTAGGAATAGATGGCAACTTCCTTAACATAATCAAGGGCATTTATGAAAAACCCACAGCTAATGTCATAATAAATGGTGAAATACTAAAAGCTTTCCCTCTAAGATTAGGAACAAGACAAGGATGTCTGCTTTTGCCACTGCTATTCATCATTGTCCTGGAAATTCTAGCCAGAGCAACTAAGCAAGAAAAAGAAATAAAAGGCATCCAATTTGGAAAGGAAAAACTGTAACTATCTCTAATCACAGATGACATCATCCTTTACATAGAAAATCCTAAGAATCCACGCACACAAAAACACTATTAAAGCTAATAACCAAACTGAGCAAAGTTGCAGGGTACATTATCAACATGCAAAAATCAGTTGTATTTCTATATACTAGCAATGAAAAATCCAAAAAGAAATTTAAAAATTTCATTTACAGTAACATCAAAAGGAATAAAATATTTAAGAATAAATGTAATCAAGAAGGTGGAAGACTTACACACTGAAAACTATAAAACATCATTGAAAGAAATTAAAGAAGACCTACATAAATGGAAAAATATCTCTTGTCCATGGATTGAAAGATTTAATATTGTTAAGATGGCAATAGTCAACTAAAGCAATTTACAGATTCAATACAATCCCTATCAAAATGCCAATGGCCATTTTTTCTTTTTTTGCAGAAATGAGGATGCTGACCCTAAAATTCTTATGGAATTTCAAGGGACCCGGAATAGCTAAAATGGTCTTGAAAAAGAGAAACAATTTAGGATGACTAACACTTGCTGATTTCAAAACTTACTATAAAGCCACAGTAATAAAAACAGTGTGGTACTGGCATAAGGATAGATATACAGATCAATGAAATAGAACTGTGAGTCCAAAATAAATCCATACATCTATGGCCAATTGATTTCTGACAAGCATGCCAAGACAATTCAATAGGGGAAAGAATAGATTTTTCAATAAGCGGTGCTGTGACAACTGGATATACACATGCAAAAGAATGAAGTTGTGCCCTACCTCACACCATATACAAAAATTAACTCAAAATGTATTAAAAGAAAACTAAATATTAGAGCTAAAACCATAAAACTCTTAGAAGTAAACATAGGGGCAAATCCTCATGACTTCAGGTTTGGCAGTGGTCTCTTACAATATAACGCCAAGGCACAGCAACAAAAGAAAAAATAGATAAATTGGACTTAATCAAAATTAAAAACCTTTGTGCAACAAAGGATGCAATCAAGAAAATGAAAAGACAACCCACAGAACGGGAGAACATATTTTCAAATCGTATATCTGATAAAGGTCTTCTATCTATAATATATTAAAAAAAAAACTCTCACGACTTCACAAAAAAGAGACAACTCAATTAACAATGGGCAAAGGACTTGAATAGACATTTCTCCAGAGGAGATATGTAAATTGCCCATAAGCAAGTGAATAGATGCCAACATGATTAGTCATTAGGGAAATGCCAATAAATACCACAATAAGATACCACTTAGCACCCACTAAGATGGCTAAAATTAAAAAAAAACATAGCAAGTGTTGGTGAGGATGTGGAGAAATTGGAACCCTCATACACTGCTGGAGGAATGTAAAATGGTGCAGCTGCTGTGGAAAACAGTTTGGTGGTTCCTCAATAAGTTAAACATAGAATTACCATATGACCCAGCGATTCTACCCTTGGGTATTGTTATGGACTGAATGTTTGTGTGCTCCCTCAAATTCCTATGTCGAAGTCCTAACCCCCCTGTGACTATATTTGGAGATGAGGCCTCTAGGGAAGTAATTAACGTTAAAAGAGGTCATAAGGGTGCAGCCCTGATCTGGTAGGATTAGTGTCCTTATAAGAAGAAATACCAGAGAGCTCACTTTCTCTCACTCTCCCCATGCATGCACTGAGGAAAGGTCATGTGAAGATATCGCAGGAAGGCAGCTACCTACAATCCAGAAAGAGAACTTTCACCAGAAACTGACCGTCTGGCACCTTGATCTCAGGCTTCCAGCCTCCCAGAACTGTGAGAAAATAAAGTTCTGTTGCTTAAGCCATCTAGTCTGTGGTATTTTGTTATGGCAGCCTGAGCAGACTAAAACAGGTATATATCCAAAAGAACTGCAAATTGATGTTCAGATAAAACTTCTACAGGAACATTCATAGCAGCACTATTCACGATAGTCAAAAGGAGGAAATAACCCAAACATCCATCATCTAATGAATGGATAAACAAAATGTGATATATCCATACAGTGGAATATTATTCAGCCATAAAAAGGAATAAGTACTGATAAATTGTACCACATAGATGAACCTTGAAAACATGCTAAGTGAAAGAAGCCAGACACAAAAATGCCACATATTATATGATTCAATTTATATGAAATATTCAGAATAGGCAAATCCATAGAGACAGAAAGCAGATTAGTGGTTGCCAGGGGCTGGGGAAAGGCTGGAATGGGGCCTGACTAATTAATGTGTATAGAGTTTCCTTTTGGGGTGATGGAAATGTTCTGGAAGTAGATAGTGGTGATGTTTGGACAACATTGTGAATGTGCTAAAGGTTACTTACCTATACACTTTTAAATGGTTAAAATGTTATGTGTTATATGTATTTTACCACAATAAAATATTTCTAAAAAATAAAGGGATGGAGAAATATATACCATGCTAATGGTAATTAAAAGAAAGCTGGGGTAGCTATATTAATTTTATTCAAAGTGGACTTCAGAACGAGGAGAAGACATAACAATCCTTAATGTGTATGCACCTAAAAACGCAGCATCAAAATACCTGAGGCAAAAAATGGTAGAACTGCAAGGAGGAGTAGACAACTACACTATTGTAGTTGAACGTTACAACACTCCTCTATCAATAATTGATAGATCCAGCCAGCAGAAAATCGGCAAGGATATAGTTGAAATAAAAGGCACCATCAATCAACTGAATCTAATTTACATGTAAAGAATACTTCATCCAACAACAGCAGAATACATATTCTTTTCAAGCTCACATGGAACATACACCAAGATAGACTACATACTGGGCCATGGACACACCTTAACATATATGAAAGAATAGAAATCATACCAAGTATGCTTTCTGACTACAATGGAATTAAACTAGAAACCAATAACAGAGATAGCTGGAAAATCCCAAAATATTTGAAGATTAAACTACACACTTCTAAATAACACATGGGTCAGAGAAGAAGTCGCCAGAGAAATGTCAAATCAACAACCTAAGCTTCCACCTTAAGAAACTAGAAAAAAGAAGAGCACACAAAACTCAAAGCAAGCAGAAGTAAGGAAATAATAAATATTAATGAGGAAATACATAAAATGGGGATTAGAAAAACATCATAGAAAATCAACAAAACCAAAAGTTAGTTTGTTGAAATGATCAACAAAATTGACAAATCCTTAGGTAGGAAAAAAGAGAGGGGCTGGCCCGTGGCCCAGTGGTTAAGTCCATGCACTCTGCTGTGGTGGCCCAGGGTTTTGCCGGTTCGGATCCTGGGTGCAGACATGGCACCGCTCATCAGGCCATGCTGAGGCGGTGTCTCACATAGCACAACCAGAAAGACCTACAACTAGAATATACAACTATGTACTGGGGGGTTTGGGGGAGAAAAAGAAGGCAAAAAAAAGAAGATTGTCGACTGATGTTAGCTCAGGTGGCAATCTTAAAAAGAAAAAAGAAAAAAAGAGAAAACTCAAATTATTGAATAAGGAATGAAAGAGGGGACTTTACGACTGACCTTAAAGAAATAGGGTTATAAAGGAATACTATGAACAATTGTATGCCAACAAATTAGATAACTGAGTCGAAATGGACAAATTCTTAGAAAGACACAAACTTCTGAAAGTTTTTCAAGAAGAAATGGAAATGTGAATGGACCTATACAAAGTAAAGAGAGTGAATTAGTAATATAAAAACAAAAAGCTTCTCACAAAGAAAAGCCCAGGACCAGATGGCTTCTCTGGTGAATTCCACCAAACATTTACAGAATTAACACCTCACAAACTCTTCCAAAAATAGAAGAGTAAGTTATACTTCCAAACTTATTTTATGGGGCTAGTGTTACCCTAATACCAAAACCAGACAAAGACATCACAAGAAAAGAAAACTACAGACCAATATACTTTATAAGTACAGACACGCAAAAAAAAAAAAAACCTGAAACAAAATACTAGCAAACCAAATCAAGCAATATGTAAAAAGTATTACACGTCGGACCAAGTGGAATTTATCCCAGAAATGCAAGGTTGTGTTTTAAGATACAAAACTCAATCAGTATAATACACCATATAAACAGAATAAAGGCCCCAAACCACATAATTATCTCAATAGATGTAGAAAAAAATTGACAAAAGCTAACACCATTTTGTGTTAAAACCATTCAACACACTAGGGATAGAAAATATCTTTTCTCAACCTGGTAGAGGGTGTCTATGAGAAACCCCCAGCTAACACCATGTTAACGGTGGAAGACTAAAAATTCTCTTCCTAAGCAGGAACAAGACAAGGACGTTCACTCTTGCCACTTCCATTCCACATCGTACTGCTTGTTTTAGCCAGCGCAATTAGACAAGAAAAAGAAAGAAATGGCATATTGATTGGAAAGGAAGAAGTACGCTTTAAACAGGTAAATTTTATAGTAGTATGTAAATTATACCTCAATAAAGCTACTTAAAAAGTTTTTGCTGCTGCAATGATAACACTTGGACTTTTGAGTCAAAGTTGTTTCAGTCAAAGGTAGGTACAGCCCAGGAAGCACAAGTTATCACGTGGGTTGACTGTAGACTATTTATTCACTAGACAGCAGTGAACAAGTATTACATGTCTAAATGCAGCCTCCTAATCTTTTCAAATGGAGAAAGGGAGTGAAAATCTGCCGGCATAGAACTTCTGAGCCTGAGGGCTCCTCTCTGTGTTCAGATGGTTTTGGTCCAGATTTTATTGTGTCAAATCCGGAGCATGGCCATTTCATCCTGGCAGAAGTCTTGGTGTCAAGTCGCTCTCCATACCCACACTATTGCTAGTTTAACTTTTTTATTGTGGTAAAATATACATAACATAAAATTTACCATTTTAACCATTTTTAAGTGTGCAGTTCAGAGGCATTAAGTACATTAACATTGTTATACAATCATCACCACCATCCATATCCAGAACATTTTCATCTCCCCAAACTGAAACTCCGTACCCTTTAACCAATAACTTCTCATTTCCCCCTCCCCCAGCCTCTGGAAACCACAGTTCTACTTTCTGTCTCTATGACTTTGACTACTCTAGGTCCCTCATGTAGGTGGAATCATACAGCATTTATCCTTTTGTGTCTGGCTTATTCCATTTAACATAATGTCCTCAAGTTTCATCGATGTTGTGGCATGTGTCAGAATTTCATTATTTTTTAAGGCTGAATAATATTCCATTGTGTGTATATACCACATTTTGTTTATCCATTCATCCATTGATGGATATTTGGGTTGTTTCCACATTTTGGCTATTGTTAACGATGCTGTCATGAACAATGGTGTACAAATATCTGTTTGAGCCTCTGCTTTCAATTCTTTTGTATATATTCCCAGAAGTGGGATTGCTGGACCACATGGTAATTCTATGTTTAATTTTTTTTAAGAAGTTGCCATACTGTTTTCCACAGCAGCTGCATCACTTTACATTCCCACCTGCAATGCACAAGGGTTCTGATTTCTCCACATGCTTGGCCAACACTTGTTATTTTCTGTTTTTTGGATAATAGCCATCCTAGTGAGTGTGAAGTGGTATCTCATTGTGGTTTTGATTTGTATTTACCTGATGATTAGCAATATTGAACATCTTTTCGTGTGCTTATTGACAATCTGTATATCCTCTTTGGAGAAATGTCTCTTCAAGTTCCTTGTCCATTTTTTAATTGGGTTGTTTGTTTTGTTGTTGTTGTTGTTGGGTTGTAGGAGTTTTTGTATATTCTGGGTATTATTCCCTTATCAGATATATGATTTGCAAATGTTTTCACCATTCTGTGGGTTGCCTTTTTACTCTGTTAATAGTATCCTTTGATGCACAGAGGTTTTTTAAATTTTGCTGTAGTCTCATTGATCTGTTTTTTCTTTTGTTGCCTGTGCTTTTGATGTCATATTCAAAAATCGTTGCCAAATACAATGTCATGAAGCTTTCCCCCTATGTTTTCTTCCAAGAATTTTGTAGTTTTAGCTCTTACGTTTAGGTATTTGATCCATTGTGAGTTCATTTTTGGTTGTAGTATAAGGTACGAGTCCCACTTCATTCTTTTACATGTGGATATCCAGTTTTCCTAACACTGTTGAAAATACTTTCCTTTCCCCATTGACTTGTCTTGGCACCCTTGTCAACGATCAATTGACATAAATGTGAAAATTTATTTCCGGTCTCTCTATTCTAGTCCATTGGTCTATACTTCAGCTGGTTAAGTTTTTAAAGTGCAACACTCATCCCGGCTTGGCCTCTCTCTTAATCCTTCAGTTGTAGCCAATGTCTGAAAACCCAAATCCAACTAAGTCTGGCATTTAAGCACTGTCAGGTCTGGTCAAAGCCATCTTTCTACCCTCTCTCTCCATTCCTTTCATGCCAACTCACTCTTTCCTACACATATGCCCTTCACTCATTTTCCACCTCTGTCCTTTATTCAAACTATTTCCTTTGTCTGTAATATCCTTCTCTCCTCTCACTGCCATTCCCATATCTGCATGATAAACCCCAGCCATTCTTCAATGCCCTGCTCAAATGCCACCTCTTCTGTGATGCTTTCTCCAATTTTCTGTTGGAAGCTCTCTCTTGTTCTTCCAAAGTCCCCCTAAAACATTTGTTATCCTCCTGCATACGTAGCATTGTTAAACTTAGACAAGTTCCAGCCCCTCTGCTTTACTGGAAGCCTCTCTGTGCCAACAGAATTGTCTTATGCCCAACAGCTCATTGTCTGTTTTACACTTGTCATAGTCCCTGGCACAGTAGTGTAGTAGAGGTGAATGCTCACTCAATAAATATTAATTCATTACCCTGAGCTACTCATCAAGAAAATGTAGCAAAATCCCCCTTCTCCCACTGCAGCTGTGAGTGTCAATTCTACTAGGACTCTGGCGAGATTCAAGATAGCACACAGGGGACTTTCAACAGCTCTGCAGAAAATCCTCATTTCCAAAGGAACATTCCAAGAAAGGACATGGGTATGGGGATCTTTGCTTGTTTTTTGAGTTAACATTTGTTCAGGCCTTGAGACATGCATTCCTACCCTCGCTCATTTGGTTTTCTCACCCTGGAGAGAAATCTCGAGGACAGTCAGTGACCCAGTCAGTGTGACTTAGTTCCTGTTGGCTTGAGCTGGAACTGCAGCCAGGAGTTCACGATACCAAAAGCTACCATGCCTACCTGTCATTCTTGCAAATGAACTTCCTGAGTGGGATTTTTGGTTTTGCTTTGTTTTTGCCAAGCGTAACACCCTGCACCAGTTACCAATCCCAGGGGAGGATTCTAAACACTTCTACCCATTGCATCTTGGTATCGGAGTTGCTGAGGAAAATACAACATAGTCAAGTGCTGGATGGAATAGTGATTTACTTGCATAGAGAAGAGACAAAGCAAGATCAATTTCAACAGTGGGTGTTGGTGCCCCATGGCCAGCAGGTCTCTCCCTGTAGCTGACACAGGGCAAGTCACCTATGTGCACTCCTCTTGTGCTCTAGTGGAAGGACCCATCCTCTCCTCTCATTGGACAGATATAGCAATGCAGTTGGCCAGGTGCTATATGACACGTACTCTTAAGAGGCACAAAGGAGAATACATTCAGCTTGCGACAGGGAAAGATATTCACACAAGCACAGGCTGTGTGGGCTCTTTATCTCTTGGTAAGGAAGTGTTGCAGGCCCAAGGCCCATTCTTATATGTGCAAGTGGGGGTTGAAAGACTGCACGATGACACTGCAACAGTTTTGTTTTTGACAGGGGACAGGGAAGGCAAAAGAAAGGTTTACTATGAAGAAAAAAAAGGACTGGAAAACGTCAGTGAATATCACAGGCAGATGAAGAGGCTGGTGAAGGACATCAACACTGAATTCAAAAGGATCTCAGTTACACTGAAATAATGACAGTAATAGCTAACACTTATATGGTGCTTACTCTGTATCAGGGACTGTTCTAATTACTTTACGAATATTAACTCCATCTAGTCTCCACAACAGCCCTAAGAAGTAGGTACACTCATTATTCCTGTAATAATATAGATGAAAAAAACAAGGCACAGAGAGTTTGGGTAACTTGCCTAAGACCACACAGCTAGTAAGTGGCAGAGCCAGGCTTCAAACTCAGACAGTTTGGCTCCAAAGCACATGCTTTTAATCACTGTGCCATGGTGACTCTCAGGAAGACAAGGAACTCTCTGCAGTTTGACCAAGACAGGACCAGGTCACCAAGATGGAAGAATGCCCTTTGGGTCTGAGAAATATAGAGACCGTGATGCCAAGACAAAGATGAATACAACCATTAGCTATATACCAGTGAGGCCAATAGTTGGACTAGACATTGTCAGTGTCATGAATAAGCATTGTTAATATGTTCATATTTCCTTATAAATGCTTTATTTACTGATTATATAAATGTAATAGAAAACAGAGTGTAGGTCAGATAGGTCTTTTTTTAAAACCCAGTCAAAAGTATTTCCTACTTTTTATGTATTGGTTTTGAGAAAATTAATTCAGAGTGAAGCATTTAACTAGCCTTCCCTTTTCAAGAGTCTGGTTGTCGTGTAAATCTAGAGATAGGTACACTGTGTTGATCTAAGAGCTTTAGAACTGGGCAAGAGACATGCAGTTGCTTTGAGGTAAAACAGCAAGGATGTCGGGAAATCCTGGAAGGAAAACGTAAGACTTGAGTGCTGCAACCCAGGCAACTGGA
Organism: Equus asinus; assembly: GCF_041296235.1. Classification (NCBI taxonomy): domain Eukaryota; kingdom Metazoa; phylum Chordata; class Mammalia; order Perissodactyla; family Equidae; genus Equus; species Equus asinus. The sequence goes on from NC_091820.1 coordinate 40,796,706, forward strand.
TTAATTATAAATAAAGAAAAGTCTAGACCAATATCCCTCATGAACAAGGGATGCAAAAATCCCCAACACAATATTAAATTGAATCCAGCAATAAGTAAGGAAATAATGCACCGTGACTGTGTGGGTTTATTCCAGGAATGCAAAGAATGTTTGATATTTGAAAATCTATCAACGTAATACACTATATTAACAATCAAAAGAAAAAAATGACCTGATAGGATCAATTTATTCAAAACAAATTTGAAAATATTCAACACCCATTCATGATAAAAATCCTTAGCAAACTAGGAATTAATCCTTTTGACCAGGGCTTGACTTGTGCTAGATGAAGCAGACATTCAACAATGGTATGATACAGGCTGTTGAGAAAAGAACAAAACAAAACCTGCCTTAGGAAAACTTTTCTCCTCAAGATCCTTTTGATAGGCTTTTCTTCTTGTCTGCCTACCTGGGCTCACAACAGAGCCTCAGTCCTCCAGTGAAGGATATGAAGTCACACCATTTTCACTCATAGGAGGTTACTGTAAGGGAAAGATCTCATCAATCACTGAAAATCTAAAGAACCAGTCACTTGTTCTTCAGTCTTTAATTCTCCTTGCCTTTCTTTTCCATCATTCCCTTGGCCTTCACTCAGGCTCCGGTTTCATTGTTTCCAACCATCATCCACTTTCTCCATCTCAGAAGTATCATATGGCCTTCATGAGTAATGTAATAAACTGTAGCATATGCAGTAGTGTGCCTCTCAGATGTCTCCCCCTTCAGGACTAAGTTACTCATTCTCTCAGCTGCTTGGAGAGTTGGCAGCCAACAACTTTCAGCTGAGTCCTTTCTCCAGGCATTGCCTGTGGCTGGAGAAAGTCACCTAACTCAAAGTCATGCCTCATCCATAGGGGCAGCCCACATCCAATGACTGGTAGATGTGGGCTTCAAGGCCAGACACCTTTGCCTCAATGAGGGATAACACTGAAGGGCTTCTCCAACTCCATGAAGACTTAGTACAATTCACCAATGAACATAGGGTTTCAAATCTTGACAACTCTATTAATCAGAAAATTTATCCCTTCATGTCTGTGCTGGATATTCTCCTTTGTTTCTGCAGATCCACTTACCACTCTTCTCTACCTTGCTCTGTGTGTCTTAGGAGGCTGGCCTCTGCATCCACTAGGCTCCCTTGCCTTCTGGCTTCTAGTAGGATTCAGCCAATGAGGGAACCATTTAGAGAGGCTACAATGAAAGGCAAGAGAGCAGCTGAGAAAATGGGAATCCAAAGGCAAGTGTTAACAGAGTAGGAACATGCGAGAAGTCAAGGAGTCTGTCTGAGAGAAACTTTTTTAGGGATGATGAGTTCTGCTACTTTCCTCTTATTTTCAGTTAAAAAGCTCTCTGAGCAGTTATGACCCTGAATTATACCCTGTCATCTCTCTCTTCTAAGGCCGCGATGAGAAGACTTCTGCAATGGAAGACTCCGAGGCACTGGTTTGACCCAAGGATTTTCAAGGGCTGGGATGGGGGGGCCAGTGAACTGCTTTGAGCTGACACTGGCTCCAAGTCCACCCTAGTCAGGTTCGCTTCTGGAGGAAAGTACTAGGGGCTTCTAAACAGGGATAAGGTGGTAAGGTCATCAAATGTTGTTTGTAGGAACAGTCTCTAGTAACAAAAAGAATGTAATTCTTACCCTTACGTCTGCCTAAATGTACACATTGTGTAAGCATAGAGTAGTATGTGATTGTTAAATTTTTGGAATAGATCAGTGATCCCTGGATCTTCTTCAAATACTGGCCCTGTTTGTAGATCACCAAATACCAAATAAATTAGGAAATAATGCTAATTGTTACTAAAATGGAGGAAACTCTTCTGTAAGACTAGGCCCTGACTGTAGTATTTAAAACCAGATTAATTTTTTAAAAATTAATTTTGTTGAGGTCACACTGGTTTATAACTTTGTGTAAATTTCAGGTGTACATCATTATATTTCAGCTTCTGTACAGACTGCATCACGTTCCACCAAAAGTCTAATTTCCATCCTTTGCCGTACACATGTGCCCCTTTACCCCTTATGACCTCCCATCTGGGAAATCTGTTCTTTGTAATATGTGCTTGTTTATCTTCCACATATGAGTGAAATCATGTGGTGTTTGTCTTTCTCTGTCTGACTTATTTCACTTAGCATAATACCCTCAAGGTCCATCCATGTTGTCACAAATGGCATGGTTGCATCTTTTTTTATGGAAGAGAAGTATGCCTTTGTATATATATACCACATCTTCTTTATCCATTCATCCGTTGATGCACACTTGGGTTGCTTCCAAGTCTTGGCTATTGTGAATAATGCTGCAATGAACATAGGCATGCATATATCTTTTCAAATTAGTAAAACTAGATTAATTTTAAGGGTTACATATTTAAGATATTTTATTTCTCAAACACACAAATTTAAGACAAGGTATAAAATCTCCCATTTGTTTATTCCTCCCTTCAACAAATACTTATTGATCATCTATTATGTTCCCAGCAGTATTCTAGGCACTGAGGGACAAAATACACAAAGATCCCTGTCCTCACGGGAGCTTATATTCTACAACAGTGGTGGGGAATAACTTTGTACCCAAGCTTGAAAAAGTTGACCTTGCCAGAGGGTTTAAAGTATTTTTTTGGTAATTTTTAATTTAAGTTTAATTCACCTAAAATTCACCATTACAAGTGCTCAATTTAGTGGTTTTTAGCATATTCACAACGTTGTGCAACCATCATCACTTTCTAATTCCCAGAACATTTCCATCACCCCCAAAAGAAACTCCATACCCATTTGTTACAGGTTGAATTGTGTCTGTCCCCGAAATTCATATGTTGAAGCCCCAACCACCAGCACTTCAGAATGCAGGCCTATTTGGAAACAGATGGAGATGGATGCAGATGGAATTAGTTAAGATGAGGTCATACTGGAGGAGGGTGGGTCCGTACTCCAAGATGACTGGTGTCATAAAAAGGGGAAATTTGGACACAGAAACAGACACACACAGGGAGAACACCATGTGAAGATTAGATTTATGCTGCCACAAGCCAAGGAACTACCAGAAGCTAGGAGAGAGGCCTGGACCAGATCCTTCCCTCGTGCCTTCAGAGAGAGTGTGGGCTCTGCCAACACCTTGATCTCAGACGTCAAGTCTCCAGAACTGTAAGACAATAAATTTCTGTCATTGAAGTCGCCCAGTTGTGGTACTTTGTTACAGCAGCCCTAGCAATCTAATAAACCATTAACAGTCACTCTCCATTCCTCCCTCCCCTCAGCCACTGGCAACCACTAATCTACTTTATATCTCTAGGGATTTGTCTATTCTGCATATTTCATATAAATGGAATCATAGAATATGTGGCTTTTTGTGTCTGGCGTCTTCCACTTATAATGTTTTCAAGGTTCATCCATGTTATACATTGTGTCGGTACATCATTTCCTTTTTATAGTTAAGTAATATTTCATTGTATGGATATACCACGTTTTGTTTATCTATTCATCGGTTGATTGACATTCAGTTTGCTTCCACTTTTTGGTTATCAAAACTTATTCAGCATTAGAAAATTCATACTGGATAGAAACTTTATTAAAGTAAGGAACAAGGAAAGACCTTAGCCAATATTCACACCTTACTCAATATTAGAGAATTCACATTGGAGAGAAATCCTGCAAATGTGTTCAATTAACCGACCCTCATATCTTATTCAACATCATAGTGTTCATACTGAAGTGAAACTCTATAAATGATATGAATGAGGAAAGGCCTTGGGACATGACTTCATCCTTGCCGATATGAGATAATTATTGCTGGAAAAACTCCTACAAATGTATTAAATTTAGGAAATCCTTTAGACATGGCTGCACTATTGCCAAGCATGAAAGAATTCGTACCGGAGAAGCTTCTATGAATGTAGTGAATGTGGATAGGGAGGAATGTGTTCATTTCTTACTCAACATCAGAGAATCCATAGAAAACAGAAATAATATGAATCTAGTTTATATTCTTTTCACCATAGCTCATACTTTATTCGTCATCAGATAATTTATTATAGACAATAAAACAAAATTTAAATAATTATAATTCATAGGTTATCCCTGGCTTAACATCTGAAATTCACACTGGAGACAGACATTAAGAATTCTGTTTTGTGCTTTAACATTATTAACCAACAGGAAAGTCACACAGAGATAACTGAAGCAGGCAGAAATGTAAAAATACATTTTACTATAGGCAATAATTTTATTACACTAACCAGTGTTACAGCAAGTTACCTTTTGAAAAGATATCTGGCAAAAAACAACTGTTAAATTCAGTTGAGACAGTGACTTCAACATAGGAGGTGACAGTAGAGCAAAAATGACTGAAGACACTGGCACAAGAGGAAAGGACCTTCACTTCTGATTATAGCAGCTCCACTCGCTCTGGATCCTTTCCTGCCTGTGGAATCTGCAGGGGCAGCTGCAGAGAGAGCAATGCAGTCCAGCCAGATGAACGCTTGCAACTGGCCTTCCCTTCTTTACAGGAACTCATGCAGTTTAGAGTGGAACTTCATCAAGGCATTGCCTGATGGGCCTGCCACCACAGTCATGGCAGGGAAGGCCTCCAGGAAGAGGCAGGGACCAGGGACCCTCGGCAGAATACTACACCACAGCGAGAAAGCAAGCTCACTCAGCTCCTGCCCACTGCAAGTACTCAGGACCTCTGCTCCTTGGAGGGGGAAAAAGCACAGCGATGCCCTCGGGGTGCTGCTGCTAGGTCAGCAACTTCCTGACAAACACCAAGCAAGAGTATTACTGAGGGCAGTGTCAAACTGGGTTCCGAAGGTTCCCCCACTGAGATGGTTGAAACAATCTGACTGAGAATCTGTAGCGACAGTGTGTTGGGGTCCCCAAGACCACCCTCTGCTTGATGATTCCCTAGAAAGACTAGGGACTCAGAAAAGCTATTACACTTTCAGAGTCGTGTGGGTCCTTCGGAGCTGTTATCTACAGGGTCATGATTTGTTAGACAAAAAGTGTACAGAGACAAATCAGCAGAGGGAAGAGGTGCACGGGTGAAGTCCAGTGGAAACCACTCGTGAGAAACCAGCTGTCCTCTCCCAAAGGAGTCACACAGACAAGGCTTAATTCTCCCAGAAACGATGTGCGATGACACTGGCAAAGTGTTGCCACCTGGGGAAGCTCACCCAAGCCTTGGAGGCCAGATTTTTTATTGGAGGTCACTCCGGCATTCAGCGTCCATGTGACTGACTTCAGCAAACTAACATAGCTTGGCCCAGGTCCTCAGGCTTATAAAAATGCAACTTCACCATAAGTCACACTGTTAACATAAACTATCGGGTCAAACTGGAACAATGATACCTGGAATACAAAAACACTCGTATTAGGCAAAATATCCCAGGGGCATAGCGGCAGTCTCCCAAGAGCCAGACAAAGACTAGTCCTCCTGACAAAGATATTTCTTTGGAAGGTAAGGACTTGAGTAACCCAGGCCTGCTGACTTAATACTTTATAATGAATTTTAACTTAATTAGAAGCCTAATTGCCACCTAAAAAATGTTTTCAGTAGGATATGGGTGGTGATTCTGGGCAAGGCAGGTGTCAGGCACAGGCACAATTGTGCAAGGAGATGGCGAAGGGGAAGCCCATAGTACGGGAAGGTGCAGCATGTTCCCTAGTGTGTGTAAGAGGACAATGGAAACTGCCACCACTTAACAGGTGTCTGCTGTGGGGAAGTCCTGGCCTTGGGGCTCTAGAGATGTTCTCTTGAATAATCACGGCAGCCGTTTGGACAGGTGGTCCTCAGCTATGACACAGAAGAGGGGACTGAGGCCCAAGGGGCCAGTAAGTGGTGAATCCAAAACCTCTCTTCTATTGATCAGTAGATCTCAACAACTCGGGCAGAGCATGGGCTGCAACAACACCTCAGCGTGCTTCTTGGTTGCCAGGTACCAAAGTCACTACCAGGAAATGCTGGCATTGCATGAGCAATAACAGTGCTTCCTCCAGCAGGCCCCATCTGAAGCATCAGTCCCTTCTCTTTCCGTGTAAGCACTTGTCCCTGTAGAAGCACGATGCGGGAAGAGTCTGACCAGGGCAAAGACCACGTCTTTCTGCAGCTGGGGGTTTCTCCACTGTCCTCAGGACACTGTCATACTGACTCTCTTAACTTTTCCTGCCTCGTGATAGTGATGCCTGAAAAGAAGGTTATCACGTCACCTCTCCTCTAGAAATAATACATAAGTATCTCTAAACCTGGCCATCATTTACAAACGCACCAAGAATTCACAGAGGGGGACAATTCCCTGCTCACACGCCTGACAGCAAGCAGACTCTTCTCCAGGGACTTCCACACAGGCTTGGACAGAGCCACTACCTAGGAGAACGCTGGTTCTAGATTCGGGCTATGATTCATCCGAACCACCCGGGAATGTTAGTTAACTCCTAGAGAGGAAAGGGAGAGAGGGAGAAAGCAGCACGAGCAGATGGAAGATTAAATAAATGCACGACGGATTCCATGAGTTTGTGTCACACGCTTCTCTCAGCAGTGCCTGGCGTGTGCTGGCTCTAGCAGAGAAGGAACGGGGTGTATCTGAGCTGAGACCTCTCCAGGCCCCACCCAAGCAGCTCGGCTTGGTCACCTGACAGGTACAAGACACACAGCGCACAAACTTGGCCTCTTTCCCCCAGACTCTGACAGGAAACAGAAATGTCCTCAAAGGCACTACAGGCCTTTATAGCAGGCCATGTTGCCACTGGCTGGCACTGTCAGAGAGACCGGCTCTCTGCTACTTGACGCTCTGTTTGCAAAAGAGCAAAAACCAGATTCTCCCAGGACCCCAGGGTCCCAGAAACTGGAGATCTTCGATTCATTTCAGGAGAACAGGCGTCAAGAGGGTTTCTCTCTCATATGTGCAGGGCGCTGACCCTCCAGCTCACCTCCCAAAACAATTCCCCCACGGAGCCTGACCCCTGCCCTTTGACCCCTGCGCCTGAGACCACAACCCGGGTGGGATGGGGAGGCCCCGCCCCAAAATGGCCGCGCCCAAGTGCGGCCGTTGCCGGCAGCACGGCCACCGGCGTTTTCTCACTCTGGGGATCTAAAAGAAGCGGAAAGTGTGGCCTGGGGGACGGAGGGGCGCGAAGCCCCCAGGCTGCGCAGCGACGACAGGGCCGGCCGCGCAGGAGGACGACCGGGGAGAGGGCGCTCCGGCCTCGGAGGCGGCGGGGAGCCGGACCCTGCGACCGGCCGCGAGGAGCCCACTCGCCTCTCGGCGCCCTCAGCCTTTCGTGCGACTCGTCCCGGAAAACGGTCGCACGTTCCTGTCGTTCTCATCTCGCCTCAAAGGGAAGCACGTCAGAATCATCGTGCCGGCCAGGCGCCATGTTCGCCATTGGCAGCGGCGGCCTCGACTCCCATCCCCGCCCCCACCAAACGGCTGCTGCGCCTGCGCCGCGCCCCGACCTCGGGCCCCCGGGCTGCCGGGGAGCGGAAGTGCTCTGCTGACCCCGAGGGCGGCGCGAGTTCACGCTGCCTGTTGTTATCCGCCCAGGGACGTCGGACTGCTGGTGTCGCTGTGAGGGAGGCGGGGTTGGGGATACGCCGCGATGCGGGGGTCGGAGGGGCCAGGGTTAACGGGCTCGCGTCCCCGAAGGTGGAGTGGCAGGACCGTGGAGGTCAGCGAGTGATTCATTGATTCATTCATTGATTCATGCAGCGAGTGCTCACTGAGTGCCTAGTAAATACGAGGCCCCGTTGGGTTGCACCCTAATGTCCACAGTAGCCCTGTGAGGGAGGTGCTACGCGTCTCTTCATTTTAGAGAGAGAAAGCAAGAGGGGAAAGGCTCGGAACCTGTCCAAAGGCGCACAGCTAGGAAAGCGGGGCATCCTTTTTCTTTGTGCTTTTTTCCTCCTGGCACTGATCCCTTTCGAACGCACCCTGTGATTTCTTTATCATGTTTGTTGCTGACTGTCTCCCCAGCTAGAATCTTGCTCCGCAAGATCGGGGAGCTCCTACACTTTGTTCACTGAGGTCTCTGCAACACGTAGAGCAGTGGAACAGGCACACAGTAGGCGCTCACCTCTTTATCGAGTGACTAAAGGCCCAGAGGAGGCAGGCAGTTGGTTCCAGAGCCCGGGCTCTGAGGAAGTCAGACAGTGCCTAGCTCCTCGTCTGGCGATAGTTGAGCTCTCGATAAATGTTAACTCCTAAAACGAGGACGAGGCACTGCGCCTCCTCGTGTCCAGGAAAACATTTGGGTTTTCCTCCACTTCCCTGCATCATCGGGGTTGCTGATTGCATCTCCTGTGTGGTCATTGTCTTTCCAGGGTCGGGGTGCGTAGCTGAGACCAGTGCTCGCCTTCACGCTCCAGCTTATGTGCCCTGGGCTCCGATTGTCAGTCTCCGGAACAGCAGGTGTGAGGCCTCAGGAGGAGGTGAGTTCCCCGGCCCGAGGGAGACCTCTGGTGCTGAAGTGAGGGTCCCAGCTGAGAGGCCCTTGGCTCTGAATGCTTTGGTCCTGGCTCCTGAGGAGCAAGAGAGCTCCTCTGAGGGGAGTTGGAGGAGAAGCCTCAGCCCAGAGCCCAGACGCAGAGGCTCAGGGCAGAGGCAGGAGGCTCACAGGAACGAGGTGGTAGAAGAGCTGTCCGTGCAGTGGCCTCTGTCCCTCCGGCCAGCAGACACAGAGCAAGGCGGCCATGCTGGCTCAACTTCCAGCACCATCAAGGGTGGTGTGATGGTGAGCGGTCGGACCCCTATTGCAGGAGACAGCTGAAGGGCGCAGCTGGATGGAGGGACGCTGCCCTGAGGACAGGTGCCCTGCTCTAGTGCCTGCAAGGGGGGGGGGGCGTGATGAGGCGGGGAAGGATCGCTGCCAGCCTCACAGGACTTCTGTCCTGACACTGCTGTGCCCACACCATCCTGCTGCCCTCTTTTGCCCTTGGCCGTTTCTGCATTTGAGTCAGTCCTGTACTAGGAACATCTCACCCTCCTCTAGCGGAAATGTTGACTCTCCCTCCATCTTGACTAAAGTGCAGAAAAGGTTCTTTTCTGTAAGTTTACTTTCTGTTTTTCTTTTGGTTTGTGCAATTTCAGAGTAGTCTGCAGGCATGTGATCATCCAGGTCTGCCGCCTCATTTTGATGCCAGTGTAACTGGGCCTGAGAACGTGACTTGTAAAGCTACGAGGCGCTGAATGCCTTTGTCCTGATGCTGCTGCAGGGGTTGCTCCAGTGGCCGCGGTTACTCTGCCCAAAAGCTCTTCAGTGACACTTTCCTTTCAAACTTCCAAGCAGGGAGGAGCAGGACAGTCAAATGGAAATCATGGGAAAGGAGGAAGTGCGGGGGCGGGAACAGGGTGGTGGTGGGCCTGCAAGGGGCAGAGGGGGCAGGGGGCAAGGTCAGTGGTTTCCAGCTCCCTGTGGAACTGACCAGTGCTGGCTCTTCACCTCCTCCTCCGCCCTCTCCTCCCCCCAGGGCTCTCAGCCCTGTTTTCTCTCTCTCCTGCAAACCACAGCAAGGTGTCCCTGTCCTCCACACTTTGTCCAGGGTCCTACACCTCTAGGGCTCAGCGTGAGCATAGGTGATTTGTAATCATTTTTAATATTCATTTTACTAGTAATTAGTATTCACTGTCACAAATGAGAAAATGCAAGTACCCAGCAGAGGACAGGTGAAATCACCACTCAGAGGTAAGCAGTGTCTGCAGTGAAACAGATGCTCTTCTAGACTCTCTTCCTCAGTTCGGACACACTGCTGAACAAGTGGCATCGTGCTGCACTTGCTTTTTTGGAACCTGCTTTTAAACATGTTGAGAAATGCAAACAAGATTCCATAGCATTTTTAAAGCCCACGAGGTGTCCCGTTGTGTGTGTCTTATTTTTTAACTGAGTCCCCTCTGCTGGAGGTTTAGTTGCTTCCAAGTTTCTGGATGCTGCAAACAAGTTAATATCCCTGCGGCTTTGTGCTTATTCGTGATTGATTACTTAGGGTGCATTTCCAGGAATAGAATTCTTGAGAGAAAGGAGGTGTCAGGTTGTTAATGGCTTCTGGGTAGATGTCTTTAAACACAAGCCATACATCCGTCCAGGAAGAGAAAAAAGATTCTGTGTGCAAAAGCCACATGATCTTAGCCATGTCCCACGGGGACAGGCTAGAGCTACGAGGCCGTGTTTCCAGGTCATTCTGACGGTTCAAGGAAGATTCTTACTGGGCTGGCGATGATGGTCTCAGGGCTGTGTGCACTGATCTCGACCCTCTAATCCTGCCTTTGTAGATCTCCATCCTTTGTCCGGGGCAGAACAGGATGGCCAACGCCCAGGTGAGTTCCTGATTACCCCTTCTTTGTCTCCAGTGAACTGGAGGCAGCTTTTGGGAGTCTGTATTGTAACGTTGAAAAATCTGTGTCTTCTTTTCCATCTCAGAGAAGATTGTTTAAATACATACACTTAGCGTCCTTCCAGTTCACTTTCTTCTCTTTATTAGGTTTAAAATAAAGTAAATCCATGCTTAATGTTTTAATATGCATATAAAAATAGTAGCCCAAACATCCCCATTTCTTCTCCCGCACTCCCAAGTTCTTCCTCAGGGATGCCCACTGTTAACAGTTTGGTGACAGCGTTGTGAGCATGTACATCCGTTTAATAAGCCGAAAACAGACGCACATGTGAAGCTGTGTGCATTTTTGCACAAATGCTGTCATACTCCCCTACCCATCTTGCTGCTCCCGCACGTTTATCTTCTGGATGTTGTTCCTCGTCAGTATACAAAGATGATCAGTTCCTGTTGTGTGGTCTGGCTGTATCATTTAACCATTTCTCTATCCTTGGATATTTTTGATTTGAATGTTTTTAGTATTACAAACAGTGCCTCACGAACAACTTTCTGTGTGTCTGTTTGCTCAGTACTACAAGTATTATGGAGGTTATACATGGAAATCGGATTTTTAACTAACAGGTGCTCAAACCTTAAATGTGTCCTTCCACATCCTTCATAATTACTCCTCCTCCTGATTTTTAAAGACCAGATAATTTCTATGTTCCAATTTTCCAGGCTGTTGAGAGATGAGAAAGCACCCAATTCATTTTATAAAGCCACTTAACTTTAAATTTGATGGAGATACTACAAAAAGGAAAATTATAAACCAGTTTCACTTAAGAATATGGATGCCAAAATTGAAAAAATATCCTGAACAGAACATTAATGAATTGAACCAAGCATTTGTAAAGTAATGCATGCACAAGGTAAAACTTTCAAATGAGAGCTTTGCTCCACAGAGGGTGGAGAACAATTCTGTCCCCAGTCCGCCGTCTCCTCCTTTACTGGTGCATGCATTCTTCCAGAGATCACGTGTGCGTGTCGTTCTGCCTAGACAGAGGAATCACTTTTCTTTTTCTCCCTCTCTTTTTTAATTTTTTACAAATTGGAGAACATTCTAGTCCTTAATGATGCTTCCAGTGCACTTGTGCAGAGTCTGTCCCAGGGATTCTGAAGTGTGGCACTATTGCCATTTTGGGCCAAATTATTCTTTGTTGTCTGGGACTGTCCTGTGCATTGCAGCATGTATGGCAGCGTCCCCTGGCCTCTATTGACTGGATGCTGGTCGTACTCCCTCCTCCGGTTTTGGCAACCAGTGTGTCTCCCCACATTGCCAAATGTCTCCTGGGGGACAAAATGACCCAAGGTTTAAACCAGCAGTCTACCCCGTTTACAAAAATGGCCACTCGATGTTCTACTGGATGGAAATACCATTTGTTATTTACCTTTCTCCTAGTGAGGTACATTCGGGCTATTTCTAGTCTTTGGCTACTGTAAGCAACGTAGCAGTGAATATCCGTGTACACTCCAGTTGTCTGCATGTGAGTACATCTTTCTAGAAGGGAGCTTTCTGGGTCCGTGACTACAAGAATCTTGAACTATGATTCAAGATCGTCAAATTGCCCCCCAGATAGTGTGTTCTGTGCACTGCTAGCCACCATAGGATGCCTTTTCCCATGAACAGGCAATCACAGTGATTCTCGCAAACATGGTGAGGAGAGAAAAGAGTGGTGCATTTTAATTTGCATTTTTGACTTGAGTGTCTTTTCATATTTTAAACACCATTTGTGCCTTTTCCTTTCAGATGTTTATTCGAGTCATTTGCTCGTTTTTTCTCTTGGGTGTGGAATTACTTTGATTACTGATTGCCAGCTCTTTATGCTAACATAATAAGTAAATCAGACCTCTGTCATACATGTTGTAAATATTTTTTCATGATTTGTCATTTGTTTTGGCTTGGATTATATATCTTGGGGAATAGACACTTAAATTTTTTAAACGTGGTCTAATTTCACAATCTTTAGTGGCTTCTAGATTTCATGTATTGCTTAAAACGTCTTCTGCAAGTCAAGATTATAAAAATGTCATTTTAATTATGTGGAAAAACAGTGGTTAATGAATGATGGTGGCACCGTTGTCTCTCTGTCTAGATGGAAACAAAGCTCGACTCTTCTGCATATAAAAGTAAAATTCCAGACTGATTAAAGAACTAAATTTTTATTCGAGAGATTAGAGGAAAATTTCAGAGGCTATTTATATAACCTTGCTCAGTGCAAGAAATATTTTTAATGAAGATGCCAAACCCAGAAACCATGAAGAGCAAGGTTGTCAGATTAGATTGCATTAGGATGTTAAAATCTGTACGGTCAAAAGACGTTTGAGAAAATACATGTGGTACGTATGACACACAGAGGATTTATAGACAGACAATGCAACCCATGGTACAAAAAAGACCTAAACTGTGCTAGAAAAGCAGTCAGCCGATAGGACAGGCAATGTTTAAGAGAAAAGGGGGATGCCGTATGAAAAGATGGGTACCCTCCCTAGTTTTCAAGACCAGAAAACAGGGCTCGTGTTTGGTCCTCCTTTTCTGTGGCTTTCTGACAAATGAAACCAGTCTCAGCCCTTCTACTGTTTGCCTTCCAGGTGTGTGTGTGTTGTGTGTGTGTATACAAAAAACCCAAAACTTTGCATGGATTGCTTTTCATGAAAATGTACCCCTAATATACATATTCCGAAATTTGGCTTTTTTTCCTTTAACAAAAATATACCAGACATCCTTTCATGTCGGCCAGTTTTTATAATGGCTGTTCTAGAGTACAGCGAGTATAGCCGGAATGCTGCATGTAACCACTCTGTCATCCTCCCAGGCCAGAGGCAGTTTGTTTATAATCAGGGTCATTTTTATCATAAGCAGTGTTGCCTGGTAATGTAGCTGTCATTCCACCATTACTGGATTCCCAGGAGCACAGGACATTCAGGGCCATCTCTCCCCTTCCTTTTTGCTGATACAAATCCTGCTGCCTTGAACATCTTTATGGGCTTATAAATGGTTCAGTAGCATAGAGTCCTGTAAATGCAACTACTGGTGAAAATAGGAGGAAAAAACTTAGTAGGACCTGCCAAATTACCTGTCAGCCAGCCTTAGATGAGAATACTCATGTTCCAGTACCCTCGTGAACAGTGGCTCTCTGTCTTGTGACTATTTACCAGTCTTACAGGTACAAGTCAACATCTTACTGTTTAATTAGCATGTATTTGAACTTTAGTGAGGTTTATCATCTCTTTCTATGTTTAGTAGCCACTTATATTTCTGTTGCTGTGGATTTTTGTCCATTCTATTGAGTTGTGTTTGCTACTGACTTATTGGAAGCCTAGGGGGAAATCCAGAGAGGGCAGTGCCGTGTGATAGGGTATTTGCAGTGTGCATTTTGATGTGCTTTAACCAGTTGCTCCCCCACCCCCTGGAGGCAGTAAAGTTTATAACTTCTTTGGTGTTTTTCGCCACGCTTGACTGCACTGGGTCTTATCAACCTTCTTAATGTTTAAGAACCTGAAGGGTATAAATAAGTCCTGGCGATCTAATGCACAGCATAGTGATTACAGTCAACAGTGCTGTATTATAAACCTCAAAGTCACTAAGAGACTAGATCTTAATTGTCCTCACCACGAAAGAATAAATGATAATAATGTGACGTGGTGGAGGTGTTAGCTAACGCCACAGGGCCATCATCCTGCAGTATATAAATGTATCAAGTCGACATGCTGTACACCTTAAACTCATCCGATGTTGTAAGTCAGACACATCTCCAGGAAAAGAAGAATCTGAAGGTTGATAAATGGTATCCTATTTGAAATTTACTTCACATTGCTTCAGGTACATGTATTAGCTTGTGGTCTTTTTCTTAATGATGTGTTAGAATTTTAGTGCATGAAGGAAATTAGATCATTGTTATGTATTTTACAAGTATTTTTACCACCTTGATATTAATGTTTGAGAATTTTTAAACTTTGTTTTTGCTACTTTAGAAATTCCTAATGTCTAGGTAGTCAGGTTTATCAGTTTGGCTGTATGTCTTCTGAATTTGGGGATGGCTAGAAAGACTTTCGCCACTCTAAAATTGTAGAAACGTTTAACTCATCTATTAGTTTTATGGTTATCTTGCACACATTTAAATCTCTAACTCATCTGTAATTTATTTTGGACTTTGGAGTGAGATAGCGAATCCAGTTTTATGGTGTGTCTTTTCCCCGCAGAAATTCCTAGCCAGATTTTCCTAATGGCCTTTTCGGCCATGATTTGAGATCCTTTGATTATGAACTGAATTCTGACCCTGTATGTGTAGGATCTGTTAGTGGTTTTTAACTTTTGCCATCATTGAAGTATAAGACTGAGTTAGTGTTAATAAAACCCTTCTGCTCCTTAGGGAAATAGGACCTTGAGTTAACCTGGTTTCAGCCTTGTGTCACTGGAAACCCGATAATGTGGAATGAGGCTGTGTTACCAGGCGTTCTTACTTATGGTAAAAATGACTCCAGAGTGGCAAACTGCCTCTGAACTGGGAGGACTGTGAATAACTGTGCATAGCTAGAGGGAAGCCACAGACTTGGGTTCCTGAGTTCTGTGTAACTTTTATAACTGGACATGTCCTTTGCCAGGCCCCTGGAAGAGGTGCCCAGGGGCCTGTGACAAGAGATGCTGGTCTATGGAGCAGCTTTGGGCTTCTCAGCCAGATGTTCCCTGCACTCAGCAGTGTGGTCTTGTTCCCGCACCCCTCAGCTATCACAGGGTGATGGGGCGTGGGTGGGGTAGTTTGAGCTAATACTGCTCATCAAGCCACGCTGTGGTGGCATCCCACATAAAATAGAGGAAGATTGGCAGAGATGTTAGCTCAGCAGACAATCTGCCTCAAGCAAAAAGGAAGATTGGCAACGGATGTTAGCTCGGGGCCAATCTACCTGCTCTCCCCTCTCCAAAAAAAGAATCTGTATTCTGCTGTTGTTGGATGCAGTGTTCTATGAATGTCACTTAGATGAAGTTGGTTGATAGTGTGTTTGGGCTTTCTATATCTTTACTGTTTTTCTGTGTACTTGTTGTATCAATTATTGAGAAGAGTGTTGAGGTCTCTGACTATAAGTGTGCATTTGTCTATTTCTCTTTCAGACTTATCCATTTTTGTTTCATGTATTTTGAAGTGCTGTTATTAGGGACATATGCTTTTTGGACTCTTACATCTTCTTGAAGAATTGACTGCTTTATCATTTTGTAATGTCCCAGTTTGTCCTGGAAAATCTTTCTTGTTCTGAAGTCATTGTCCAAAACTAATGTAGTTACTCCAGCTTTCTTTTGGTTTGTGTTTTCATGGTATTTCACCATCTCTTTACTTTTTTTTATTAATAGATTTCATTATTTCTTTATTTATTTTTGAGGAAGATTAGCTCTGAGCTAACATCTGCTGCCAATCCTCTTCTTTTTCTTTTCCTGAGGAAGATTGGCCCTGAGCTAACATCCATGCCCATCTTCCTTTATTTTATATGTGGGACACCTGCCACAGCAGGGCGTGATTAGTAGTACATAGGTCCACGCCCAGGCCACCAAAGCAGAGCACGCAAACTTAACCACTGCACCACTGGGCCTAATAGACTGTTTTTTAGTATAGTTTTAGATTTACAGAATAATAGACAATCTGGTACAGAGAGTTTCTTTATACTCCTCTCCACCCCTCACAGTTTCCCCTATTATTAACATCTTGCATTAGTGTGGTACATTTATTATAATTAATACATTATTATTAACTAAAGTCAGTAGTTTACGTTAAGGTTCACTCTTTGTATTGTACAGTTCTATGGGTTTTGACAAATGCATAAAAATCCCCCATTACCATATCATACAGAATAGTTTCATTGCCCTAAAAATCCTGTGCTTCACTTATTCATCCTGCCCCCCTCCCTCCTGGCAACCGCTATCTTTTCACTGTCCGTGTAGTTTTACCTTTCCCAGAATGTCATATAGTTGGAATCATACAGTATGTACCCTTTTCAGACTAGCTTCTTTCAATTAGCAGTATGCATTTAGGGTTCCTCTGTGTCTTTTTGTAGCTTAATAGCTCATTTCCTTTTATTGCTGAATAATTCCTTGTACAAATGTACTTTATCAATTCACCTATTGAAGGGCATCTAGGCTGCTTCCAGTTTTGGTACATTATGAAGAAAGTTGCTGTAAACATCCACATGCAGGTTTTTCTGTGGACATAAATTTCCAACTCATTTCCTTTTGAGGTTTGTAATTTTTTACTGTGAACTCCTTTTCAGTGAGAGTTCTTTTCCACGGAAATTCTGTGTACTCTGAGCTGTGAAAACATCACTCAACTGTTTGGATAGCCCCACTGCTGGGGCCCAGTGGTTCCACTGATGCAGGACCAATTGTTAGGTGAATTTCTCAACTACTAGGATTTGTATTATACTTCAGATGTCCATTTGGAATGCACATGATTTGGGATTTTCCAGTTATCTTCCTACATGTGGTACATGACTAGAGTTCTGATTTCTTGTAAGTAACTCCTGATTCTTCTTACTGTTTTCATTACCCAGTGGGTGACATCTTTCTAGTTCCTATTGTAAAAGCAGGAATGTCCTTTGTGACTTCCAGCTTTAAGCAGGTAGCTCAGTTCTAGTTCTCTGCCCATTTCTGCTCTGTGGCCTGGAATCCACTCCACACTCATGCATCAGAGCCTTAATCCCCTAACAGCAAAGCCACACAGCTTCAATTTCTATTCACTCCTCACTTTAAACCTCCTTTTCATTTTGTCACATAATGAATTTCCTTTGTCACATAATGTTTCTTCAGCTTGACTGTATTAAGTTATTTTTGTTAAATACGGGGCACCGTGTCTTTGTATTTGCACTCGGGTTAGGGGGCCTGGAGATAGTCCATCCACATCAGCTCAAGTCCTATTGATAGGGGTTCACAGCAGGGCATTTGTGAATTAATTTTGTCCCATAACATTATAGGAGAAATATTTACAAGGTTGATGATTCATTGCCTTTTTTCCCCTAGAATTCTGGCAAGTTGATGACCAGATACATAACCACAAGGAAAGCCAAGACAAGCCTCTGTGGCAAACTGCATTCATACACAAGGAAACAGTGAAGGATGAACGTGGCCAAGAATTCAGAACATGCAGAAAAATCATTTATCCGAGCCCAGACTTTGTTTCTATAAGACAACGACTCCCTAAATATTATTCATGGGGAAGGAGTTCAAAACATAATTTAAACTTTCTTAGTCAAAACAGAAGCTACGTAAGAAAGAAAGATGATGAATGTAAAGCCTATTGGAAATTATGCTTCCATTCTAATCTTGATAAAGCTCAACCTGGAGAGACCATCTTTGAGCCTAATCAACGTGGAAAAGCCCTCCACCATAAGCAAAGCCTTAATAAAAGTCGGAGAATTCAAACTGGGGAGAAACTCTATGAATGTTCTGAATGTGGAAAAGTGTTTATCCAGAAAGCTAACCTCGTTGTACATCAGAGAACTCACACAGGAGAGAAACCTTATGAATGCTGTGAATGTGCAAAAGCCTTCAGTCAGAAGTCAACCCTCATTGCACACCAGAGAACTCATACAGGGGAGAAGCCCTATGAATGCAGTGAATGCGGGAAAACCTTTATCCAGAAGTCAACTCTGATCAAACATCAGCAAACTCGTACAGGAGAGAAACCCTATGAATGCAGAGAATGTGGCAAAGCCTTCAGTGGGAAGACAGCTCTCGTTAAACATCAGAGAAGTCATTCAGGAGATCAAACCTAACAATAAACTTTCAAGTGGGATAACTTTATCCATAAATTATATATCGTTATACTATGCAGCAAAGAACTCATTGAGTAACCGTGTAAATCTAATGAACATCAGAAAGCACTCAGCCTTTATTAGATTTAAGAAAACTCAAAGTTATGATAAAGCGTACAATAAATGTGATAAATTCTTCACCCAGGAGTTTTAATACATTGTACATCAAAGAATTTATGAAGGGTCAAAACCATGAATATAGTGAAAGTTGGAAAGCCTTTGGAAAGAAGTTAAATGTCATTTTATATTAGAGCTCTTATGTTCAGGAGACACTATCAATTTAATGAGTTGGAGAACCCCAATTTCCTAGAAATTATATTGTGAGGAAAATGAAGTTCTAGATGTCATCATACATTTTATAGAAAAGATCATAGAGGTTACAATCAAGCACTCAATTTTAAATTATATACATATTCACTCCAGAATAAAGTTTTGAAGTATAAATACATTGAATAATCAGGAGGACAGAGGAAAAAACATATTAACCCTTGCTAGGCAAAACTCCCAGATTAATCTGTAAATAGATAGACCCTAAATAGATTAGTCTGAGAGAGGATGTGCCCACAGGATCCTCACACAAAAGGAACCCAAGCAGGGGAACTGACACATGTGTTCTATCATTATAAGTGTGCAAATGTCTTATGAAGAAAGATTGTATCCTTCTGGGATATTTCTTAGAACAGTGGTCACAATTTATTATATTCTGTTCATAAGAAGTAATTATATTATGGTGGGACAATAGGAGGTTAAGGATTTCCAGGAAATATCCTGTAAGAACAGTATTAATTGAAATAAAAATTAGAAGCATCTTGAATATCCAATGATAGATGATTGTAGATCTATCAATAGTTAAATTGCTATAATATGCTGCCATTAATTATGTATCCATTATTTTGTTTAAGGATTTGGAAAGTGTGGAAGATATAAACTGTACTTTATGATCTGTGTTGTAAAATGATATGTATAACAAGGATATGCACCATTATGATTTCAGTATCTCTGGGTTGTGGGAATATAAGCAAATTTTTGATTAGTAAAAACATATGATGATTATGTTTATGTCTATTTTATGAATATATGTTTATCTTCATGTATAGAGAGACACAGAAAAAAAGCTAGGAAGAGAATACACCTTACTATTAATAGTGGTTATATTTGGACTTTGGGATTATTCATTTTTTAATTTCTCTGGTTATAGGCTCAAATTTCCAGGTACAACCAATAAGGATTATTTAAAATACCTTTCGCATACTTGACTGGTTTTTCTTTCTCCCCACTCATTTTTCTATTCAGCCTTATTTTCAGTATTGGCACTATTCTGCTACTTTCTATTCTGCACAGATCATCCCAGTTTGACAAATCTACACAGATTCTCTGTGTTTTCCATGTGGTCGTCTATCTGATACCACTGTTGAAAGAAACTATTGTACATCTTTGAGAAGAGATGTCTTGTGATTTTAACTTGTATAGTGATTTTCTGACGAAAATTAAAACTTCAGGCACGCTTTTACATTTCATCCTCACCAAATCCTGTAACCGAAGTTATAAGCTTCCAGATTTTACAGATGAGAAGCATAGCAGCAGGTGAGTCACGTCCCACAGGTAATAAACTCTCCTCAAACCTAAACCTTCAGAAACCAAATGCAAAGCACTTTTCAGTCTGATCCTTGGGATTGCTGTTGAATGCTCATTTTCTCTTTTCCTCTTTTCTTCCTACTTCTTGTCACCAGTTCTCAAAATTCACTGTGGTTATATAGCTCCAGTTATATGTGCTTTACCTTTCTACTGCGTCCCAAATGCCTCTCACAGTCTGTGGTGTTTGCATTTTTCCCCCTCTCTGGGAAAGGTCTTTAACAGAGTAAAACTGATGGGCAGCCAGGAGGGCTGCTGTTTAATACTATAATCAGAAAAAGGCAAGATTCAAAGAGCAGGAGTCCGAGGGAAATTGCTTCATTAAAAAGTGACCGACCCTTGCTCAGATCCCAGACCTGAGCCAGATTTCAGTTTTGGAGCCAACAGTCTGGAGAGGTTCCCATGTCCCTCAGAGGAAGGACCCTACAACATCGTAGCAGGCATATATTATAATGCTTACCTAGTCCCTTCCCAAAGGAACCTATGGCCATTTATTTGGGTGACTGTACACTGGGGAAAGGGGAGTACCCAGATATTTTTAGGACTATTGGACATAACTTTCTGAGTTGACATTAATACCCAGGCACTCAAAGCATCATCTTGGCCCTCCTGTTGGGAGTAGGGACTTATTGGGTCCAGGGAACAAATGGAGTCCTAGCTTAAATCTGACTCACAGTGGCCCATTGCACCTGCAGACCTGCCCAGTGGTCATTTCCCCAGTCTCCAAGTGTATAATTGGAATTCATAAACTTAGCAGTTGGACTAACCTCTGCATTGGGCCCTTGGACTGTTTTTAAGAGCTTTCATAGTGGGGAAAACCAGATGGAAATGTCTGCTTCCTCTCTCCCCCACCAACCAAGATGGTAAATTGAAAATAATATTGTGCCCTAGGGGCTGATGGAGATTAGTGCCACCATTAAAGACTTAAAGGATATAGGGGATAATGGGTGGTGGTCCTTATCATATTTATGTTTAATTCATAATTCTGGCCTTTGCAGAAATCAGCCAGATCCTGGAGAATGAGTTTAAGCCATACAAATTTTTACTTCACAAAAGAGAAATACAGCACCTTGTGGGTCTCTTTGGGATCTGGAGGTAACATATTCCACACCTAGAAATACTTCTCTGGCCTATATATTGAGTGACACAGAAGGCTGCCATCTTTGAGTGGGGCCTAGGGTAGGAAAGATTTTGTAGCAAGCCCAGACTATAGTGCAAGCAGCTTTGTTGCTTGGACCATATGATCTTGCTGACCCTATGGTGTTGAAGGTGTCAGTGCTGGGAAAAGATGCAGTGTGAGAATCAGGACCCTGGGATTTTGGAGGAAGGCCATAGAGTCTGCAACAGAGAATTATCCTGCTTTTGAGAAGCCACTCCTGGTTAGTAACTGGACTGTTAGGCACCATAAACCTCATTTTGTCATGCTGCTTCAGTCCATTTACTAAATAACCCACAAAACTGCCAATTTTCAGTGCGGCCCAGAGCGAGAATACATTTTGAAATAGGTCTGGTCTACCGTGCACAGTTTCTTCATATGGTGCTTGAAATGTCTGTGATGTATGGAGCCTGGTGAGTCATAGTACAGTGTGTTAGGATTTTGGAGAAAACCTATTCTTTAGAGAAAAGTTTCTAGCTTGCTATTGACCCTAATTGAGGGTCTTCCCTTTGCCCTTTCTAAGTCTGCCTCATCAAAATTAATAACTATCCTTAATTCTAATACCAGAGAGAAGGAGAATTGAATAGATTAGACGGTATGTTTGTGACACTGGAAAAACAAACAAGGAAAAAAAGGGCAATTAGGAACTCCAGGAAAATAAAAAACTAAGCAAAAAAGTAAATAATCATCAGAAACAATTTGTATTTTCTTATGAACTTCATTTTATGTTTTCTTGTTCGTATTAATCAGTTATTTTAAAGACCATGACTTGTGACTCATATGTCTGAATTACCTGTGGGTCTGCTGCTACTGTCCACTTTTTTCTTAGTTTTGACTCTGGGTGTGCCTAGCAATTTTTGATTACCACTGTGCATGAGAAATTGTAGAAGCTCTAGATGAGCTTTAGTTTCTGACAGGCAATTATAGTAGGGCAGATTACCTTAATTCAGTTAGCTAGTGAGCTAATTCAAGGTGAGGTATCCATCTTTTAAAGATCTGGTCTATATTTACTTCCCACTAGTTCCTAGGTAAAAGTCCTTCAGAGGGTCGAACTGAAAGTCTGTGGTATTTACCAGGGCCCATCATCACTGGTGGGATCTGAACTCCAAGTTTGATCCCCTTGGCACATAACTGCTCAAAGCTCTCCTTAGGACCTCAGGCACTTGGCTGCTGTGCATCTCTGAATCTGCCTCGCGCCGTTTACCAATCAGTGAGCTCTTTGTGGGAAAAAGCTCAGTCTATTGGGCTTATTTCTCTTCACTTTTGTCTCCAAGATCTTGCCACTCAAGTCCTACTGTCTTAGCTCAGAGTTCCCTCAGGTCCTAGAAGCCAGCTGCAGTTTTTCGGCACGTGAGCTGTCCTCAAATGGCTGCTTACTTCATCAGGCCAGCAAGGAAAATTTCTCTCCAGTCTGCTAAGATGGAGTCTGATATAATACTAACGTAATCATGGGAGTGACATCCCATCACCTTTGCCATAACCTATTGGCTAGAAGCAAGTCTCGGTTCTGCCCACACTCAAGGGAGAGGATTACATAGGGAACAAATCATTGGGGTCACCTAGGGTGTGCCTGATACAACTGCTGACAATAGGACAAGGAGAAAAGAGGGAAGATGAGCATTCAGTAACACTCACAAATATCACAGTGAAAACAGCTTTCTATTTGGTGTCAGAAGTCAGTTTTGTCTCATTACTTCTGGTACTTTTGACCACTTACCACGTCTCTTCTCAACTTAAAATTTGTTAGCTGATAACTTATGTCACACGATTTGATGGTTATAGAGTAAAAACCTATGGAGATGCTTTTATTTTCATCCAAAAAATCACATACAGATATTAAAGTCACAGGATATCCATTCTCAAGATGCAAAATATATACTCAAAATCATAGACAATCACATGGAAAACCAATAGGCAATATGTATACATATGTGAAAATGGGGTCATTTTAACAAAAGAATGATGTCATAAAGACAAAGCTGAATGGACGAAAGGATGGGAAGACAATCAAGTATGCACAAGATTACTTTAAACAATTTATTTTATTGGTAGATTCTGAAGACTACATTCAAAAAGTTTAAAAAATCACCAATAATCCCAATACACAAATGATAATTTGCTTAATAGTTTGGTGTATTTCCTTCCTAGCTTTTTGTTCTATGTCTACCTACACACACACACCCCTAAAATAGATATATAGTACAAATACATATGTATACATGTATATGTGCATATAATTTTATTCATCACAAAATTGCTATATTTCTACCACCCAGAATCACTGATATAATGGTGCATATCCTTCTTCTATGTATTTTTTTTATAATTTAAATCATGTGGTACATTGTTTTGTAATCTGTTTTTTCACATAACAGATTACCATGAACATTTCCCCAAATTCTCACACATAATAAAGAAAATTTTTAAATGGTCCATATTATTCCAACTTATTGATATTAATTTTTAATCAATTGCCTATTATTGGATATTCAATGTCCTTCTATTTTTTGCAATTTAAATAATATTGCTGTTATGGGAGATACTCTGAAAATTAAAAATATGTTATTGCCTCACCATAAAATGATTACTCTTGCTTAAAAGACAAAGAATATTAAATTGTAAGCACTGTTCCAAAGCAAGGTGTGCCTTTTCTGTAAGGGGTTTGCATTTTTGCACTGAAGATGATGATGATTCATGTGTAAGATCTCCTGTTTGAGCTCGTTTGTTTCAGGGATCCTGATGACTCATCCTCTCTCACTCTAAGCAATTGTTCTCTGTTTAAGAAATAACCTGCGAGTTTGGCCCAGCTAGGATTAATACTTTATGCTTCATACTGTTCTTTCAAAAGCGTCATACTCTACTCCACAGTGAACATATCTTAACTTTATAAGTGAGCGCTTGTTTGCAACCTCTGCACCTTTCCCACACAATGTTTGGTATAGAATTGGAACATGTTTCTCTCATTATTTCTAACTTGGTTTCCTAAACTCATTCTTAGTTTTTCCTCAGCATAAATACTCTGATAGGCAATGACATTTAAATGCTTTCTAAAAGTTTTCTCACTTCAATACACTCACAGTTTTGCCACTTTTGAATTCTTTGATGTACAATTCTCCACTCATAGCTAAGAATTCTGGATGAAAAATTGAGCACATTTATTACAGGCTTCTGGAATTATACTTTTGTGCCTTTTATTAAGTTAAATGAACATTAAATAATATATGGAATTTCTGACATTCTTTATATTTATAAGGTTACTCCCCAGGATGAACTGATATAATGAGATATAACAAGTAGTGAAATTATCCCATTCTCAAGTATATTCATAGGTTTTATTTCCCGTATGACTTCTCTGATGTTTAATGAGAGTTGACTTCCCACTGAAGGCCTTCCCACAATCCCTGCATTCATAAGGCTTTTCTCCTGTATGAGTTCTGTGATGTACAATGAGAGTTGATTTCACACTGAAGGCTTTCCCACATTCACTACATTTGTACGGTTTTTCTCCTGTATGAATTCTCTGATGTTTAATGAGAGTTGACTTCCTACTGAAGGCTTTCCTGCAGTCACTGCATTCATAAGGTCTCTCTCCTGTATGAATTCTCTGATGTTTAATCAGTGGTGACTTCTCACTGAAGGCTTTTCCACATTCATTGCATTTATAGGGTTTCTCTCCTGTATGAGTTCTCTGATGTACAATAAGGGTTGACTTCTCACCAAAGGCTTTCCCACATCTTCTGCATTCGTAAGGTTTCTCTCCTGTATGAGTTCTATGATGGACAGAGAGGTGTGATTTTCCACTGAAAGTCTTCCCACATATGCTGCATTCATAAGGTTTCTCCCCTGTGTGAATTCTCTGATGAACAGAGAGGTGTGACTTTCCCCTGAAGCTTTTTCCACATTTACTGCACTCATAAGGTTTCTCTTTTATATGAATTCTCTGCTGCTTAATGGCAGTGGGCTTCTCATCAAAGGCTTTCTCATGTTTACTGCATTCAGGTTTCTCACCTGTAGAAGTCTTCTGATGCATAAAGCTGGACTTACCACATTTGATACCCTCATAAAATGCTTGTCTGATATGTGTTTTTTCATGTCTAACAAGGTGATATGAACTCTTAAAGGCTTTTGCACATTCACCACATACAAATGGTTTCTCTCCTGTGTGAGTTCGCTGATGTTTAATCAGAGTTGACTTCTGGATAAAGGTTTTCCCGCATTCACTGCATTCATAGGGCTTCTCCCCTGTATGAGTTCTCTGGTGTGCAATGAGGGTTGACTTCTGACTGAAGGCTTTTGCACATTCACAGCATTCATAAGGTTTCTCTCCTGTGTGAGTTCTCTGATGTACAACGAGGTTAGCTTTCTGGATAAACACTTTTCCACATTCAGAACATTCATAGAGTTTCTCCCCAGTTTGAATTCTCCGACTTTTATTAAGGCTTTGCTTATGGTGGAGGGCTTTTCCACGTTGATTAGGCTCAAAGAAGGTCTCTCCAGGTTGAGCTTTATCAAGATTAGAATGGAAGCATAATTTCCAATAGGCCTTACATTCATCATCTTTCTTTCTTACGTAGCTTCTGTTTTGACTAAGAAAGTTTAAATTATGTTTTGAACTCCTTCCCCATGAATAATATTTAGGGAGTCGTTGTCTTATAGAAACAAAGTCTGGGCTCGGATAAATGATTTTTCTGCATGTTCTGAATTCTTGGCCATGTTCATCCTTCACTGTTTCCTTGTGTATGAATGCAGTTTGCCACAGAGGCTTGTCTTGGCTTTCCTTGTGGTTATGTATCTGGTCATCAACTTGCCAGAATTCTAGGGGGAAAAAGGCAATGAATCATCAACCTTGTAAATATTTCTCCTATAATGTTATGGGATAAAATTAATTCACAAATGCCCTACTGTGAACTCCTATCAATAGGACTTGAGCTTATGTGGATGGATTATCTCCATGCCTCCCCCTCCTCTGAGTGCAAATACAAAGACATGGTGGCCCATATTTAACAAAAATAATTTAATACAGTCAAGTTCAAAACCAAGAAAAGAAATTTATTAGGTGTCAAAAGTGAAGTGGGAATTTAAAGTGATGGGGTGAACAGAAACTGAAGCTCGATGATTTGCAGCGGAATCCAGACCACAGGGCACAAATGTTCAGAAAACTGGAATGTAATTTCCACTTAAAGTTGGAATTACAAGCGGCTTCCATGCTTGTTAAAGAAGAGCTTTAGAAAGACTTCCCACTGGTCAAGGAAATTGGAAAGAAAGATATTATACAGAAGAGATCAAAAGCCTAGTTCTGAAACTCAAGCCACATGATATAAGTATCATACAGAGCCCACGTGCAGAAAAATTAACATAAAAATTGGTCCTGTTATTAGTAGGTTCCTAGCAGTGGCAAACTTTCCAGAAGACATATTCTTATGTTTTTATAGCTTAGGGCTCATAGAATTTCTATGGAAAACCAGCTCTCACTAAAGAGTTCACAGGAAAAAAATAAAAACCTCACAAGAAAATGAACCATCATGAGAGAGAATTAGCAGATACATTTAAAGATACTCCCATTCCTAGAACTGTAGCTAATAGAACAATCTGGACTCTAAAATAAATATATTTCCAATACTCAAAGAAATAGGGTAAGCACTAGACTGTGGGAGGAAAAAAAACCCAGGAAAATCTGAAAAAAGAAACAAATATAAATATAAAAGAATATATACCCATTATTTTTTTTTAAAACTCTAAATAGAGAGGCTGAACAGTAGACTAGTCACAGATAAAGACAGATTTAATGAATTAGATGACAGATCTTGGGAAATCACCCAGAAGGTGGCAAGCATAAAGAGCTAACAAAATGGAAATAGGGTAAGAGAAATAGAGAAATGATAAGTTCCAACATAGGTTTAATAGGAAATCCAAGTGGAAAGAACAGAGAAAAAGGGAGAGGAGCAATATGCCAGGAAAAGGTAAAAAGAGCAACCCCGAAACTGCTATCCTTAGAAAGGCCAGCTTGCAAGTCTGGCCCTTGGCTGACATCTGGGAGTTTGGAGTTCAGAAATGTCCTCACCATTCCCTAAGTGATAAGGTTGCTTGTACAAACAATGTGATTTATATGGAACATTTCCTTTCCTTCCGGGAGCCTGGAATTTTGGTATGTGCCAGGCAGAGTTTGTGTATATGGCCAGCCTCCAATAAAAACTGAGGGCACTGAGTCTCTAATGGGCTTCCCTGGGCATAAACATCATACATGTATTGCTGGATTTTCACTGCTAGGAGAAGTGTGCCCTGTGTGACCCTAGTTGAGAGGGAAAGAGAATACGAAATCCTGTATGTGGATTCCTCCAGACTCTGCTAGTGTCTTTTTCCCTTATGATCCAGCTGTATATCCTTACTACATCACTGTAATAAATTGTAGCTATAACTACAACTATATGCCAAGTCCCGTGAGTCCTTCTTGAGAATCTCTGAATGTGGTGGTGGTCTTGGGGACCCCAAATCTAGGCAATATTTGACAGTGACTGGTAGTTTTCTAGAATGGAAGAAATTCATGCATCCTACCATTGTATGCCAAGAGTCCTGAGTGTGGTAAAGAAAAGCAAATCTGTACTTAAGACACAGTTCAGTGCAGCAACCACAAGACTTTAAAGTCAGAAAGTAAGTATTAAAACCTACTGTGGAGAAATTTTAAAAATCACCTATAAAGAAACAATTAGATTAACATCAGACTTCATCAGCAAAAAAAAGAAGCCAAAGATTAAAGAATATTTTCAAAGTCTTGGGAGAAGCTGTCATCTTAGAACTCTATCCCCAGCTAAGTTGTGATAAAGAACGATAACAAAACAAAGACGTTTTTGGACAAGAAAAGACAGAGAATTTGCTACACACAAAGCCTGGTTAAGCATAATGCTTGGTACTTGAATTTTTCAGGTGGAAAATAACCAAAGGAGAAAAAGGTGGGGGTGAGAGTAAAGAAATGTAGCAAAGGCAGGAAAAAAGAAGTAAAGAAAAAACAATATATAGAAAATACAACAAAAGAAGAAATACTAATATAGTCACAGCACAATAAATATATATTTATCCTATTAATTAATGGCCAGCCATATTAAATTGCATTTAAAAAAATCAGCTCTATGTTTTCAAGAGACGATTAGAGAAAAAAGAAATATTGAAAATAAAATTATGGAAAGAGACATATCTGGCACTTAATAATCAAAAGAAAATTAGTAAAACAATGCTTATATTATACAAAACAGAATAAACAATGCCAAAAGCAAATAAGGACAGAATATGAGAATATTATAAAGCGATTTCAGTTACACAGATACAAAACTCCTAAACATACAAGGCAAATTGATTTCATTTATGAGAGAAAAGGTTATACATCTAGCAATGTTGAAAATGTACACACCCTGCTACGTATTCCACGCAGTTATACCATAGAGAAATTCTGCAAATGGGAACCAGGAACATGCCCAAGAATGGCAACAAATTTGAGAAACAACCAAATGCCCACCAATAGGCTATGGATTAACAGACTGTGATACTCAGATGTTGGAATGCTATACAGGAGTTAAAATGAATAAACTAAATCTAACCTATCAGCATAGGTAAAGTTCAAAGGGCAACACTGAATACAAAAAGGCAAGTTGTAGAAAGACTCCTTTAGTTTAAGAGCACTAATCTGGTAAATTTACTTAATGAATGCTATATTGATTACAGATACAAATATGTGTAGTAAAAGTATAAAAACATGGATTAGAAGGATACTCACCAAATTTTTGATATTGTTTGCCTGGGGAGGTAATGAGGGGAGGAGGACTCAGGAGGGGGAAGAGGAGCTTCAATTTTATTTGTAAACCTCCATTTCTTTTATTTAAAAAAAAACACTACAAATGGCAAAATGTTAACATTTGCTAATTCTGGGAGGTAAGTACAAGGCTATTTGTTATAATGATTATTTTCTGTACTTGCTGCAGTTTTAAGAGAAATGCTTTAAGGCAGGACTTCTGGAACGATGGAGGGAGGATCCTGGTAAATCCTCTCCCCCATAAAAGCAATGAAAATACTGGCAAAATTATCAAAATCCATCATTTCAGGACTTTGGAAATTAACCAAAAGCATATAACAAATTAAGAAGCATTTATTCAAGAACCAGTGAACCTCAGTAAGAACAACCAAGTCTGTGGTATTGGGGGCTACTCAACCCCCCTACCCCAAACCCCTGGCTCCCCAACTCCATGGTCTGGGAGCAGTGAAAACTGGCAGCCTCACAGCAACCCGAGGGGGCTCCACCAAAAGCCCCATCCCCAGAGGGCTGTCACGATTTGACCTGACTTGGAGCTCAGCTCCAAGAAAAAAGGGACGCTAGATGGTAACTCCAATCCACGGGAAGAAATAAAGAGCCCCGGTAAAGGTGAGGGGTAGGACAGTGCTAACAGCAGGCCTGGCTCCTGGCTGAAGTCTGGGAACTCGGCTTTGGAAAGTGCCCTCTGTTGATAAGACTCTTACTTGCCAGGGGCACTGAACCCATTTTTCTTCTGGGAGTCTAACACCTGACCATTAGAGGCTGATGAGTTTCTGGCCTGATGTGCCTACTTTTAGTGGGTTAATTTGGAATCTCCCACACACAAAGTGAAAGGCGATTTTTAAAAGCCTTGCTTGCCACTTGAATTGCAGCTGCCTAGCCTTGCAGCGTCTTGGCTTTGCATGAGAAAGGAGCAACTATCCCTGCGGGGATTTATCTCCTACCAAGTGCCAGCACTACTGGTGAAAATGATCCCTTATGAAGGCATAGAGAGAAACGTCAGAGAGTATGAGATAAAGGGAAAAAATCCTATAAGCTACGGACAGAAAAAAGTTGATACCAAGTATCAATATTCAGAATAGATTCAGAGTTCTCAAAAGGAACACTGAAAATTAGAAGATGATGGAGCAATGCCTTCAAAAGTCCATCTTAGAACTCTACCCCAAGCGCAACTCTCCATCTAGGAGGAGGATATAACACTCTTAGATACTGAAAAATCTCAAAAAACTTGCCTCCCATGGACCTACATTCTTTCTTAGTTAAATACTGGAAGAATGTGCTCCAATGAAATGTGGAAGAAGGCATGGCAGAAAGCAAATGGGGAACCCAACAATGCAGAAAGTGGAGGGAATCTCCAGAATGATGGCGAAGAGAGATGTCAGAATGGCGACTGCACACGCAGGAATGAGAATAATCCACCCAGAAGGGAGCGGGTCAGATGGCTCCAGACAAACTTAGGGGTATGACGTTGACGGAACACTTGATAGCTCTGGAAGCACTCAGAGTCACTCCAGAAAACTGGTCATGGAGTGTGTAAGCTGAACTGGTGATAAGTACAGAGAAGAAGCAGCAAATGAAAGAAAGAAGACAATTTTCAACCAAAGGAAACAAAAGGTTATGCAGGAAAGGTAAATTAATCATAAATTACTACACGGCTCAGCTGTGCATAGTGGTTATATAGTCATTATGTTGTAAACAACAGTACCAATATTGGGAACACGAGGGAACAAGACGTCTTCCTGTGTGTGTGTGTGTATGAGTGAGCAGCAGAAGCAATGAAGTGAGCTAAATCTTAATCTTCCACAACAGAAAATTCTAAAGAATTTTTATAAGATATATGTAAATTACAAAGAATACTGATACCAAGAAATATCTGCATATCCACCACTCACTAAAAAACAAATTATTGTTACCGTTGAAGTTCTTCATGTGCCCATTTCATTCTTTCTTCTCAGATAATCACAATCCTGAATTTTATGTTTATCATGCCCTTGACTTTCTTCATAGTTTTACCACATTTATTTTATTTTTTAAACCTTGACCATGATTTATTTTGATAAAAATGAAACCTATTTTTTTAATTAAAAGAGAATACTGCCTTAGGTCAATAAATCTGAAATCTCAGATGAAACATAATTGTCTAGAAAAATGACTAGACAGAAGATACAGAAAATGTGAATTAATCAGTAATTATTTTTAAAATTACAAAATTCACTCTGTAATCAAAAGTCTTACCTAAAAAAGGGCATCCTATGCAGATGTTTGTGTAGATGATCGCTATCAAACTCTCAAGAACAGGTATACTTCAGCCAATACAGTTTCAGAAACCAGGAAAAGAAGGAAAAGTACTCAGTCTGTATCTTGCAGCTAGTATAACCCTGGATTCCAGAATAAGGGGACAGTACAAGAAAAGAAAATCTAAGCTCTGTCGCACTTCTGAACATTAATGCAAAATTCTTAAATATGAGTAAACTAAAGTCAATTAATTAAAAAAATGCCTCAACTGAGTTTAGAGCAGTTCAATATCAGAAAATCTATTAATATAACCTACCACATGAACAGATTAAAGGAGAAAAAATTATCTTCTCAATAGATACAGGAAAAAAGCATTCACAAAAATACAACACTCATTCATGATTTTGTAAGCAGTCTTAGCAAACTAGGAATATAAAAGAAGCTTTCGATGAAAGGTATCTTTCAAAACACCACAGCAAATATACTCCACAGTGAATGTTTTAGAAGTTACATCATCTCTCTGTGCCTGCTTTCTCATCTATAAAATGAGGATAAGAACTAGCCTACTTTACAGGGTCATTCGGAGGATTCAACTCTGTAATATGTACAAAGCATACAGAAGTGTGCATTCGTGGCACATTGCAAGCACTGAAATACTGCCTATCATTATATTACTATCATTGTCCTCATCATTATTTCCATTAAAACCAGAAACAAACAAGGAATTCACTACCACGGCATCTATTACACAGTGTACTACGGGTCCTGACTAACACAATGAGAGAAGAAAAAGAAATAAAATGTATAATTGGAAAAGAAAAGATAAAATTGTTTTTATAAAGATAATTGTTTACATAGAAGACCCAAGAGACTCTAAAAACTATTAGTATTAATAAAAGTGTTTAGAAAGGTTTCTGTACTCAAGTTGAATATATAAATATCACTGGCGTTCTCATACATGAGTATTAACCAATTAGAAAATGTAATAAGAGATCCTAATCACAATTGTGATAATAACTAAGAGGTATCCATCAATAAATTTAACAAAAGTGTGGAAGCTCTTCCTGAAGATAAGTTCAAAACATTACTAAATGGCAGAGAAGAAGAGCTGAACAAGAGTTCATTGATAGGAAAGTTCAATAGTGTAAAGACGCCAATCCCTACTCTACTCCCAACTCATCTCCAAACACAGTGCAACCGTAACTGAATCCTAAACAGGGCTTTCCACGGAACTTGACAAACTAATGCTAAAATTTCTATCTAGAAGACCAAAGAGCCAAAAGAGATAGGGGGTTTCATCGTCCCAGCTATTAACAATAAGAAAGGCCTAACAGTTGACATTTATATAGCATTCACTAAGTGTCAGGCACTGTTTTAAGTGCTTTACATATTTTAACTCATTAGAATAAAATCATAAAAACATGATAATGGCAAAGGGACAAACAGACCAATGGAACAAAATAGAGAGCCTAGGAATAGGCCCACACGTAATGGAACTTGACCTTTGGCTGAAGGGGTGTCACACACAGCTGTGGAAAGGGTTCACCACGTGGCACGGTACAAGTGGATGCCCACGTGGGGAAAAAGGGGAACTAATAGTTCCCTTCCTCATGAGTTATAAAAAAATAAATCCCACGCAGATTTTAAGAAAGTAAAAACAAAATTTTAAATTTTTCGGAGAAAATTATATGACAACATCTTTATGAGCTCAGCCAGAAAAAGAATGACTTAAAATTACACAAAAAGCACAAACTAAAAAGTTGATAAATCTGATTACATTATAATTAAAACTTCTATTCCACCATCAATAACTAAGACTAAGAAAAGATACTGGCTACACGTAAAACTGAAATCTAGAATACATATAAAGAATCCATATAAATCAATAAAAAAAGACAAACATCCCAACAAAAACATGAATAAAAGATATGAACAGGCAAGCCACAGAAGAGGAAATCCAGTCAATACTGTATGAAATGATAAATACCTTTACCAGTAACTGGGGAAATAAAAATTATGTAACATACCAATTCACACTTACCAGATTACCAAAATATAAAGGGTGGGCCCATACCACAATTCTACAGAGAGAGAGAGAACACTGCCATCATGGCAGAAAGTTCTATTGGGCAATGCTCGTCTAAATCCTGCACTGTCTGTACCAGTAGTTTGGCCACATAAGGTTACAGAGCTTTGCATTTTAACATCAATGCTTTGTGTTCAAAAGCTGAAGTTTCAGACATTTCAGGAAGCTGTATCTGCCCCTCAGCTGCAAGCCATGCTCTTAGGGAATTGGTTTACCATGCTATTAAAATCCATGTACAGCACGGTGTCGACAGTTAATAATACTGTATTGCATATTTGAAAGTTGCCAAGAGAGTAAATCTTCAAAGTTCTCATCATAAGAAGGAAAATAAATTTAAAAACCCCCACTCTTTTTGTTTCAAAGCCTGTTATAAAATACTACCAAGTGCTTCCCCAGTCCAGAGACCTTTGCAGTACTTAAAAAGAGTAGATCAAAACCACTTAATGTCCCTTGGCAGTAACATATACCTTAAAAGTATAAGAGCTTTAAGGTTAAAGAAGCTGAGGAAGAAAATTTCTTCAGAGAGAGCTGTTGGAAAGCTGTGGCATTTTCTGTCTCCAACAACAGGGGAGAGAGGAGTATGTTCACCTTACCCATAATCTAGTAAGAAGGATTCAAGGAGACAGGTTGCTTGATATTCCACTAGAGTTTGGGGGATACAGAGGACTTGGCACCTGATTTGCACCTAGAAAAAGTCTACAGGTAACAGGTGGACTGAGGCAGTCTGTGGCAGCAGAGGGGGTTGCATAGAGGGTGAAGAGATCAAGGTGCAGGTCCAACCACACACATACACACACACACACACTCCTCCACAAGCCAGATGCGGACCCTCTGGACATGCACAGGGCTCGGTTACTTGGAAAGAGGGCTTTCTGCTAGTATTAAGGTGACCTCAGCAAAAAAGAGATTGGAGCTGTAATATGGGGCTGGAGGGTGGGGTTGGGGAGGAGATATGTTAAATAACTTGTTGGAAAAGAGGCAGTGCCTCTATTGAAGAAACTGTAGTCAGGGGCCCTAGCTGGGGCATCTCTAACTAACCGAAGAAGTGCCAAGGACAGGAAGAATCAGTCTTTGGGATCTGCCACATGCAGAGGGCACCAATATCAGATGACACCTTTATCAGTTAGGTCAAACTACTTTTGTCCTTTGTATCTCCTTCCCTCCACGCTTGCTTCACCAAGGAGCTAGAGATGTCCTAGTTGTTGAGTGGGGGACTGGCGGGAGGGAGAAGAGCTAGCTAGGAGGGTAAAGGGAAAAAAGCTGAGCAGGCTTCCCTTGCTACTAAAAAGTTCCAGCCTGAAACACTGAAGCAGACATTAGCTGGGGGCGAGATTTCCTTTTGAATGAAGTTCATAGTTTTCACTACCACATGTGATTAGACTTTTTTTTTTTAATTCAAATGAGACTACCACTGACCCTTAGAAATTCAAAGCATAATAAGGGAATATTATGAAAAACTTTATGCCAACAAATTTGACAACTTAGGTAAAACCAACGAACCCCTTGAAAGACACAAATTACTAAAGCTCACTCAAGAAACAGATAATCTGAGTAACCCAATATATATTAAAGAAATTGAAACTGTAGTTTAACGCCTTCCGATAAACAAAATTCCAGGCCCAGAAGACCTTACCGGGGAATTCTATCAAACATTTAAGGAAGGAATAATACCAATTGTACACAAATTCTTCCCAAGAACTGAAAGAGGGGAGGGAATACTTCCCAACTCATCTGTGACTTCATTATCTTGATGGTGGTGATGGATTCATGGGTGCGTACATGTCAAAACTTATCAAATTATGCACTACAAATATGCACAATTTCTTGTATGTCAATTACACCATAATAAAGGGGTTAAAACAGCTAAATCAGTACTTAGAGATAGCCATAGAATTTCCAATGCTTATATTAGAAAAGGAAGCTATCAAATCAATGATCTACGCTTCCACCTTATGAAACTAGGAAAAGAGCAAATTAAATTCAAACTAGCAGGGGCCGGCCCTGTGGCCGAGTGGTTAGGTTCATGTGCTCTGCTTCGGCGGCCCAGGGTTTTGCCAGTTTGGATCCTGGGCGTGGGCGTGGACGTGGCGCTGCTCATCAGGCCATGCTGAGGCGGTGTCCCACGTGCCACAGCTGGAGGGACCCACAACTAAAAGTGTACAACTATGTACTGGGGGGCTTTGGGGAGAAAAAGAAAAAATTTTTTAAAATCTTAAAAAAAAATTCAAACTAGCAGAAGGACAGAAATAATAAAGATAAAAACAAGAACAAATGAAAAAAGAAAAAGAACAAATGAAATCAAGGTTTTCATTGCTGGCCACAATGGAGTACGTGTACTATAGCCTCTCTCTCCTACTGATTATTACAACTCAAAACTCTCAACAAAATGTATAAAGCAACCACTTGAGGACTCTGACAAGTAAACAAAAGCAGGCAGACTCTGAAGGTGAGTCAAAGAGTGGAGAAGCACTTCATCCACCAGTGAGTTTCCTTTTTGTCCCCCCTCTTTTTTTGTAAGACTTTGTCCCAAAGGCCTAGAACCTCCACAAGTCCTGAGCTCATCCAAGGGCTGTGCATGCAAAGGAAAGCAAAGCTTTATGCCAAAGCTTTAAGAACTAAATTAAACTAAGATTTAGACCATAGCTCACGTCTGAGACTAACACCTGAGTGACAAATGCATGAGAAAGACCCAAAGCAGGACAGCAACGGCTTTGAAAACTGCACAAAGACTTAAACCACCACTCAAGTCTCAAACTAACCCCTGAGTGGTGCACACAAAAGCAGAGCCAAAGGAGCACAACAAAGGCTGTGCAAACTGAACTGACTGGAACCAACACCCCCAGAAGGTGAGACACAACTAGTGGTCTGAATCTAACCAGGTTTATTACCTGATAAACATTTAAAAAACAAAACAACACAACCACCACTATCTAGGGTAGAATCCAAAATCATTCAACATAACAAACCACCAGCAAAATGTGACCAATTCCCAAGGGAAAAGAAATCAACAGATGTCATTCCTGAGATCACCCAGATGCTGGAAATATCAAAGACATATAAGTAGCTATTATAACTAAAACTCTATGAGGTAAAGGCAAACACACTTGAAACAAATGGATAAAGAGAAGTCCTCAACACAGCTATAGAAACTGCAAAGAAAATTTGAAATTTTAGAAGTGAAAAACACAATATATAAAATTTGTTTAAAAAGCCAACTCATGAAATGGACTTAACAGTAGAATAGAGTTGACAGAGGCAAGAGTAATGAACCTGGAGTTAGACTGACAGAAACGATCCAAGCTGCCAACCTGAAGAATAGAGAAAAAGATTAGAGGGAAAAAAGAAAGAAAAATACAATCAGGGACCTGTAGGACAATATCAAAAGGTCCAACATTCATGTCATGAAGTCCTCAAAGGAGAAGAAAAAGAGACTAGTGCAGAAAAAAAGGTTTGAAGAAATAATGCCCCAAAACTTCTCAAATTTGGAGAAAGACATAAATTTACAGATTCAAGAAGCTCACTACACCAGAAACAATATAAACTCAAAGAAATACCCAGAAACATTACAATCAAATGACTGGAAAACAAAGTTAAAGAAAACACCTTGAACACCACCAGCGGGGGGAAAAAAGGCACGTTGCACAATGATTTAAATGACTGTGAAGTTCTCATCAGAAACAATGGAGGCCAGAAAACAATGGAACATCTTAAAAATACTAAAGAAGAAATGTCAACCCAGAATTCTATATCAAGCAAATACCCTTCAAGAATGAAGACAAATTTTAAAAAATTCTCAGAATGAAAACAAAGAGATTTTGTCACTAGCAAACCTGTTCTAAGACAAATGATACAGGATCTTCTCCACGGTGAAAGGAAATGATATCAGAGGGAAGCATGGAACTTTAGGAATGAATAAAGAGCAACAGAAATGGTAAGATATCTGGGTAAATATAATAGACTGTTTTTCTCCTTTTGAATTCTTTAAGATATGTATGATAGTTGAAAGCAAAAATTATAACATTGGGGATTTAAAATGTATGTGGATGTAATACATTTGAAAACCATAACATAAAGGAGAGAAGGTAAAGGGATCTATATTGTTCTAAAGCTTCTACATGTTACTTAAGTGTTAAAATATAACTCTAAGTAGAATGTAAAAGGTTAAGTATGTATATCTTAATCCCTAGAGCAACCACTAAATTAAAAAATAAATAAGGGGAAGGCCCCTTTGGCCGAGTGGTTAAGTTCGCCGGCCCCGCATCAGCGGCCCAGGGTTTCACTGGTTCGGATCCTGGGCACAGACATGGCACCGCTCATCAGGCCATGATGAGGCGGCGTCCCACATGCCACAACTAGAAGGACCCACAACTAGAATATACAACTATGTACTGGGGGGCTGTGGGGAGAAGAAGGAAAAAAAAAGAAGATTGGCAATAGATGTTAGCTCAGGTGCCAATCTTTAAAAATAAATAAATAAATAAGTAAAACAAGGAGATATTGACAAAAATTAAATAAATATGTTTAAAATAGAATACTTAAATTGCAATTGCACTTCCTGTGCAAGACCTGTGCATTCAAAATTATAAAATAGTACTGAGATAAATTTTAAAAGACCTAAATAAAAATGAGAGATACAACATGTTCATGAATTGGAAGACTCAATATTGTTAGGACTTCAACAATCCACAGCTTCCATGCAATCCCAAACAAAATCCCTGTAGGCTATTGTGTAGGAATTGACAAGCTGATTCTAAAATTTATATGAAAACACCAAGGATCTAGAATAGTCAAAAAATTATGAAAAGGAAGAACAAAGTTGGAAGATTCACACTACCTGATTTGAACACTTAATATAGGCTACAGTAATTACGACAGTGCGGTATTGGCCTATAGACCAATGCATATGCAGTCAACTGTTTTCAACAAGGGTGCCAAGGTCAATCAACAGAGAAAAGACAGTCTTTTCAAAAATGCTGCTGGAACAATTGAATATGCATATGTCAAAAAAAAGGACACTGACCTTTACTTCACACCAGGTAAAAATACTTATCTCATTATGGGGCATAGGTCTAAATGTAAGAGCTAAAATTAGAAATCTTCTGAAAGAAAACATATGAGAAAATCTTTGTTACCCTGGGTTAGATTGAGAATTGTTATATGGGGCACAAAAAGCATGAACCATAAAAGAAAAACTTGATAAACTGGACTTTATCAAAATTAAAAATGTCTGTTTTTTGAAACACACTGTTAAGATAAAAACAAGCCACAGCTTGGGGGTAAATACTTGGAAAACACATAGCTGATAAGGGACTTGCTTCCAGAATATATAAAGAACTCTCACAATTTAATGACAACAAAAATGGCAAAATATTACAACAAACAGTTCACCAAAGATGTACAGATGGCAAATAAGCACATGAAAAGATCCTCAACATTAGTTACTGGAGAAATGCAAATTAAAATCACAGTGAGATACTCTTACAGCTACTAAAAAGACCACCAATACTAATAATACCAAGTGCTGGGAAGGATGCAAAACACCTGGAACTCTCCTCTGTGGCTGGTGGGCAACCAAAATGGTACAGTCATGTTAAAAATACAGTTTGGTGGTGTCTTGTGAAGTTAAACATACATGTGACCAAGCAGTCCCACTCCAGATATTTACCCAAGAAATATGAAAATATATATCCATACAAAGACCTGAATATGAATGTTCATACCACCTTCTTTCATAACAACCCAATATTGGAAATAATTCGCATGTGCATAAATTGGTCCATGGATAAACAAAATGGAACATTATTCTACTACAAAAAGGAACAAACTGCTGATACATGTCACAACATGAATGACCCTAAAAGCATTAAGGTAAGTGAAAGAAGCAAGACACGTAGGCTACATACTCTAAGATTCATTTATACACCATTCTAGAAAGAAGAAAACTAGAACAAGATCAGATTGGGAAGTGCGGGAGAAGTTGAATTGTAAAGGGGCAGAAGGGGACATTTTAGGGAATGCCAATGCCCAGTATCCTGATTGTGGTGGTGGTTACATGACTATATATTTATAAAAAGTACAGAACTGTACTTAAGAAAAATAAACTCCATGGTATATAAATTATACCTCAATAAATCTCACTTTAAAATAAATATATAATGACAATACATGGAAAAAACATAGGTGAATTATGTTACCACATACAACCCAATATCATATTGTGCTATTTATGCATTTCATTTTATCAAACTACCTATTAAGCATTAAGGATAGACAAAACACTAACAAATACTGAATTCGAGTTAATAATATGCCTGTGGAGGTATTCGAGCTAATGATATGCCCGTAGGGGTGAAGTACTGATCTCTGCAACTTACTTTGAAAGGCAAGACACATAAAAAATAAAGTGTACTGATGGAAGGAGAGAAGAATTGCTTGGCAGATAGATATGAGGTAAGGCAAATATAGCTAAACCTAGGTGGTGGTATTATATGGGTGCTCAAACTACAATTCTTTCACTTGTTTCATGTGAAAATTTTCATAATAAAACGTTGGAGAAAAAAGAAGCTGGATAGAGAACCACAAAGTAAACCTAAAGTAAGTAGAAAAAATAAAAAGGAAATAAAAGTAAAAGGAGAAATCAACAAAACAGAAAACAAATGATAGAGAAAATTAACAGAGGTAAAAGTTCTTTCTGTGAAAAGCTCAATCAACTTCAAAGTTTGAACTACTACATGGGCTTGGACCATTTTTATTACTACAATGAGACAATTGCTTTTTTTTTAAAGATTGGCACCTGGGCTAACAACTGTTGCCAATCTTTTTTTTTTTTCTGCTTTATCTCCCCAAACCCCCCTGTACATAGTTGTATATCTTAGTTGCAGGTCCTTCTAGTTGTGGGATGTGGGACGCCACCTCAACGTGGCCTGATGAGCGGTGCCATGTCCGCGCCCAGGATCTGAACCCTGGGCCCCCGCAGCAGAGCGCCTGAACTTAACCACTCAGCCACAGAGCCGGCCCCAACAATGAGACTACTTTTGAGACTAACAGTTCCTAGAAGATTTTTATTATCTCAGAACCACCAGAGAATTTATAGGAACTGTCAGAGATTTCACCCGGGGCCAGAGGAACATACAGTTCTGGAAGTAGCTTGAAGTATGGAGGAGGGGGAAGAGAATCAATTGTCAGTAGCGAGTCCACGTGCTCCTGTCCCCATCACACCAGATCCCGCGCTCCTGGGTGACAGCCTTGTCATGTCTCCCCGGGCCTTTGAACCCCTCTTAGGGGATATTTAAAGCAGTGGATCTGAACTAGACATGGGCATCAGAATTATCTGGAGTGTTACTCAAAATGCACATAACCAGTCCATCTCAGGCTTTCTGAAACAGTTACTAGAGTGTGGGGTCTACTCGTGAGTATCCTGACGTTCCTTCCACAGGTCACTAAGTGATACACCTCTGGTTAACAACTGTGCCTTAAACAATATTCCGTATCACTAATAACTACAATAAAATAGTGACACCATTTCTTAAGAGCTCCCTGTATGCCAAGCACCCTTTTAGTTGCTTTACACTTGTCAACTCATTAAATTCTGACAATCCTGGACATTCTAGCATCAGTCCCATTCTACAAACAGGAGAGAGAGGCTAAGTCATGTGTGCAGAGTGACACTAGTGAGTGAAGAAGCCAGAATCTAAATCCAGGCCATGAGCTCCACAGACCAAGCTCTTAACCACTGGACTCTGGATAACTAACAAACCTCCTCCCTCTGCCCTCGTCACATCCAATCAAATCATTAATTATCGGATGTCGTCCACCAGCCCCACACCTGCGTAAGTAAGAAGAAGATGCAGACTCTTGTCTCTAGGGGTTTGTGTTCCAGGCAGAGAAATAAGCCACAGGCACTTAGATGGGTTTAATTAAAGAAAGTTACCAAATAGAATGCAAAAACGGAAGTTCAGCTACATTATTTAATGCTACACATGTAACCAATAAGGAAGCTAAAAGTAAGAATTTAACAAACATTGTGAAGAGCTGGGGAGCAGAAGAGCAAAGTGTAATTGAGCTGAATCTGTATTTTTCCTAGAGGAAAGATAAAAGTGAAAACGCCAGATTGCAGGCATGAAGGTATTCCCTGGACCCATGGAGGCGGTCATCCAGAAGAATGAAAAACAGAAAGCTTGAGAAGAGGCAGCCCTGGGAGGTGACTGGGGATGCACTAAGACTATCTGTATCCTGTACAGCTATGCACTCTGAGACCCAACATGTGCCTGCACTACTTTTAACACAAGGCAGTTTTTAATGAAAGGGAACTGTGACTCAAGACGGTGGACTGTGCCTCTGAGTTTGTTTTTCCCCCTTCCAGGATACCACTGAAATGAGAATGAGACTCATAGTCATTACGATTCCTGGAAACACTGGAAGTAGGAAAAAGTGTGCCATGAGCAGACCAGAAATCCTGATGAATCTCCACAAGGTGGCAGATGTGGGATTTAGCATGCAGTAAAGAGGAAACTGTAGCCCACAACGTCCCTGGGAGAAGCAACAGAGGCTGTGCGCACGCCAGCACAGGGAGGCTCTGAGAGTCAGAGACAGAGAGAGAGTGCATCTGCCAAGAAGGAGTGGGCTCTGAGGAAGCCATGCGGGAGTCACCTGGGATGAGCTGGGCCAGTGTCTGAGTACAGCTAGAGCTCTGAAATTAAGCTCTAAACGGCTGATGAAAAGCAGATTCAGATTCAGAAAATCTGAGGTGGACACCAAGAGTCTGCATTTCTAATAGAGCCTGGGAGATGCCCAGGCTGCTGGTCCACGGGCCAGCCTGACCCAGTCACAGCGTTCTTCAGGACGGGCCTGTGGAGTGGCCATTGTGAATGGGAGAGAAAAAGAGGAAGACCAACATCTGAAGAGTTTCTGGATCCCTGTCAGGGGCCCAGAGTTAAGGGAAAAAGCAGCTCTGCCCCGGACTGAGACAGTGCTCACAGAAGCATGCCACTGTGGGAGCAACGTCCTCTCAAGTTTCTTTCTTTTTTCAATAAACAAAGATAATACAAAAGACAATATAGTTGAGTGGGAGGGAAGTATTGATAAGAGGAGGAATCTGACAACAGGTGGTATCAAGTCAGACTGGAAGAGTCTGAGGAAATAAGAACAAACAGACCTGTGTGAAGGGTGACACTGTTCAGCCACAACATGAGGGCAGGCAGGGACATGGTGGGTACCTGGCCTGGTACACGTGAAAGCCACTAGCAAAGCCTTTTTGTCCATACCCACTCCAATAAACCAGGTAGGAGAAGTTCCCTGAGACTGAAGAAAAGACTCCACATTTCAGCCTTAAAGGGCCCCCAGTATGCCAAATAAACAGGAACCATCTCACCTCCACCCACATCTCTCCTGATGAAAACGCAAATGCGCAAGTAAGGGGGGAAACCCCAAAAGCTTCCAGAAGGCAGGGAGAGGAGGAAGGGGAAAAGGCTCAGCACTTCTCAGTAGCCACCCAGGATGCTGGAACGTAGAGACAGGATCTAAAGAAGAGCAGTGGCTGCCCTCTGTCTGCACCCCAAGCAAGAACAAGGGGGCTGGAGAAGGGTGGCAGGTGGGGGCATCGTGTGGCTATTACAGCAGCTCATTCCATCAGACCCAAGATGTGTCCCCAAGTCTGGGGACTCTGAGAAGAGCTCCTGGGGGCGCCCCCGAGGCCACGCTCTCACTGACCTACTAGGTCCCCCTTGCCCTGGCCTGAATGGCCCGGCATGTGCTCACCTGGACAGCTCTGCATTGGGGTTTCTCTGCCTGCCATCCCAGCCTCTTCTCCTTGTCCCAACCTGAAGATCACATCTGGTTTGGCCATTAGGTACCCTGTGGATAGGAAAATGACACAGGACTTCGTGATTGATGCCAGAGGCATTCCAGAACCGAGGCCCACCCTTGCAGGCTGAAGGTGGTCCAGCCTCGGTGACTGCCCCACAAGCACAGCTGTTTGCCCCCCAAAGCAGAACATTCACAGAGAAGATGAGAGCACAAACAACCTGTGCGGGGTGCCAACGGGATTATGAATCCCTGACAGTGAGCCCTAGGCCCAAGCTCATTTAGGGCTTCAGAGGCCCCTGAGCCTGCAGCCATGAGAGACGGAGACACGAGTGGGAGCATTCTAGTCACACCGTGGAGCAGTCCCTC
The DNA here is from genome assembly GCF_041296235.1 of Equus asinus. NCBI lineage: Eukaryota > Metazoa > Chordata > Mammalia > Perissodactyla > Equidae > Equus > Equus asinus. Next base: position 40,839,962 of record NC_091820.1, read on the forward strand.
ACCCACGGAGACCAGGTGGCTGTAGTTCTCCAGCATGACATCCCTGTAGAGGTTCTTCTGAGCACCGTCCAGTTGCTGCCACTCCTCCAGGGTGAAGTCCACAAACACGTCCTTGAAGGTCAAGCATTCCTGCAACAGCACATTGCTCTTTAGCTCAGTGATCGGCTAGCGGACAGGCAGACCATTTCAAGTTCGTCAAGTGCCTCCTCCGTGCCCATCCTAAGTCCTTCACGTGTAGTAAGGATTTTGATCCTCCCCACCACCCAGGAGAAGCCTGACAGATGAGGACAGTGAGGCACCCAGAGTGTAAAGTCACTCGCCCAGGGTCGCACAGCTAGGAATTGGGGATTAAAATCCACTTGGTCTGGTTTCCACACACACATTCTTCAATACTACACTGCATTGCCTTTCTCTCTAGAATTGTTCTTGAGCTGCTCACCGTCCACAATTTGACACGGTATAATATATAGGGTGTTTATGTAGCTAAAATTATTTTAAACTTTATAGGAAAACAGATTGGGTGTTAGAAATATCTTTCCCTGGAAATCATTCATTCGACACACACTTATTGAACAGAGACCAAGCTGGCAAGTCCAGAGGATGTAAACATTAATAAAAACAAACACAGCTCCTGAACTGAAGGAGCTTCAGTCCAGTACAAGGAGAAAGACAACACTTGGAAACTCACATATGAAAGGGAGGGAGGGAGGCAGTGAGGAGGGCTGCCTCCCAAGGGCAGTGACAGAGAAGGCTTTGCAGAGGATATACGACTAGAATAGTCTAAACACAGCTCCTCAATCACGACCCACAGTGCCAATCTTAGCTAATCAGTCATGAGACAAAGAACAGGTCTGTGTCTGGCCTGGTCAGCAGATTGAGGTAAAAAAGGATCTGTGTTTGGCCTGTCATAGCCAAACAAGAGTTTACTCCTCTAAGTGCCTGGATTCCTATAAGAGAGCCATAATCCATCTATTTATGCTCCGGGTCCCATCCTGTCCTACCCACACTCAGTGGTCTTAAATTCAATGAGACATTTTGCACCCACAAGGGCCCAAAAGGCCATAGGTGGCACCAGTTCACTCAGCTTTGCAGAGGATACGATGCAGGAGGCAGGAAACAGCATGCAGAAGGGGCATGACAGGCATGTGTCACCAGCAGGAGTCTTAGTCCAATCCAGTAGCTATGAGCCCAGACTAGGCCCCGCCACACTGCCCTGTGATAACTGAGGTGCGCAACAACAAGACCACACTGCTGAGTGCAGGGAACATCTGGCTGAGAAGCCCAAAGCTGCTCCATAGACCAGCATCTCTTGTCACAGGCCCCTGGGCACCTCTTCCAGGGGCCTGGCAAAGGACATGCCCAGTTATAAAAGTTACACAGAACTCAGGAACCCAAGTCTGTGGCTTCCCTCTAGCTATGCACAGTTATTCACAGTCCTCCCAGTTCAGAGGCAGTTTGCCACTCTGGAGTCATTTTTACCATAAGTAAGAACGCCTGGTAACACAGCCTCATTCCACATTATCGGGTTTCCAGTGACACAAGGCTGAAACCAGGTTAACTCAAGGTCCTATTTCCCTAAGGAGCAGAAGGGTTTTATTAACACTAACTCAGTCTTATACTTCAATGATGGCAAAAGTTAAAAACCACTAACAGATCCTACACATACAGGGTCAGAATTCAGTTCATAATCAAAGGATCTCAAATCATGGCCGAAAAGGCCATTAGGAAAATCTGGCTAGGAATTTCTGCGGGGAAAAGACACACCATAAAACTGGATTCGCTATCTCACTCCAAAGTCCAAAATAAATTACAGATGAGTTAGAGATTTAAATGTGTGCAAGATAACCATAAAACTAATAGATGAGTTAAACGTTTCTACAATTTTAGAGTGGCGAAAGTCTTTCTAAGCCATCCCCAAATTCAGAAGACATACAGCCAAACTGATAAACCTGACTACCTAGACATTAGGAATTTCTAAAGTAGCAAAAACAAAGTTTAAAAATTCTCAAACATTAATATCAAGGTGGTAAAAATACTTGTAAGATACATAACAATGATCTAATTTCCTTCACGCACTAAAATTCTAACACATCATTAAGAAAAAGACCACAAGCTAATACATGTACCTGAAGCAATGTGAAGTAAATTTCAAATAGGATACCATTTATCAACCTTCAGATTCTTCTTTTCCTGGAGATGTGTCTGACTTACAACATCGGATGAGTTTAAGGTGTACAGCATGTCGACTTGATACATTTATATACTGCAGGATGATGGCCCTGTGGCGTTAGCTAACACCTCCACCACGTCACATTATTATCATTTATTCTTTCGTGGTGAGGACAATTAAGATCTAGTCTCTTAGTGACTTTGAGGTTTATAATACAGCACTGTTGACTGTAATCACTATGCTGTGCATTAGATCGCCAGGACTTATTTATACCCTTCAGGTTCTTAAACATTAAGAAGGTTGATAAGACCCAGTGCAGTCAAGCGTGGCGAAAAACACCAAAGAAGTTATAAACTTTACTGCCTCCAGGGGGTGGGGGAGCAACTGGTTAAAGCACATCAAAATGCACACTGCAAATACCCTATCACACGGCACTGCCCTCTCTGGATTTCCCCCTAGGCTTCCAATAAGTCAGTAGCAAACACAACTCAATAGAATGGACAAAAATCCACAGCAACAGAAATATAAGTGGCTACTAAACATAGAAAGAGATGATAAACCTCACTAAAGTTCAAATACATGCTAATTAAACAGTAAGATGTTGACTTGTACCTGTAAGACTGGTAAATAGTCACAAGACAGAGAGCCACTGTTCACGAGGGTACTGGAACATGAGTATTCTCATCTAAGGCTGGCTGACAGGTAATTTGGCAGGTCCTACTAAGTTTTTTCCTCCTATTTTCACCAGTAGTTGCATTTACAGGACTCTATGCTACTGAACCATTTATAAGCCCATAAAGATGTTCAAGGCAGCAGGATTTGTATCAGCAAAAAGGAAGGGGAGAGATGGCCCTGAATGTCCTGTGCTCCTGGGAATCCAGTAATGGTGGAATGACAGCTACATTACCAGGCAACACTGCTTATGATAAAAATGACCCTGATTATAAACAAACTGCCTCTGGCCTGGGAGGATGACAGAGTGGTTACATGCAGCATTCCGGCTATACTCGCTGTACTCTAGAACAGCCATTATAAAAACTGGCCGACATGAAAGGATGTCTGGTATATTTTTGTTAAAGGAAAAAAAGCCAAATTTCGGAATATGTATATTAGGGGTACATTTTCATGAAAAGCAATCCATGCAAAGTTTTGGGTTTTTTGTATACACACACACAACACACACACACCTGGAAGGCAAACAGTAGAAGGGCTGACACTGGTTTCATTTGTCAGAAAGCCACAGAAAAGGAGGACCAAACACGAGCCCTGTTTTCTGGTCTTGAAAACTAGGGAGGGTACCCATCTTTTCATACGGCATCCCCCTTTTCTCTTAAACATTGCCTGTCCTATCGGCTGACTGCTTTTCTAGCACAGTTTAGGTCTTTTTTGTACCATGGGTTGCATTGTCTGTCTATAAATCCTCTGTGTGTCATACGTACCACATGTATTTTCTCAAACGTCTTTTGACCGTACAGATTTTAACATCCTAATGCAATCTAATCTGACAACCTTGCTCTTCATGGTTTCTGGGTTTGGCATCTTCATTAAAAATATTTCTTGCACTGAGCAAGGTTATATAAATAGCCTCTGAAATTTTCCTCTAATCTCTCGAATAAAAATTTAGTTCTTTAATCAGTCTGGAATTTTACTTTTATATGCAGAAGAGTCGAGCTTTGTTTCCATCTAGACAGAGAGACAACGGTGCCACCATCATTCATTAACCACTGTTTTTCCACATAATTAAAATGACATTTTTATAATCTTGACTTGCAGAAGACGTTTTAAGCAATACATGAAATCTAGAAGCCACTAAAGATTGTGAAATTAGACCACGTTTAAAAAATTTAAGTGTCTATTCCCCAAGATATATAATCCAAGCCAAAACAAATGACAAATCATGAAAAAATATTTACAACATGTATGACAGAGGTCTGATTTACTTATTATGTTAGCATAAAGAGCTGGCAATCAGTAATCAAAGTAATTCCACACCCAAGAGAAAAAACGAGCAAATGACTCGAATAAACATCTGAAAGGAAAAGGCACAAATGGTGTTTAAAATATGAAAAGACACTCAAGTCAAAAATGCAAATTAAAATGCACCACTCTTTTCTCTCCTCACCATGTTTGCGAGAATCACTGTGATTGCCTGTTCATGGGAAAAGGCATCCTATGGTGGCTAGCAGTGCACAGAACACACTATCTGGGGGGCAATTTGACGATCTTGAATCATAGTTCAAGATTCTTGTAGTCACGGACCCAGAAAGCTCCCTTCTAGAAAGATGTACTCACATGCAGACAACTGGAGTGTACACGGATATTCACTGCTACGTTGCTTACAGTAGCCAAAGACTAGAAATAGCCCGAATGTACCTCACTAGGAGAAAGGTAAATAACAAATGGTATTTCCATCCAGTAGAACATCGAGTGGCCATTTTTGTAAACGGGGTAGACTGCTGGTTTAAACCTTGGGTCATTTTGTCCCCCAGGAGACATTTGGCAATGTGGGGAGACACACTGGTTGCCAAAACCGGAGGAGGGAGTACGACCAGCATCCAGTCAATAGAGGCCAGGGGACGCTGCCATACATGCTGCAATGCACAGGACAGTCCCAGACAACAAAGAATAATTTGGCCCAAAATGGCAATAGTGCCACACTTCAGAATCCCTGGGACAGACTCTGCACAAGTGCACTGGAAGCATCATTAAGGACTAGAATGTTCTCCAATTTGTAAAAAATTAAAAAAGAGAGGGAGAAAAAGAAAAGTGATTCCTCTGTCTAGGCAGAACGACACGCACACGTGATCTCTGGAAGAATGCATGCACCAGTAAAGGAGGAGACGGCGGACTGGGGACAGAATTGTTCTCCACCCTCTGTGGAGCAAAGCTCTCATTTGAAAGTTTTACCTTGTGCATGCATTACTTTACAAATGCTTGGTTCAATTCATTAATGTTCTGTTCAGGATATTTTTTCAATTTTGGCATCCATATTCTTAAGTGAAACTGGTTTATAATTTTCCTTTTTGTAGTATCTCCATCAAATTTAAAGTTAAGTGGCTTTATAAAATGAATTGGGTGCTTTCTCATCTCTCAACAGCCTGGAAAATTGGAACATAGAAATTATCTGGTCTTTAAAAATCAGGAGGAGGAGTAATTATGAAGGATGTGGAAGGACACATTTAAGGTTTGAGCACCTGTTAGTTAAAAATCCGATTTCCATGTATAACCTCCATAATACTTGTAGTACTGAGCAAACAGACACACAGAAAGTTGTTCGTGAGGCACTGTTTGTAATACTAAAAACATTCAAATCAAAAATATCCAAGGATAGAGAAATGGTTAAATGATACAGCCAGACCACACAACAGGAACTGATCATCTTTGTATACTGACGAGGAACAACATCCAGAAGATAAACGTGCGGGAGCAGCAAGATGGGTAGGGGAGTATGACAGCATTTGTGCAAAAATGCACACAGCTTCACATGTGCGTCTGTTTTCGGCTTATTAAACGGATGTACATGCTCACAACGCTGTCACCAAACTGTTAACAGTGGGCATCCCTGAGGAAGAACTTGGGAGTGCGGGAGAAGAAATGGGGATGTTTGGGCTACTATTTTTATATGCATATTAAAACATTAAGCATGGATTTACTTTATTTTAAACCTAATAAAGAGAAGAAAGTGAACTGGAAGGACGCTAAGTGTATGTATTTAAACAATCTTCTCTGAGATGGAAAAGAAGACACAGATTTTTCAACGTTACAATACAGACTCCCAAAAGCTGCCTCCAGTTCACTGGAGACAAAGAAGGGGTAATCAGGAACTCACCTGGGCGTTGGCCATCCTGTTCTGCCCCGGACAAAGGATGGAGATCTACAAAGGCAGGATTAGAGGGTCGAGATCAGTGCACACAGCCCTGAGACCATCATCGCCAGCCCAGTAAGAATCTTCCTTGAACCGTCAGAATGACCTGGAAACACGGCCTCGTAGCTCTAGCCTGTCCCCGTGGGACATGGCTAAGATCATGTGGCTTTTGCACACAGAATCTTTTTTCTCTTCCTGGACGGATGTATGGCTTGTGTTTAAAGACATCTACCCAGAAGCCATTAACAACCTGACACCTCCTTTCTCTCAAGAATTCTATTCCTGGAAATGCACCCTAAGTAATCAATCACGAATAAGCACAAAGCCGCAGGGATATTAACTTGTTTGCAGCATCCAGAAACTTGGAAGCAACTAAACCTCCAGCAGAGGGGACTCAGTTAAAAAATAAGACACACACAACGGGACACCTCGTGGGCTTTAAAAATGCTATGGAATCTTGTTTGCATTTCTCAACATGTTTAAAAGCAGGTTCCAAAAAAGCAAGTGCAGCACGATGCCACTTGTTCAGCAGTGTGTCCGAACTGAGGAAGAGAGTCTAGAAGAGCATCTGTTTCACTGCAGACACTGCTTACCTCTGAGTGGTGATTTCACCTGTCCTCTGCTGGGTACTTGCATTTTCTCATTTGTGACAGTGAATACTAATTACTAGTAAAATGAATATTAAAAATGATTACAAATCACCTATGCTCACGCTGAGCCCTAGAGGTGTAGGACCCTGGACAAAGTGTGGAGGACAGGGACACCTTGCTGTGGTTTGCAGGAGAGAGAGAAAACAGGGCTGAGAGCCCTGGGGGGAGGAGAGGGCGGAGGAGGAGGTGAAGAGCCAGCACTGGTCAGTTCCACAGGGAGCTGGAAACCACTGACCTTGCCCCCTGCCCCCTCTGCCCCTTGCAGGCCCACCACCACCCTGTTCCCGCCCCCGCACTTCCTCCTTTCCCATGATTTCCATTTGACTGTCCTGCTCCTCCCTGCTTGGAAGTTTGAAAGGAAAGTGTCACTGAAGAGCTTTTGGGCAGAGTAACCGCGGCCACTGGAGCAACCCCTGCAGCAGCATCAGGACAAAGGCATTCAGCGCCTCGTAGCTTTACAAGTCACGTTCTCAGGCCCAGTTACACTGGCATCAAAATGAGGCGGCAGACCTGGATGATCACATGCCTGCAGACTACTCTGAAATTGCACAAACCAAAAGAAAAACAGAAAGTAAACTTACAGAAAAGAACCTTTTCTGCACTTTAGTCAAGATGGAGGGAGAGTCAACATTTCCGCTAGAGGAGGGTGAGATGTTCCTAGTACAGGACTGACTCAAATGCAGAAACGGCCAAGGGCAAAAGAGGGCAGCAGGATGGTGTGGGCACAGCAGTGTCAGGACAGAAGTCCTGTGAGGCTGGCAGCGATCCTTCCCCGCCTCATCACGCCCCCCCCCCCCTTGCAGGCACTAGAGCAGGGCACCTGTCCTCAGGGCAGCGTCCCTCCATCCAGCTGCGCCCTTCAGCTGTCTCCTGCAATAGGGGTCCGACCGCTCACCATCACACCACCCTTGATGGTGCTGGAAGTTGAGCCAGCATGGCCGCCTTGCTCTGTGTCTGCTGGCCGGAGGGACAGAGGCCACTGCACGGACAGCTCTTCTACCACCTCGTTCCTGTGAGCCTCCTGCCTCTGCCCTGAGCCTCTGCGTCTGGGCTCTGGGCTGAGGCTTCTCCTCCAACTCCCCTCAGAGGAGCTCTCTTGCTCCTCAGGAGCCAGGACCAAAGCATTCAGAGCCAAGGGCCTCTCAGCTGGGACCCTCACTTCAGCACCAGAGGTCTCCCTCGGGCCGGGGAACTCACCTCCTCCTGAGGCCTCACACCTGCTGTTCCGGAGACTGACAATCGGAGCCCAGGGCACATAAGCTGGAGCGTGAAGGCGAGCACTGGTCTCAGCTACGCACCCCGACCCTGGAAAGACAATGACCACACAGGAGATGCAATCAGCAACCCCGATGATGCAGGGAAGTGGAGGAAAACCCAAATGTTTTCCTGGACACGAGGAGGCGCAGTGCCTCGTCCTCGTTTTAGGAGTTAACATTTATCGAGAGCTCAACTATCGCCAGACGAGGAGCTAGGCACTGTCTGACTTCCTCAGAGCCCGGGCTCTGGAACCAACTGCCTGCCTCCTCTGGGCCTTTAGTCACTCGATAAAGAGGTGAGCGCCTACTGTGTGCCTGTTCCACTGCTCTACGTGTTGCAGAGACCTCAGTGAACAAAGTGTAGGAGCTCCCCGATCTTGCGGAGCAAGATTCTAGCTGGGGAGACAGTCAGCAACAAACATGATAAAGAAATCACAGGGTGCGTTCGAAAGGGATCAGTGCCAGGAGGAAAAAAGCACAAAGAAAAAGGATGCCCCGCTTTCCTAGCTGTGCGCCTTTGGACAGGTTCCGAGCCTTTCCCCTCTTGCTTTCTCTCTCTAAAATGAAGAGACGCGTAGCACCTCCCTCACAGGGCTACTGTGGACATTAGGGTGCAACCCAACGGGGCCTCGTATTTACTAGGCACTCAGTGAGCACTCGCTGCATGAATCAATGAATGAATCAATGAATCACTCGCTGACCTCCACGGTCCTGCCACTCCACCTTCGGGGACGCGAGCCCGTTAACCCTGGCCCCTCCGACCCCCGCATCGCGGCGTATCCCCAACCCCGCCTCCCTCACAGCGACACCAGCAGTCCGACGTCCCTGGGCGGATAACAACAGGCAGCGTGAACTCGCGCCGCCCTCGGGGTCAGCAGAGCACTTTCGCTCCCCGGCAGCCCGGGGGCCCGAGGTCGGGGCGCGGCGCAGGCGCAGCAGCCGTTTGGTGGGGGCGGGGATGGGAGTCGAGGCCGCCGCTGCCAATGGCGAACATGGCGCCTGGCCGGCACGATGATTCTGACGTGCTTCCCTTTGAGGCGAGATGAGAACGACAGGAACGTGCGACCGTTTTCCGGGACGAGTCGCACGAAAGGCTGAGGGCGCCGAGAGGCGAGTGGGCTCCTCGCGGCCGGTCGCAGGGTCCGGCTCCCCGCCGCCTCCGAGGCCGGAGCGCCCTCTCCCCGGTCGTCCTCCTGCGCGGCCGGCCCTGTCGTCGCTGCGCAGCCTGGGGGCTTCGCGCCCCTCCGTCCCCCAGGCCACACTTTCCGCTTCTTTTAGATCCCCAGAGTGAGAAAACGCCGGTGGCCGTGCTGCCGGCAACGGCCGCACTTGGGCGCGGCCATTTTGGGGCGGGGCCTCCCCATCCCACCCGGGTTGTGGTCTCAGGCGCAGGGGTCAAAGGGCAGGGGTCAGGCTCCGTGGGGGAATTGTTTTGGGAGGTGAGCTGGAGGGTCAGCGCCCTGCACATATGAGAGAGAAACCCTCTTGACGCCTGTTCTCCTGAAATGAATCGAAGATCTCCAGTTTCTGGGACCCTGGGGTCCTGGGAGAATCTGGTTTTTGCTCTTTTGCAAACAGAGCGTCAAGTAGCAGAGAGCCGGTCTCTCTGACAGTGCCAGCCAGTGGCAACATGGCCTGCTATAAAGGCCTGTAGTGCCTTTGAGGACATTTCTGTTTCCTGTCAGAGTCTGGGGGAAAGAGGCCAAGTTTGTGCGCTGTGTGTCTTGTACCTGTCAGGTGACCAAGCCGAGCTGCTTGGGTGGGGCCTGGAGAGGTCTCAGCTCAGATACACCCCGTTCCTTCTCTGCTAGAGCCAGCACACGCCAGGCACTGCTGAGAGAAGCGTGTGACACAAACTCATGGAATCCGTCGTGCATTTATTTAATCTTCCATCTGCTCGTGCTGCTTTCTCCCTCTCTCCCTTTCCTCTCTAGGAGTTAACTAACATTCCCGGGTGGTTCGGATGAATCATAGCCCGAATCTAGAACCAGCGTTCTCCTAGGTAGTGGCTCTGTCCAAGCCTGTGTGGAAGTCCCTGGAGAAGAGTCTGCTTGCTGTCAGGCGTGTGAGCAGGGAATTGTCCCCCTCTGTGAATTCTTGGTGCGTTTGTAAATGATGGCCAGGTTTAGAGATACTTATGTATTATTTCTAGAGGAGAGGTGACGTGATAACCTTCTTTTCAGGCATCACTATCACGAGGCAGGAAAAGTTAAGAGAGTCAGTATGACAGTGTCCTGAGGACAGTGGAGAAACCCCCAGCTGCAGAAAGACGTGGTCTTTGCCCTGGTCAGACTCTTCCCGCATCGTGCTTCTACAGGGACAAGTGCTTACACGGAAAGAGAAGGGACTGATGCTTCAGATGGGGCCTGCTGGAGGAAGCACTGTTATTGCTCATGCAATGCCAGCATTTCCTGGTAGTGACTTTGGTACCTGGGAACCAAGAAACACGTTCAGGTGTTGCAGCCCTGTTGCCTATCCACAGACTCCAGGGACTAATAGTAACTAGACACAGGCTACAGCTCCTGTATTAATCTAGGTGAGCGAAACTACTGGAATAATTAGCCCTCAAATGTAATGGCTCAGGCACAATCTCTTTCTTGCTCACGTAAGAATCAGCCATGGGTACTCCATATTGGCAGGTGGCATTCCTTCATATAGACCCAGACTGTTGGCGTCTCTGCTGTCTTCAACATGATTTCTAAAGCACTCTGATTGTCATCATTTCTGGAAGTGAGAAAGAGAACGGAGGACCTATGGGTCAGGAGCCATCACCAGCTTTCAGCATCACTATAGTACAGAAAGTCCGGAAGTTTTTCTCTGCCACTCAGAGGTCAGAAAACTGTAGAAACCCATTGCTGACAGCACAGGTGTCCCATGGCTCCAAGGTGGTTGGGTGATTAGCTCAGAAGGGAGTGTAGCTGGTGCTGTAAAAACTCACATCTGCCAAAAGATACTTGTCCACTCTCTCTGCTAGAGGGAAAGTGTGGCTTCTACCTCCCTTCTTCCTTCCCAATTTCGTACAGAGAGATCACGCTGACAGGGGAGTCTGAGAACTAAAGTCTCAGTGCTCCCAGCCTCTGCATTACAGCGGAGAGGATGGGAATGGGAATGTTGTGGAGTGTCAACAGACAAGACCTGGTGCATCTTTGAAAATCCCATTAAAGTTGAAAGATTTGTCTCCCTTTTCCTCTTTCTGGAGCAAAGTTCAGACCTACAGAAGTCCCCAGTGTCCCTCTGCAATCTGAGACATCAGCTGCTGAGGCAAGTAACAGTGGTTTGTGTTATGGAATTCTCTTCTTTTCCAGGCCCTAGACCCCCTGGATATCAAATAAGCCCTAATTTATTCTTCCCGCTATCTTTGTACACGCTTCTATGTGTATGTACTTGTAGATGTGCGTATACATGCACTCACAGACCAAAGTCTCAGACAGCAAATCCCCCAGTACAGAGTACTGGGCTCCGAAGCCCTGAGCAGCCTCACAGTGGAGGAGACCAAAACAGTCATAGGTGATGGGGCCAAAGGGGCTTCAGATGAGTTGGGAGAACTTCTTAGGTTCTGTCCAAGTGCCCCTGGCCTCAGAGGCCAAGGCTGTACTCATGGGGGCATTCGAGTATGGAATGTCGTCCCCTGCGTACTGAGCTTGGAGGCGGATTCCAGGGTTTGTTTTGTATGGCCTCTCTGAGAGCATTCCCATCAGTAGAAAGAACCTCACCCTCCTGAGGGACCGGTCCACTCTGAACACTCAGTGAAGCCGAGCAAACTATCATGAATCAAGACTCATTTCCCACGTTGGGTTCCTGCTGGAAGAATTCTTGTCACTGATTCTGACCTAGAGGAATCTTTCGTCAGGGAAAATGAAGCTAAAGGACTTAGATCAAGACTGGCAAACCTGCCGCCCTTGTGCTGCCATTATATTCTTCCACACACACAGCAGCTCTCGTTTGTCAATAATTGTACTCTTTCTGGCTGAGGTCAGACAGGCTCTTAGAATCCTTCTCAACAGTATGTTCTAGACTACCTCTACCAATCAGAGTTGGCAATTATGTTGAAATCTATTTGCCATGCCTGCCCTAGGTCAGCATTTCACAGACTGTGTTCCATGAAACGCTGGTTCTCTGGCTTATTAACAAGCATGATGTGAGTAAAGGATTCTATGATCATAAAAATTTGGGAGACATTGTTCAGAAATTTTTTTATGGCAGGACTTCTGGAACCACTAGAATACTAATTTACTGTGTAGGCCTCCCAGACAGTCTGTAGAATACATTGTTTTCCAAATGTATTTCACCACAGAACTCTTTGCAAAGAACATGTAGAGAGACAGGAAGGATTATTTGCTGGATAATAAGAGGCTTCCTCTAGGTTGCCTGACAATGGGCTGGGTGGGACATGTGACTTCCTGATCCCCCAAATAGGGTGAGGGGCTGTTCATGATCTAAACTCCCCACAAGGTTGCTGGGCAGTTGTCATTTTCAGCATTCCCCTGAACAACTGGCGCCCACGCTCAAATATTTGTCCTCCGCTTATAGTGGCATTTTCATGCTCATGCTGTGAAAAGGAAGGTCAGCAGGGTGTGGGGTCCCTCTCCTGGTGCATCCAGCTGCACCTGGCCAAGCATATCTCTCTGCAGGATAACGAGAGAATGAGAGACCTGCACTTTTTGTTAACCCGTGTGTCTGTGACCCTTCCCGCCTCAATGATACTTGCTGGTGTTTGATTGAGCCATTTGCTTGACAGTGGTGCCTAATGTGGAGTGAACATGGCAGAAAAGTTGAGCTGTTTCACTCCAAGGGTTGGGGGGGACGCATCCTCTCTGGGATTGGGGACAAATCACCGGTGCTCATGATTGAATGGCAGCATTTTCTGTGGGCCACAAATGCCCCTCAACTAGCAGACCCTGTGAACCTGTGCCCTTATGATTGTATGGCCAGAATGTCTATAGGTCCCAGAAACACTGCTGGATGGGCAGTTCATTTGGTCCCAGATGGCTAGTCACTGGGTAGTCAAAATGTCTGGAGGTCACAGATGCACACCTGGATGGGCAGATAATTTGGCTGTGTCACTATAAAAAAATGAGGCTGAGAGACAAGGCTGCCCGTTGTTAGGTCTCTCAGCTTCTCTACTTTTGAGTTTTAAAGAAAAAGGGCCCACCAAATCCAGATACCATTGTGGTAGCTGGTGCAGCCCAATCCCTTGGATTTTATCATCATACAATGTACCAGGTGGAGGACTTTTGGAGAAAGTCAGGTACAGGTAAAAATGTGACAATTCATGGAAATAATAATAGGGTTTCCCCAAGACTGGTACCATGAAGAAATCTCTGAGTGATTGGATGATTTGTCTACATGACAAAGAGCTGGCATTCATGCAGTTGAATGAAGTGAGTGGTGAGTAGTATGGTATTTAATACAGAGCCCTCTGTAACAGGACTCTGGTTGGCACTGACCAAACAGGAAGGGGCAGATATGTGTACCTCATTCTTGAAATGAGGGCTCAGAGGAGTTGGGTTCTCATACACACACATACTCACGGCGTGTACACACACACACAAACAGATTGAGAGAGAGAGAGACAGAGAGTACTGAACCCCTGAATGTAAAGAGAATATCCTTGTTGAGATTGGAATTGCTTTGAAACAGCTTGCCATTTTAGCATGGTTAAGTCGGAATCCTGGGAGTCAAGGTTCCTGGGAGCCCAATGATATGCCTTGACTCAGAATGGTGATTTAGAATATGGTGTAACATTCTCAGTGGAAAATGCTCCTAACTTTGCTCTTTCAATCAGAAAGTATCATAATGAATGGGATACTCATCATGCTGGGCCTATGTACTCTGACTTACGGGACAAGAAGAGACATAGAATCCCCAAAAGTGACCCAGATCTGGCTGGGCTAGACTTATTCATTTAGATCTGTCATTCTGGCCTCTGTGATGGTTAGTCATGTGACTTACTGCAGGCAAAAATGCCGGTAGAAAGTCCACCAAAGGAACAATTGTGATTCCTGGTCTCTCTGCTCTGGAAAAGCTTGTGGACTCCAGGAGTCACAAGGTGGGGAGGGGGAACAGAACTCATTGACAGAGGCCAATGATGGGGTGGTGTGAAATGTGAGAGGCTGAGGCACGCAAGGAGGTATCCCTGTGTTCTGAAGTTGGAGGAACAGATGGAGGCATGGCTTCCCCTCTGAAGTGCGTCATTGTCAGCCCTGCTGTACTATTCATTGGAGGCTGCCATCATCTGCCCAGATTGAACCTGGCAGCTGGCCAGTGGGTGCTCATCTGGGTGTGGGGGAAGAATGTTCATATTGCTCAGATTAAGAACATGAACTTGGAATCTGGCTTTACATCCATTGGTTCAGCAGCCACATTCCGTGTCTTCTGAGGTCACCTGTGTTGATGAAATGGTAACTCTTAGGTTTCTGTAGAACTTCCTGCTATGAGAGAAGGCTAGAGTCTGGTTTATCCCAAGCAGAATGACAAATAGTGGTTGGTCAGACATGAATATGACCAACTCCAGAAAGCGCTCTTCTTTCCTTCATCGGATAGCAAGCACAGTTACAATGAAAAAAGGCTTCCCTTAGAACAGCCTGCTCTGCAGTTAGAGACAAAAACAGACATGTGTCTATTCTATGTAGTTTTGTTGTTGTTGTACAGAGTATATTTGCTTGTTGTAGAGAGTGTTATTGCTTCCCTCACAATATTGGCTCTGAAGTTACAAGCAGTGGTGTCCCAAATGACTATTGCCAGGGAATGGGAGATGTTCAATGCTATTACATGAAGCATGTTTTCAGCATGGCTTCTTCCTGCTCAAAGAGATGTATATTTATATGTTGAAAATGGTAACATTTTCCTGGTTAATTGACAGTTTTATCCTGTTGAAACATTGCTCTTTATCTTCAATCATTCTTCTTGCCTTAAAGTCTACTTTATCTAATATTAATTGTATCAGTCAGGGTTCAGTAGGATATATACAAGGAATGGGCGTAAGTGATTTTGGGGGCTGGCTAGGCAGCTCTGAAATTTGTAGGATTGGTTGGCAGGCTGGAAACCCTTGGGCAAGAAGTGGTGTTGCCATCCATGGGTGGAATTTCTTCTTCCTCAGGGAAAGCTCAGTTTTGTTCTTAAGGCCTTTCAACTGATTGGATGAGATCCATCCAGATTACTGAGGAAAATTTCATTTACTTAAAGTCAATAGATTATAGATGTTAACCATGTCTATAAAATATCCTCACAGCAACACGTAGGTTGGTGTTTGATTGAATAACTGGATACTATAGCCTAGCTACGTTAACACATAAAACTAACCATCATAGCCCACCCTTGTCGTCTTGGCACCATACACATCTCCTTAAACCATACTTAAGCTCCAAATAAAGACAATAATAAAGTCACACTTCCACTTAACATGATATAACTATCCTGTGTACAACCAAAAACATGCTAACCCTTTCCCCGGAAGAGGATGCAAGGTCTTTGGGTGATATTTACTCTTCTCTCTGATATCCTATAACTTAAATATTGTGATGTCAAGTTAACTATTATTAATACATTGTATGTTAGATGACAAGGAAATAAGATAAGGGATAAGAGAGGGGAAAAAACAAGAAAAAATGTATATCTCACATTCATATAAAAATAAGGAAGAAATATTCATAACAATTACAGTCCCTGTTTCTGCAACTGGTTACCTTCTTTCATCACCATTTCATATTTCCTTTGCCTTAAGCAAGCACCTCAGCTTGTTGTGATTCTTTGCCTGGTAGGGTAACCCAAACCTTCATTCCTGAAGAGTCTGGACTGTTAGCAATCCTTCCTGCGTTGGGTGATTGTAGTTTTCCATAGACTTTTATCACAGGACATGAGAGACACTAAGGGATCTCAAGTATTCTAGACACAATCTTTCTTACCTTCATTTATGTAGCAGCCTAATTTCCCCTTGGTAGTCAGGATCAATCACCCCAGCCAGCACAATAACTTCCTTCCTTACCTGTTGATTCAGAGGCATGAGGAGCCCAAAGTGGCTGGGTGGCAATCTTAACTTCCAGATCAATAGAATCACTGTTGTGTTTCCTGGTGGAAGCATTCCTCCCTTCAGAATTAAGACCTCTATAGTAGTGGAGCTAAAGTTGTAGACACAGGAAGCAAAAATTTTGCTAGTGGATCGCTAGGGCTGAGAGGGCCTACTACCATTTCCACCCCTTGATTCCTGGGTTCTGCTGAGATGGTTGAGTGGATCCATGAATCACATACCTAATCTTTTCAGCAAAAGGTTATCCAGCTACACTCTTGGCCCTCTCTCCAGAGCATGTTTTCCCACCCCCAGATTTCCTAATTTTAGCATCCTTTGCAATCTTGGTAGGTCAAGAACCTCCCAAATCTTCAAATGCTAGTTTCTTTTTGCTTAACAGTTCCTTCCTTAATTTATCTCTTTCCTCTTGCATTTTACTTTAAACAGCAAGGAGAGACCAGGCCACATTTTTAACACTTTCCTTGGAAATCTTAACTAAATATTCAAGTTCATTGCTTACAAGTTCTGGTTTCCACATAACTGTAGAATACAATTCAGCCAAGTTTTCTGTCACTGTATAACACGGATCGTCTTTCCTCCATTTCCAATGACGTGTTCATCATTTCCTTCTGAGCTCTCACCAGAATTGTCTCTAATTCTAATGTGCATATTTCTGCTGACAGTCTCTTCAAGGCAATCTGGACTTTTTCTATCATGATTCTCAAAATTCTTCCATCCTCTGCCAATTACCCAGTTCCACAGCCACTTCCACATTTTTAGGTATTTGCTACACCAGCACTCCATTTCCCAGAACCAAAATCTTTATATCCTAGGGGTACTGTAACAAATTAGCACAAATTTAGTGGCTTAAGACAATGGAAATTTATTGTTTCACAGTTTAGGATGGCAAAAGTGCAAAGTTAAGGTATTGGCAGGGCTGCAATGCCTCCACAGGCTCTGGGGGAGAATCTTTCCTCCTCTTCTAGCTTCTGGCCCCTCAAGCACTCCTTGACCCATGGCTGCATAACTCCAATCCCTGCCTCCATTTTCACATGGGCTTCTCCTCTTCTTTGTCTTCTCCTCTTCTTTTATAAGGACACTTGTCATTGGAATTAAGGGCCACCTGGGTAATTCAGGATAATCTCATCTCAAAATTCTTAACTTAATTACATCTTCAAAGACTTCTTTTCCCAATAAGGTCACATTCACAGGTTCTGGAGCTTAGGACATGGACATATCTTTTGGGGGATCACCATTTAACCCCCTATATTAATATACTACACCAACTTTCTTTTGATTAGTATTTGCATTGTATATCATATTCCATCATTTTCCTTTCCACCTGTGTCCTTATGTTAATGATATATTTCTTGTAAACCACATATAGTTAGTCTGCTTTTTAAAATCCTGCCTGACAGTTTGAATTTAAAGTAATTACTGATATATTTATGTTTCAATATATTGTCTTACTATTTATCTATTTTGTCTCATTTTGTCTCCTACTTTCTTTTGGATTAATCAATTAACTTTTATGATTCCATTTCTCTTCAATCACCTTGTTAGTTTTGCAGTCTTTAATTATTCTTTTTGTGGTTGCCCTGGAGATTATGGCATACGCCCTTCATTTATTAGTCTACTATGGATTAATACTTTTACTGCTTCCTCCACAATTCAATGATGTAAAATATTTTGGCTCAATCCTCTCTTACCTTTTGTATTATTGAGGCCTGAATTTTAATTCTACATATATTTTAAGCCTCTCAATGCACTCTTATAATTGTTTGATACAGTCAATTTTTATATAGATTTACTCACATATGCATCTTTTTCAGTACTCTTCATTCCTTTTTGTACTTGTATTTTTTTAGGATCATTATTTCCTAACTTTAAGAAATCTCTTTAGTATTTATTTTAGTATAGGTCTGCTGGCAATTCATTGTATCAGTTTTAGTTTTTCTGAAACTAATTTTATTTTATCTTCATTTAAAGGGATGTTTTCCCTGGGAATAGAATTCTAGGTTAGCAGTCATTTTATTTCAGCACTTTAAAGATATAATTTCATTGTATTCTGGTTTTCATTGTGTTTGTTGAAAGGTCAGCTGCCATTCTTATTGTTTCTCATTTGAAGGCAATGTGCCTTTTTTCTCTGGCTGAATTAGATTTTCCTTTTTTCCCTTCTGTTTTCAGCAATTTGACTATAATGTGTCTTGTTATGATTTCCTATGTATTCATTCTGCTTGAGCTTAGTAGAGCTTCTTGAATCAATGGCTTTATATCTTTTGTCGATTTTCCTATCTCTTCCTTCCAGTTAAACACATATTGGACATTTCCACCATGTCCCACATCTCTTACATTCTTTCCATTATTGTTCATCACTTTTTTTCACAATGCTTCAACCTGGACATTCTCTACTCTCTCTCTCTTCCAGTTCACTAAGCTTCTATTATGCTATGTCTAACATCTATTTAGTGACTAATTTAAGCTGTGTTTTTTCAGTTCTAGAGTTTCCACTTGATTCTTTCTAATAGATATCATTTTGTTAGCTAATTTCTTGAATAGTAATCATACTTTTTTTTTAGTTTGTTTCTGATAACTCAAATATTTGGATCATTGTTGCGTTTGTATCATCTGTTTTATCTTGGTTTCCTTCATCTGACTCACAGCAGCCTGTGATTTTTTTTTTTGAATGCCAGAATTTGCATATGAAAAGTTTTAAAAAATTTCTCTGGATAATGTTATCATTCTGCAGAAATGATTTACTTTTCTTCTGGCAGCCAGATATAGTAGAAGCAGATAACCTTGATCCCATCAAGGATTAAGATGATTTGAGGCTCTATTTCATTTTCATGAGGGCTGATCTATTTCTGGTTTACCCCTCCTAGGACAAAGCCATTCAGGAATTTTACCTGAAAGCCTGACAGACCCTGACCTCTAATTTTTATCTCTCTATCACTATGAGACTTCTAAAAGCTCTGCTCAAGTTTTTAGCCTCTTAGTTGCTGCTTTCTGCTTGACTTCATGACATCTTCTCTTGTGTAGTTTAGAAATTGAACTATGCCGACAATTTGGAGCTCAATTTTCCGTGATTCCTTTTTTGTTGGATCTTGACCTTCAAGTCCTGGCTGCTTTAGTAGCAAGCAGTAAATCCAATTTTTGTACCCTACTTCATGAGACTTCTCAAAGCTCTGAATTGCCATTTTCCACTCTTCACCTTGGCTCCACACAGCTTAGGAATTGACAACTGCCTCAAGGGAAAAAGAAGCAGCTCACCCCAGTGTGTTTCCCTTCACTTAGTCACCTAGACCTCTTTAATGCTGGTTTCCTTGGCTTATCTCTGATGCCTTTAAAAAGCTGTGGTCTTTTGGTATTTTATCTAATTTTTATAGTTTCTAGCAACTAAAGAATTGGTATGAGAAAAGATAACTTGTATTTGGAAGAAGTCCTTACTATAAAAATGTCTATAGATATCAGTTATCAGCTTAAGAAAGTTTCCCTCTATCCCTGGTTTGCAAACAAGCTTTGATATGAATGGATGTTTCATTTATTAAATTTTCATTTTTCTGGCCTATTGAGATGTGATTTTTCTCCTTTATTCTGTCAGTGTTTCATATTGTATTAATTGATTTACAAACGTTTGCATTCCCAGAATAAACCCAGTTTAGTAATGACCTATTATCTTTTAGTATATTTATGGATTCAATGTACTAATGTTTCCCTTAGAATGTCTTGAAAAAGTTGAGCTGAATTTTCCTTTCTTATAATGTTCTTGTCGGTCCTTTGATCAGAGAAATGCTGACTTCATAAGACAAGATGGAAAACGTTCGCTTCTTTTCTTTTCTTTGGAAGAGTTTGTGTAATATTGATGTTGCTTCTTCTTTAGCTACCTAATAAAATCTGTCAAGTAAGCCATGTGAACTTTGGGTTTTCCTTATAGGAAAGTTTTGAATTATGGATTAAATGTTTATAATAGATACAGAACAATTTAGATTTTCTACTCGTGTCAGTTTGTTACCACTTTTCGTCAGAATTTAGCTTGTTGTGTCTCAGTTTCATATTTTTTAGTAGAAGTTTTTCATAATCTTTTCTAATGACCTTTTAAAGTCTGTAAGATCTGTGGTGATGTTCCCTTTTTCATTCCTGATATTAATTTGTTTGTGACTTCTCATCCTAATGCAATCAGGTATTGAGCTAATTTAAATCTGAGCTTCATTTCTAGGAATGATCTATTTCAGTTCACACTGACTCCACTTAAAATCTTGGGACGTTTATAAAGGCCTCTCTGCATTGGCATGCCCGGAATTTTCTATGACCACACAAGACTACTGAAGTCTCTGAGCCAAAGTTCTCACTCATAGAATGTGCAGAATGGTGATGACTTTGAGAGGAAAGGCAGCCTCTCTTGGTTACCCTCTACTTCTGGATTTTACCTCTACAAATTCTTAATGCCTTAATGATTCTGTGATGCCTGCAAACAGATGTTTTTATATTTTCCCAGCTTTTCTAGTTGTTTTCCACAGGATAGTTGGTCTAAAACAAATAATTCAGCTTTTGCTAGAATTTTTTCTTATATCACATTAATATTATACCTCAATTACATTGATAAAATTAAATAAAAATTCTTCTCCAGTGAACAACGACCACATTTTCATAGCATAGCTTCAGTCTTCAGATGCACATACTAAATATAAGCACCTTGAGGTCTTTTTATTCAAAGGAATCCTTCTTTACATGGATCAAGCTTTGTCACACTTTGTCAAATCTTTAGCTAACAGAATTTTTCTAGTGGGAAGAGTGTTGGCTTTAGTGCAGATACCAGAAGAGGATGCTTTCAACATCCATTCTTGACTCCTTCTAACTTTCCTTTCTCTTTAACAGTTATTGGAAGTAAAAAAAATGAAACCCCTTCATTTTCTAACCTACCTTATGTCAAGAGTTGGACTTGTGACAGTTCTGTCTGATAATAAGTGGGGTTATATGGAGAAAGCATCTTTCTGAAATAAAAAAGACAAAGCCTGGAAAAGAGACTATATATATATATTAACCATTAACCTCTTTATCCTTCCTTATTCTTGCCTAAAATGTAGATAACATCTGGTAGTATGCCAGTCATTTTGTAAGAACGAGGCGAGAAGCTTGAGAACAAATTAAGAAGTGGTTTTGAGGCAAGAAGCATGAGAAAAAATTAAGAAGTGGTAAAATAGTAACAATCTGGGTCCCTGACAAGATCATCGAGCCACTGTATCTGTTTCAGGCTGGCTGTCACCAGACTCCTTGTTAGATGAGCTAACTGAACATCTTATTTCCCTAGGCTGGTGTGAGTTAGCTTCCTGTTATTTGCAGCTGAAAATGTTTCTAACTAATATGGATTGAGATTGAGGAGAATTTGATTCTAATTCTAACGTGACCACAGTGAAATGTCTATACAAAAATAAATTGTATTTATGTATACCAGCAAAAAGACATTTAGAAAATGAGATGAAAAGAAAACAGTTTACCCCTAGTGACCCCATCTTGATCTCCAAGCACCAGTCCTACAAAAAGGGAGCCAGGGATTTTTAGAGAAATGTCTGATTCTGAGTCTGAAGCTGGAAGAATACGTGCTGAACAAGGACTATCTTATTGTGCTAGAAAGCAAGGACACACTTAAAGACTAATGTGGCATATCTGAAGGCCAAAGGAGGCGTCATGAAGGGCCTTCACCGGCCACATTTGAGATCATTTGAACATCAAAAAGAAAACAGCTGCAATTTATTGTAACACATTAAATAAATAAAAATCCATGAGTTCATAATGATACTCCAAAAACAAACAAACAAAATAAGGTAAAAGGAATAAAGGAGAAAGCTCTTTTCTTGTCTTAGAATGAGTTCCAGGTTAACAGAGATGGAGAGTTGCATACAGAAGATTTATTGGAGAGGAACACCTGTAAGAGGTTGAGGAAGGTAGGATTGGGCAGAGGGAGAATTTACCCAGAATGCAGTTGCAACTGAGGCCTCAGACAATCTTACAGGGAGCTCTGGAGCTGGGATGGCCCCTTAGAGTTGTCCCAAATTGAGGAGAGTGGACTGAACCTTTGTATTCCTACATCAGACACTCATTGACCACTGCCTGCTCCCTGGGCAGGGGTTGGGGAGTGAGGACATAACTTTGAGTGAGGTAGTTCCCTGCAGCTGAGGGCGGTTCCCAATGAGAGCCATAACTGTGAGGTCAGTAGCTGATTTTCCCAGAAGCTGGGGAACGGTGTATCAGCCCTGAAGAGGAGATCTGAGCAGAGCACCACGGTATTCACTACAGCAATTGTTAATAGAAGAATGCCACTTAATAAATATAGAAAGAATTATATAATTAGTAAATCACTCTTTTGTAAACCTCAATGTAATAATTGATTCAGGCAAAGAACCTCAAGGGATATTATCTTAATCAGCTTGAGCTGCTAAACAAAATACCATAAACTGAGTGGCTTCTCAACAACAGAAATTTATTTTTCACAGTTCTGGAGGCTGAAAGTCCAAGCTCAAGGTGCCAGTATGGTTGGGTTCTTGGTGAGGACCCACTTCTGGTTTGCAGATGGCTGACTTCTTGTATCCTCCCACAGTGGAAAAGGGGCAAGCTAGCTCTCTGACCTCTTTTTGTAAGGGTGCTAATCCCATTCATGAGGGCTCCATCCTCATAATCTGATCACCCAAAGGCCTTACCTCCTAACACTATCACATTTTGGGGGTTAGGATTTCCACATAGGAATTCTGGGGGGACACATTCAGTCTGTAAGAGATGTTAAAAGCATTTGATAAAAGGTTTTGGTTTTGAACATGATGCTCATGTAGAACCAAAATGTCACCCCACAAATAATTTACTAATTGCATAGAAAACTTAGCATCATTAACAGTGGGTTGCACAGTAGCACCTATGAAGTATTCTTGGCAATTATTGTATAGTTGTGTTAAAAATGTTTAACCTGGGGCCGACCCCATGGCCGAGTGGTTAAGTTTGCGTGCTCCACTTCAGTGGCCCGGGGTTTTGCCGGTTCAGATCCTGGGCGCGGACATGGCACTGCTGATCAGGCCATGTTGAGGCGGCGTCCCACATGCCACAACAAGAAGGACCCAAAACTAAAATATACAACTATGTACTGGGGGGATTTGGGGAGAAAAAGCAGAAAAGAAAAAAAAGAAGATTGGCAACAATTGTTAGCTCAGGTGCCAATCTTTAAAAAAAAAAGTTTAACCTGAAACTGATCAAGCTTCTAGACCTACGTTCAAGTCTGTAGAAAATATAGGAGATAAAGGAAAAGGTGATGACAGTGTAGTTTTTGATTTTCCAAAATACTATCTCAAAAATAGAACCATTATGATAGCAAAAGAAAAAAATTTGACAGCTACATTTTGAACAAAACAAGGTGACAAGCGTCCCCAGGAACTCCAGAATGCAAATGGATGAAACGAGCCATTGACAACGGCAAGATCTTTGCGGATTCTGCATAGGTTCAGCAGTGATATAGAAGAGTAGCGGAGGGAATATAGGGTCATTCTTATGGTCTGACGAGCCCAAGAACACTGAATTTACACTCCTCAGCTCAGTTACTTACCGCCTCAGTTTCTACTGCAAGGGTTACCCTTAGGCCCAGTCTCCTCACCTGACAGGTTGTCCGCTTGGGTCAAGACCCTTCAAGATTCTTCCAGCTGGCTGCCTTCTGTGGCATCCACCTGTCCCCTGGGAAAACCTACATACTTTCACTCCACCAAACTCTGGACATGCACACTGTCTACACTACTGCTCTCTTTCCTCACCCTGCCATTTCAGGATGCTATGCCAGCTTCCTCTCTGCAGGTTCATCCAGGTGGGAGCAGTCATCAGTCTGTACCCTCACCTAAACCCCCAAATCCTGAGGACAAGCTTTACCAAAAACTCTCTCAAGTTGCACCCCAGAGACACGATTGGATGGGTCTGTGAGTTTCTGCAGCTCAGCCACTGTGGAAGAGACAGGTGTCAATTTCCTCATCTGAAAGGCAACCTCCACTATTCTGAGTTATTTTGGGGCTCCCCTCTTGCCTTGAGGTGGCTATGGTGAGGTCCATAAGAAAGTGGCAAAGTGCTCTCTACCTCAAGATTTCCTTTCAAAAAATACTTTTTAAAAAGGAAGCTCCAATCTACTCTCAAAAGGTTGGAGGAGGCTGATGAGTTGATAATCCAAGAATTTGTTGGCTGCTTCACAGTTAAATTTTCTAGAATATGTGTAGACACCATGTGAGAGTATGAATGTGCAAGAAATTAATGGATACAAATAAAATATTTGTACTCTTCCCATTTTATCCTTGTACCTGCCTCTAGGTTGGGTTACCTAGTATTTTATAAAGCCAAAATAATCTTAGTTTTCATAGACAGATTGTTTTCCTAGAAATAATAAAGTCCTCCAGGCTGACAGGAAATGACACTAGATGGTAACTCTAATTCACCTAAAGGAAGAAAAAACTCCAGAAAAAGGTAAATATGTAGGTAAATATAAAACACTGTATAAGTATATTTTTAAATTATTTCTTCTCAACAGATTTAAAAGATGTGATTGCATAAAATAATAATTACAAAACTCTGTGTTTGAGCATAAGCTCAATATATGTCATAAGACATATAAAGATGTAATATGCAGTCATGCGCTACATAATGATGTTTTGATCAACAGTGGACTGCATATCCGATGGCGGTCCCATAAGATTAGTACCATATAGCCTAGGTGTGTAGTAGGCTATACCATCTAGGTTTATGTAAGTGCACTCTATGATATTCGCACAATAATGAAATTGCCTAATGATGCATTTCTCAGAATGTATCCCCATCGTTAAGCAACACATGACTGTATTAATATGAAGTAGATAGTGACAAGTTAAGATGCATATTGTACTCCCTAGAGCAACAACTAAGGACATAACTTAAAAAATACAGTAAAATAACAAAAGGATTTAAATGGTATAATAGAGAAAAAAGTGTATAGAACACAAAAGAAGAAAGTAAAGGAGGAACAGTGAAACAAAAAAAGACATAACATATAGAAAAAAATAGAAAAATGGGAGATGTAAATTCACCATATAAATAATTACATTAAATGTGAGTAGATTAAGCATTCCAATCAAAAAGCAGAGATTGTTAGATAGGATCGAAAACAAGATTCAACTATGTGCTGTCTACAAGAGACACACTTGATTTTGGAGGACGCAGATAGGTTAAAAGTAAAAGGATAGAGATATACAATGCAAATAGCAACTATAAAAGTGCTGGTGTAGCTATATTGATATCTGACAAAATAGGCTTTAAGACAAAAAAGTATTACCAGAATTAAAAGTGGTATTTCATAATGATAAAAGTGTAAATTGACCAGGAACGTACAACAATTATGAACCTATATGCACGTAAAAATAGAGCCCCAAAATACACAAAACAAAAGCTGACAGAACTGAAAAGAGAAATAGAGAATTCAACAATAATAGTTGGAGATGTCAACACTCCGCTCTCAATAATAAGTAAACTATTTAGACAGAAAATCAGCAAGGATATAGAAGACTTGAACAACACTATCAACAAACTTGAACTGACTGACATCTATATAACACTCCATCCAACAAGAGCAGAATACACATTCTTTTCAAGTGTAAATGGAATATTCTCTAGGATAGACCATATGTTAGCCATAAAAAGTCTCAGTAAATTTAAAAGATTTGAAATCATGCAAAGCATATTCTTTGACCACAACAGAACTGATTAGAAACCACAAAGAAGGAAATTTTGGAAATTTCCAAATATTCGGAAACTACATAACAAACTTCTGAATAACTCATGAGTGAAAGAAGAAATCACAAGGGGAACTTAAAAATATGTTGAAGTGGAAGAAAATGAAAACAACATGTCAAAATTTATGGGATGCAGCTAACGCAGTGCATAGATATTTTATAGCTTTAAATACCTGTATTAGAAAACAAAAAAAGATCCCATATCAATAACCTAAGCTTCTACCTTAAGAAATTAGAAAAAGAAGAGCAAACTGAATCCAAAGCAAACAGAATGGAGAATATAATAAAGATTAGAGCAGAAACCAATAAAATAGAAAATAACAACAACAACAAAACTATTGAGAAAATCGATGAAACCAAAAGTTGATTCTTGGAAAGATCAATGCATTTGAAAAATCTTTAGTTAGGTTGACTAAGAAAAAAAGAGAGGAGGCACTAATTACCACAATCTTGAATGAAAGCGGGATCATCAATATCAACATTACAGAAATTAAAAGAGCTGTTAGGGAATACTCTGAACAACTTTATGCCAACAAATTAGATAATGTAGATAAAAAGGACAAATTGCTAGAAATACACAGATAACCAAAACTGATTTAAATAGAAATAGAGAATCTGAATAGACCTATAATAAGTAAATACATTGAATTAGTAATTAAAATTCTGCCCACAGAGAAAAGTCCAGGCTCGGATGGATTCACTGGTGAATTCCATGTAATGTATAAAGAAGAATTAACATTGATTCTCACAAACTTTTCCAGAAAACAAAGAAGGGAACACTTCCCAACTCATTCTATGAGACCAGTATTACCTTGATACCAAAGCCAGACAAAGCACAAGAAAAAAATCAAACAAGAAAATACTGAACAATATCCTTTATGATCATAGACATAATAATCCTCAACAAAATATTAGCAAACCAAATTCAGCAACATATAAAAAAGATCATATACTGTGACCAAGTGGAATTTATTTCAAGAATGAAAAATTGATTTATCATCCGAAAATCAGTTTATATAATAAATCATATTAAGGGGGGTAATGGATAAAAAACACATGATTATCTCAATGGATACAGAAAAAACATTTGATAAACTCTAATACCCGTTCACGATAAAAAAACAAAAACCAAAAACCTTTCAGCAAACTAGTAATAGGCAGGAACTTCCTCAATTAGATAAATGGCCTCTATGAAAAACCTACAGCTAAAATCATACTTAATGATGAAAGATTGAATGCTTTCCCTAAATTGGGAACAAAGCAAAGATGTTTACTCTTGCCACTTTTATTCAACATTGAACTGGATGTCCTTGCCAATGCAACAAAGGAAAAAATTAAAGGCATCCAGATTGGAAAAGAAGTAAAACTGTCTTTATTTGCAGATGATCTGATCCTGCATGTAAAAAAAATCCTATGGGAATCCACAAAAGACAATTTCCAGAACTAATAAACAAGTTGAACAGAGTTGCAGGATACAAGATCAATAGACAAAAATCAATTGTATTTTTATATACTAGCAATGAACAACCTGCAAATAAAATTGAAGAAAAAGATTCCGTCCACAATAGCATCAAAGACAATAAAGTACTTAGGAATCAATGTAACAAAAGAAATGTAAGACTTGTATACTGAAAATACAAAATACTGCTGAGAAATTAAAGAAGATCTAAGTAAATGGTGAGACATTCCATGTTCATGGATTAGAAAACCAAATATGAGGGTTCCCTTTTTTCCGCATCCTCTCCAACATTTGCTACTTTTTGTCGGTGATTATAGCCATTCTAATGGGTGTAAGGTGATTTCTCAATGTAGTTTTGATTTGCGTTTCCCTGATGATTAGTGATGTTGAACATCTTTTCATGTGCCTCTTGGCCATCCGTATATCTTCTTTGGAAAAATGTCTGTTCATATACTCTGCCTGCTTTTTGACTGGGTTATTTGGCTTTTTGTTGAGTTGTGTGAGTTCTTTATATATTTTTGAGATTAACCCCTTGTCAGATATATGATTTTCAAATATTTTCTCCCAGTTGGTGAATTGTCTTTTCGTTTTGTTCCTGGTTTCCTTTGCCTCCAGAAGCTCTTTGGTCTGATGAAGTCCCGTTTGTTTATTTTTTCTTTTGTTTCCCTTGCCTGAGTAGGCATGGTATTTGAAAAGATCCTTCTAAGACCGACGTCGAAGAGTGTACTGCCTATATATTCTTCCAGGAGTTTTATGGTTTCACATCTTACCTTCAAGTCTTTAATCCATTTTGAGTTAATTTTTGTGATGATGAAAGATAATGGTCTACTTTCATTCTTTTGGATATGGCTGTCTAGTTTTCCCAAGATCATTTATTAAAGAGATTTTCCTTTCTCCATTGTATGTTCTTAGCTCCTTTGTTGAAGATTAACTGCCTGGAGATGTGTGGTTTTATTTCTGGGCTTTCAATTCCGTTCCATTGTTCTTTGTACCTGTTTCTGTAACAGTACCATGCTGTTTTGATTACTATCGCTTTGTAGTGTATATATATATATGTGTGTGTGTGTGTGTTTTTTTTATTGGCACCTGAGCTAACATCTGTTCCCAGTCTTTTTTTTTTCTTCTTTTCCCCAAAGCACCCCCCCAGTACATAGTTGCACATTCTAGTCGCAAGTGCCTCTGGTTGTGCTATGTGGGACGCCACCTCAGCATGGCCTGATGAGCGGTGCCACGTCTGCGCCCAGGATCCAAACCAGTGAAACGCTGGCTGCCGAAGTGGAGCATGTGAATTTAACACCACGGGGCTGGCCCCTGTGGTGTATTTTGAAGTCAGGGATTGTGATGCCTCCTGCTTTGTTCTTTTTTTCTCAGAATTGCTTTAGCTATTCAGGGTCTTTTGTTTCCCCATATGAATTTTAGGATTCTTTGTTCTATTTCCGTGAAGAATGCCATTGGGATTCTGATTGGGGTTGCAGTGAATCTGTAGATTGCTTTAAGTAATATGGACATTTTAACTATGTTTATTCTTCCAATCCATGTGCATGGAATCTCTTCCCATTTCTTTATGTCATCCTCGATTTCTCTCAATAGTGTCTTTTAGTTTTCATTGTATACATCTTTCACCTCCTTGGTTAAATTTATTCCTAGATATTTTATTCCTTGTGTTTCGATTGTAAGTGGGATTGTATTCTTGAGCTCTCTTTCTGTTAGTTTGTTATTAGAGTATAAATGCAACTGATTTTTGTAAGTTGACTTTGTACCCTCCGACTTTGCTGTAGTTGTTGATTATTTCTAGTAGTTTTCAGTGGATTCTTTAGGGTTTTCTATATATAAAATCATGTCTTCTGCAAACATCAAGAGTTTTACTTCTTCACTGCTGATTTGGATACCTTTTATTTCTTTTGCTTGGGCAAAAGTTCAAATACACATTTCACCAAGGAAGATATACAAATGAGCAATAAACAAATGAAAAGTTGCTCTATATCATTAATCTTTAGGAAAATGCAAATAAAAACCACAATGAGACACCATTCATGCCCATTAGTATATTGGTAAAGATGTGGAGAAACTGGAACCCTCAAACATTGCTGGTGAGAATATAGAATGGGACAGCCAGTTTGGAAAAACAGTTTGCCAGGTTTGTAAATAAACAAAATTATCATAAAATCCACAAATTCTCTGGGTATCTACTCAAGAAAAACGAAGATGTAAAACACAAAGACTTTGTTGAACACTAGTGTTCATAGCGGCGTTATTCATAATAGCCAAAAAGTGGAAAGAATTCAAATGTCCATCAACTGATATATGGATAAACAAAATGTGTTATATCCACTCAATGAACAATAAAGAGGAATGAAGTGCTGATATGTGCTATAACATGGATGAACCTCAAAAGCGTTATGCTATGAGAAAGAAGCCAGGAGCAAAAGACCATATATTGTATGATTCCATTTATATGAATTGTCCAGAAAGGGCAAATCTACAAGGATAGAAAACAGTGTAATGGTTTCCTGGGACTGCGGGTGGGACTTGGGATTGCAAACATCACGCAGAATCTTTTTGGAGTGATGGAAATGTTCTCAAACTGCCTTGTGTTGACGATTTCCCAACTCTATATATTTACTAAAAATCATTGAATTGTACATTCAAAATGGGTGAATTTTGTGGCATATAAATTATTCATCAATAAAGCTGTTTTAAAATAAAAAGTCAAAGCAGGCGTGGTTCTTACTCACAAGATGCAAGGTACCTGACATTTAGCAGAGGAGACAGACATATTTGCAAATACAATATTTTGAGCTAATTTTGTTTATGGAAGTATATTCAATGTGTTATGGTTTTCTTTCCCGTTATGTTTCACACCTGCTCTCAAAATCCAAAATTCTTCTTGGAAAAGATGGGTTTAAATAATAGTATCCTGAACTCTCCTCTCATTATTAAGTCTACCTATCTGTCTATCTATCTGTCTATCTATCTATCTATCTATCTATCTATCTATCTATCTATCCATCCATCCATCCATTCATCTATCTATCTATCTATCTATCCATCTATCTATCTATCTATCTATCTATCTATCTATCTATCTATCTACCATTGTAACAGTGTAGGAGAAGACAAAATGGAAAGGCTAGATGCAATCCTTGCTTTTGAGTGGTTTATGCATAAGTACATAAATAGCAAAGGTTTCCTACTCATTCTCTATCTTTGTCTCTTTCTATCTCTGTTTCTGTTTTTTCCTCCAGGTGGAAGATGCTGAAATTATTGACTGGACTAAGTTTTCTGAGTGGAGTCTGGGAACATTTTGCAGAAAAGATGAATTTACTGATAGAAATTTCCTAGAGTGAAAGGAATTCGTATGGTGAAAAGAACAAAGCAAATGTTCCAGAAAAGGGAAGTAAATATGGGAGAATAATTTGATTCAGTAGTTGCTGGCCTATGTGTGGAGAAGAACAAATGTATTTGCTTGGCTAAACTTATTCCACAACGGATTTTTAAGGAGTGGGTGTAGGATGGAGAAGTTAGTTGAAGAAGACCTGAAAATAACCAATTTGAAATTTGGTTGAAATAGCTTCCAGAATTTGTTTACTGAATTCCTGTACATGAACTATTTCACCATTTTGGACACTGCAGAAGCTTATGGAATTTAGAATGCCAGAACAAGGGCCTTCAATTCAAAAGAGATAAACCAGAATTTACTACTGGGACCTCTTAAGCTATCTTGGAATGATTTAATTTTTTTTTCAATTTTATCATAGGATTTTCCTAGGGACATGGAAAAGGAGAAACATTTTACACAAGACTGTAGCCTTATTCTCCAAAATTCTTAATTTCACACTTCTACTGCTGTTGGTGTATGAAATGTACTTTCATGCGATTGCTGAAAGCGAAGGATGAACTGCGGCCACACGGGGGCAGCAGACACTTGGCTTTTCCAGCTTTCTCTCCGGGAACTGTGCAAATGGAGAGATCATACACGTGATTCTCTTTGATCTAAATGTCTTTTCCAGACTGCCAAACTGCGACAAATGACTATCCTTAAAACACTAACAACAGAAATCTCACCTGTTAATGAGAGGTAGGGACAGAGCTTGCTTTCTTTTTCTTTTCAAATGGCTGGTTTTTCAGAGGTTGCTGAGAGCAAGGGGCTGTTTCTTAGTGATCAGATATTCTCAGGGCAATCATAGTGCCTGGTGTCTAGTGAGAGCTCAATAATTGTTGGTTGTCGTTAATGTCATTAGAAGGTAACCGCTCCAATTCACCAAAGCATAATCGCTAAGCTCTCAGACCACCACATCCAGAGGGGGCTGCGCGGTTTAGCAGATCTCTTCAGAGATCTCTTCAGGAAGGTGCTCACACTGTCTAGCAGATCTGCACATTTTCTACAGTTCTACAGTCGTGAATCTAGACATGGTTCAGTTCCTGGCTTCTCAAGGCACCTTATAAAATCAGTGATTCGAAGAAAAGCATATATGACACGGTTAATTTTTCTTACCTACATGATGCCGAGGCAAGAACTACAGTTGGAGGTCTGAGGGTGGAAGGGCTAAGGTTGTGATCCTGTGTGTGCCACTCCATCTGTCCTGCCTGTTCCCCTACCAGCCATAGACACCAGGGCCTTGTGGACGAGGCGAGGCACTTATGCCGGCAGCCCCAGTTGCCTACCTCTTTAGCTCTCTCACTGGCTCTACTCCATTTGTGTGACCTCTTTGTTGAATGCCTACCCTTCGTTAGGTGCTCCTCACACATATCTCATTTAATATTTCTCTACATTGTAGGAAAGTTGGTTTACACCTATTTTTTCAGGTGCTGCTCCTTCTGCCTGGAATACCCTTTCCTTCTTCTCGATCTAATTCCTATGTGTCTTTATAGTCCAGCTCAAGGCACATCCTGTTATGAAAAACCCAGTACAGTTTAGATTTGGCCACAATGGACCCTTCTAGCACCCAGTCTTACCCTCAGCACAGTAGTAGATCACAGGCTTGTTGGTCTTCTCTCCTGTGAGACCATAAGCTCCCTGAGGCCAGAGCCCTGCCTCGTTTGGCTTTGCGTTCCCAAGAGTCTAGCAGAGTTTCTGGCACATTGGAGCTGCTCCATACATGGAGCTCTGTACATACTCATTTGTGGGATGAGTAAATGAATCAATCTATTTATCATTGAATGAGATGTTTTTCTTCCCTTCCTTTCCCCAGTTAAAATGCCTTGATATTTAAAAAATACCTCTTAGGAGATTATTTTAAAAACAAGCAATCAACGCCTACCTCCTACACAGGGAACATCAGTGAATACCAATGAACCATAATTTATAAGTGGGACTTGCTGAAGAAGGAAGTTTGTAGTATGAACCTCTCAACATCGCAGGCACTGTGGAGTCCTATGGTGATATGGGCCAAGCTCCACGCATGCAGCTCTGAGAGATGCCCCACGTTGGGCTTCCAGAAGCCTCTCAGTGTTCTAAGGATGCAATTCGTCGATTCTCACAGCATATCTGAATGATAGGCAGGAGAAATGGACAATTCCTTTCCTTCCTTCCCTCTCTCCCTCCCTTCTTTCTTACAGTTGGAGAGTTAGAACACAGAGAAAGACCTAAGCAAATTGCCTAGCATCACTTAAGAGAGAACAGTCAAGCCAGGATGCACTCTGGTGCTCATTCCACAAAATTGTGCTTCCTGTAACTTAAACAGGTCTGTGTTTTAATGAATTCGTGGCATATGGGCCATAATAATCAAAGTGACTGGCATTTCCTGGAATTTATGATCAGGTGGAGAATAGGTCGTTTTCTACTTTTGAATGAATTCTCACGTGCCTAGCTTTGAAGTTGAGAAATTTGATATAAGTGAGAATAGTTTCTGGTAGGAGTAATGCTTTTTTGTTTGTTCTGCTATCTGTACCCATATCTTCTCTTTCTCACCTCAAACCTCATCCCTACCCATGAACTGCCATCACTATTTCTTCCCTGGCATTTTAAGAGTGAGTAGCAAGATACTGTTCTCAAAATTTGCATCATGGGGGAAAAATTATTTGTTTGCTGTCTTCTCTGTGAACAGAGAAGTTCACAGTCCTTCATCATCCACCATCCGCAGTGACCTACAGTTGTTGGACACTTGTCTGTAGACAAAGAACTCTCCCTCTGACTTGGCTTTTGTCTTTCTGGTTTCCAAAAAGCCTTGTTAATCCAGGTAGCAGTGAAAGTCTGTGAATTCGGAAATGGCCTGACCAATGCGCTCTATGTTTGGCAGTCTTCCAGAGTTTTCTTAAGGGTGAGAACAGTAGCTGGGTTCTGAGGATCTGTTTGGTCCCACTTGCTGAGAAAGTTACCATCGAGTATTTGTTGGGGGTATTTAATTCTCAGTAAAGTTTACACCAATTGATGCCAGTGAGCTTAAGCAAGTACCTGTGCTACTGATATTGATGTTTGTGTTATGTTCTTGAAGTGAATTGAATTTCCCCCTAAGTTCGAACTTTTCTTCAGCAAATCTCTGGTTGCAATCATGGCAGTGATTTTTTTAAGAGCCTTGAATTGAGTTTCTCAGGAGTGCCTTTTAAAGGAGATTCTCCCATGCTTTTTTTCTTTCTAATATCTTATGTGTGCAGTTCTTACCAGCTTACAAGAACTCTTTAAAATGGAATCCCTGAAAATGTCTGTGAAATGCATTCTTTTTGGAGACAGACTGTCGTGGGAGCTATTTAGAGCCTACATCATCCTGTTTGAGAGCTGAATGATGCACTTTTCCAAGCATATTCTTAACTCAAACAACAAAAGACTGCAAGTTTGCTGAATATTTCCGGACCCAGGCAGTTCGTCAGTGAACTGGAGATCTTCAGGATCTTCTCTTGCACTAGTAGCTCTCCAGAAGCACCACTGGAATTTCCAGAATGAGTCCTCAGCATGTTGAAGCCACTGGCATGACCCTGGATTCACTGGCATCCAGGAAAGTCCTTTTCTCGGTGTTGAGGTTACCCCAGCAATGCACTTTGGTTAAAATATTTGGAATTCCTAAGCTAATATAATTATGAGGAAACCTCTAGGTTTCAAAGATCCCAGTTCAAATCTAAACATCAGGAAAGCTAGGAAGTAAGTCTCCTAGGTTTGGAATTCATTACAGATGTGCAAGTATTGAGGCATAGGAGGGCACACAAAGTCCTCCTCTCACTGTGGGGAGACAGAGATTGAGGGAGAAAAGGGAAGAACTTCCCAGGGCGCTTGGTTCAGGCAGGTATGCAGTATCTACACTGAATCTTGTTAGCGCTTGATGGGGTAAGAGGGTTCTCATGGTAATTCCCTGAGGTTAACCAGCTGTGACAGGGGAAAGTGATAGCCACATGATTCATGAATGTGTATAACCAAACTGTCCCAGACAAGGGTCACAGGGTCACATAGAGACCAGTGTCTGAGGTCAGGTTTCAGGTTGCTGCATGTGCTGCTCTCTAAGCAGACGGAAAGAGAAGCACTAAGTGTCCACTTGAATAATACTCTAATCCATGATTCAACATCAGTTAGGAAGGAATTTATAGGGGCATAAGATGAAGACGTGTTTTTTTTTTTTTCTTTTCTCTCCCGTCACATGGAAATGGACTAGGAGAAAAATAGAAAGTTCATAATTTTACCTAGGTTTCATTGAGTGTAGGCTGGTATCATTTGTTTGGATCTTATAGAGCTGTTTGGATTCACAACTGACTTACCTGGTTTGTGAATTGATTATTTTAAAACTTGAATGATGGATGGTAACATTCCATGGTTCATTGTGGGAAGAATTTCGAAGGGGAAACAATGACCCATGGTGTAAGGCCATAGGCATGTCAAAATCAGAATCTGTACTAATTAAAATAACTTCCTCTTGAATCTCAGATTACCTTGGGAAAGTGTATGATTTTCTGTACCAACATTTCAAAACATTTAAGCTTCCGTAATGTCTGCTTGGTTTGATTCCAAATGTACTACCTCCTACAGATAGAACATGAGAGCAGGAATTGACTGTAAGTAGTATGGATCAAATGAGGCCCAGTGACTTGCCCAAGCTAATTAGAGGCAAAACCAGGACCAGAATTTCAGAATGCAGGGCTTTGTCTTCCGAGCAAATTTACCTTGGTTTTCACTCCCCTGGGCCACCCAAACAGTGTGGAATTTTGAGGTGATATGTGTATGGAATGGATTCTACTTCAGAGTGATTCAGTCTATATTCTACTCCTTTTCTTACAAATAGTAGTATAGCAAAGAAATGTTGATATTGCATTTTCTGCTCTGTTATTTGTGTGTTACATCACATGAAGTGCATACAAAACTGGAGCAGTCACTTTTGTGTGCTTTTATAGTGTTAGGTTTAGAAATCTTATTTTAGTAGAATAGACATGTTTATAAACGTTCTTGAATTTTTTTGAGTAAATCAGTTTTATTATAAGAAGCTGCTATTCAAGCCAGTAGTCAAAAAACTTGGTTTCCTCTGGGCATAGGCTTGGAATAAGCTGCAACCAGATTGAGGCAGACTTACCAACTGAAGTCCAAGAAGCATTGCTGATCTAATTTTAACACATTTCTATTTTGACAAACAAGTTAGCACATTCTTTACTCTTAAACCGATTCTATTTAGAATGACATATGACTTGAGATTGTTTAATCCAGCATAAGTTTTGCCCTATATTTTCAACTAGTCCCACATTTGATATGGAAAGGTCCTGGTTTATAATATGAGACAATCCCTTTTACTCTTTCTATTTATTTTTGGATTTTATTTTTAAGTAATAAAATTATATTTTTGCTTATATAGGAATTGTGAAATGCCCTTTATCCTTTCTCAGAAAATGAAAATCTTACTCGTGTTCCATGATTATGTTCAAATACTAGTTCCTTTGTGAGGCGTTATTGATTTCTACCCCTCCACAGATATCTGAATAAATTCCTTCCTCTTCAATATTCTCAAGGCTGTTTCATTACATATCTATTCTAGTACTTAATTTAAATCTGCCTTCTGAGTCCATTTATTTGTTGAACACCTACTCTGTGCTAGGCATTGGTCTAAGCCTAGGGATAGAACAGTGAACAAAACAGATAAAGTCTCCAGTCTCATGGGGATTATGTTCTAGTGGGTGTAGACAGACAATAAATGAATAAGTACTTAGAGGAAGATGAAGCAAGGTAAAGGAGTTGGGGAGTGCTGAGCTTTTTTATTGGATGGCTGGGGAATGCCTTGCTGGGAAGGTGACATATGAGCAAAACTCTTAAGGAAGGGAGGGAGTGAGCTACGCAGATGTTTTAGAGAAGAGCATTCCAAGCAGAGGGAAGAACAAGCACAAAGGCCCTAAGGCAGGATTGTGCTTGGCGTGTTTGAGGAATATCAAGGAGAACGATGATGTGGAGTGAGTGAGGGGAAAGCAGAAGGAGATAAGATTGGGCTATGGGAAGGACTTGGGTTTTTACTCTGGGTGGGATGTGAAGTCACTGGAAGGTGTTGAGCTGAGGAGTGACAGGGCCGCGGTATTGAGAATAGACTGTTGGCAGGCAAAGGGAGAAGAGGAGATAATGGTGACTTGCACTGGAAAGTAATGAGAAGTGGTCATATTCTGGATATATTCTGAAGGTAGAACAGAATTGCAGAAGTGATGGATTGGACATGGGGTGTCAGAAATCAAGGATGTTGCCAATGTTTCTGCCCTGAACAGCTGGAAAAATGGAATTGCCAAATACCAAGATGGGGAAGATGGTGCAAGGAGCAGGTGAGGGGGGGCAAGATCAAGAGTTTTGTTTGGATTTCTTAGTGATTTCTTTACTTTAAAAAATAATTTTAACTGAAATATCACATTCTAACAGAAAATGCTTATTGAATTTTCACAAAGTGACTGTACCTGTAACTTGCATCTGGATCAAGGAATAAAACACTGTAACAGACACAGGAGTAGAGATGTCAAGTAGGCATTTGGATATACAAGTCTGTAGTTCAGGGGAGATATAAATTTGATATTTGTCAGCATATTGATGGTAGTTAAAGTATGAAAAAAGATGAAATCACCTAGGAAGTGGATGTGGATAGGGGAGAGAAGAGGTTTGGAGACTAAGCTGTGGGGAGATGAAGAGGACACAGCAAAGGAGATTGAGAAGGAGCAGACAGTGAAGTAGGAGGAGACACCAAGAAAGAGTGAGAAGAAAGAAAGAGCACCTAGTAAGTACAGGAATTCTGCTAGGTGCTGGGAATAGAGCAGCGAACAGGAACGACCATTTCCCTGCTCTCATGAAGCTTATGTCAAGTGGGGTACATAGACAGGTAAAAAAATCATCTCTATCTATCTATCTATCTATCTGTCTATCTATCTATCTATCTGTCTGTCTGTCTGTCTGTCTGTCTGTCTGTTTGTCTGTCTGTCTATCTATCTATCTACTTAATCTCATTATGAAGTATAGTACAGGCTCTGAAGGAGAAGTATAACGAAAAAATTCATGGAGGGATCTGATTTAATTAGGAATGGCTTCTCTGAAGAAGTGATATTTAAGTTGAAGCTTGAAAGGTGGAAAGGGATTATTCAAAATTAGATTTGGGGGATGTATTAGTTTGCTCGGGCTTCCGTAACAAAATACCATAAACTGGGTGGCTTAAAACAGCAGAATTTTATTCTCTGATAGTTCTGGCAGCTAGCAGTCAGAAATCAAGTTGCAGCAAGGCCATGCTCCCTCTGAAGCCTCTAGGGAAGAATCTTTTCTTGGTCCTTCCAGCTTCTGGCAGCTCTGGCATTCATTGTCGTGTGGCAACATAACTCCAATCTCTGCCTCTGTCTTCACATGGTCTTCTCCTGTGTGTGGATGTCTCTGTGTCCTCTCTTCTTATAAGGACACCAATGATTGGATTTAGGGTCCACCTGAAATCTAGCATGATTTTACTTGAGATCCTTAACTAATTACATCTGCTAAGACCCTATTTCCAAATAAGGTCACATTCTGAGATTCTGAGTAGACATGAATTTGGGGGAAACACTATTCAACCTACTACAAGGGATGACCAGAAGAAGTGATATGTTTGAAGCAGTGATATGCTGGAGCTGGCTTAAACCTGCTCTCAAGAGCCAATTGTTAAATTTTCAGCAATTTTGTTATCTGGTTGACTTTGCATTGGTAGCTTGAAACTGGGCACCATGGAAGCATTTACACCATGGAAATGGGCAAATGCTACCAATCAGGTTTATCTATTTTTTTCTGGAGACGCAACTGTTAAACATTCAACCAGCACCACTGGTTTGAAGACCTTGAGTCCAAAAGGAGATGTGTCGAGTATGGCTGGACCATAATGAAGGGTAGCTGGAGGGGAGATGCAGGCCAAGTCATACAGGGCCTTCAAGACCACAGCAAGGATAATGGATTTTAACCCAAGTGCACCTGGGGGCTATCTGAGAGCTTTAATCGGGAGAGTGGCAGGGTCACATTTGTGTTATTGTTCTAGTTGTTTATATGCCAGTCTTTCCTACCAGAGAACAAGCTCCTTGAGAGGGATTTCGTCTTCATCATTTCTTGTATCCCCTATGAAATTTTGCACATGATAGACATTTGATAAGCGCTGGTTGATCTAAATGGCGTTT
Source organism: Equus asinus (assembly GCF_041296235.1). Taxonomy (NCBI): domain Eukaryota; kingdom Metazoa; phylum Chordata; class Mammalia; order Perissodactyla; family Equidae; genus Equus; species Equus asinus. The sequence continues at coordinate 40,878,705 of NC_091820.1, forward strand.
TATAAATACCATGCAGATTGGTAGAAACAACAGTCAGTGAAGCCGGCAAACATGATCAATCAGGAGTATGTCACGGAGGAATCATAAGACAGTTCTATCATTACAGTACGTCATCCATCTAGCGGGCATGCATTTAGGACTTACTGTCTACAGGCACTGTGGGGTTACAGCAGTGAGGAAGACAGGGTCCCACCCGTAAGTTGGAATCTTGTAGAGAATACAACAAAAGCCTGTCAGAGTCGCTTGTGATAAACTGTGTGACAAGGTAAATGAGAAAATCTCTCGAATTTTGGGGGCTTGGGGAAGCTCCCATACGAAGCACAATTTTTAGAAAAAGTATTGCTACCTGAACTGTGCTCTGAGTTCAGTATTGCCCTCTAAAAAGAGTGGTAAGCAGGCTTAGAGGAATGAGGGAGCTGAAGGGCTTTGTGTCTTCATGATGACTTTGGAGGCTTATTATACCCTCTACTTGCCCACATTCACTATTTCTATCACCTTTATCCCTTTGGGCTGTGGTAGGCAGAATTATAAGATGGCTCCCAATGAGCCTCACCCCTGTATAATCTTCTCCCTTTTGAGTGTGGTTGGAACCTGTGAATATAAGATATTACTCCTGTGCTGAGGTTACGTGATACGGCCAAAGGGAGATTATCCTGAGTGGGCCTGACCTAATTAGGCGAGCCCTTTAAAAGCAGAGAGTGTCCTCTGGCTGGCCATGGAAGAGGAAGGCAGAGATTTGAAGCACAAGAAGGATTCAATGCAGTGTTGCTGGCTTGAAGATGAAGGGAGTAGCGTGAGAAAGAATGTAGGTGCATTTCTAAGAGCAGAGCATAGCCCCTGGTTGAGAACAAGCAAGGAAATGGGAACCTCAGTCCTACAGCTGCAAAGATCTGAATTCTTCCCACAATTAGAATGAGCTTGGAAGTGGATTTTTCTCCCCAGAGCCTCCAGACAAGAATCCAGCCATGGCAACACCTTGATTTCAACCATGTCACACTCTAAGCAGAGAACCAGCCATGCCATGCCTGACCTCTGACCTATAGAACTGTGAGCTACTAAATTTGTGTTGTTTTAAGCTGCTAACTTTTGTAGTAATTTATTACCTAACAATAGAAAATTAACACAAGGGCCTCCACTTTGGTGGGCCGGCTCAGGAATAGAGAGGACAAAATTTCTTTTGTTTACTCTGCTAAGGTGAGGTGAGGAAAGCTCAGTGTATTTGCAGAGCAAGAGCTGAGCACAAAGAAATGTCTGTGAGGCACCAGAGGCTCCTAAGGAGGCAGGAGTGACATTATTATAAGGTGTTATTAATATGATCATGACTTCACAACTGTCCTGTAAAATATAATCACATTTATGGTTTTCCATGCTAATTCTTATGTGGTGTGCTATTGTGAATAATGAGCATGTCATGTTGTGGGCCTTGTAGGCACTGATGCAAATTCTGGCCGCGGAAAAGAAAACCACATGGGACACTGCATCATGTTCTTTCAGAATCCAAGTTCCTCTCTTGGAATATAGTTGTTCTCTTTTTGCAGGTTAAGCAGATGCTCTGGAGGGTGTGGGACCTCGGACAGAGCTACAGACTTCTATTTGCTATATAGAAGCAGCAGCTTACGCAGCAAAATTCTAGTGACAAAAAGAGAATGGCAGTATTTCTAGAGATTTCCAATCTGTGTAAGGGGAGTAGTTTGGCCCTGGCATAAGTGTATTGCAAAAGAGGATTTCTGATGCAATGAGACGTGGTTGTGGCTGACTTGACTTTGTAGGTATTGATATAAGTGACTTTGTAAAGCATGCTCTGAGGAACAGAGCTGAGGAGTGATAGGTAGCTCATGGCTGCACTTGGAGTTAATTTTTTGATGTCCAATTTCTTCAGATTCCCCTTAAAGATGAGTTCTGATTTGGATTTCATGCGACCTAGCTTCTCTCATTTACTGAGGGTTGGGTCTCTATAGGAGTAATCAATCTTACTTGATTCCCTGTAAAATCAATGCATGTCGAGGGGAGGTATAGATGATGGGGGAATGTCTTGTAGGAAACTGTTAAAGGAAACAGAAATATCTGCTCCTTCTCCCATGCAGATGTCCTTGAAAAATAATATAATAATAACATAATAATACCATTCCTTCATATAGGACTTTTGAATAAATAGCAGTTATTATCTCCATCTTAAATATACATAAACAGTGAAGATCAATAACTTCCCATTGAGAAAAAATAGATCTGGCCAAATATCTGAAACTAGATATGTGAATGAGTAGAGAATTGTCAGAGCAGAGCACTGGGTAACAGTGCCAATGACCGCGATGACAATCAGGACGATGATGATGATTTTGGAAGAGGATTGAAATGAGAGGGACCTTGCTGGATATGTAATATGGATCTTGATTTAAAATTTGGTTTTTTCATTTCAGATAGCTTCTAGTGTAGGCTGAGAAGGAAGGCCATCTCCCACCTGATAAAGATAAATTCTAAGGGAGAAAATGAGTTTTATTAATTTAACGCAAAATATTTCTTGCAAAAACTATTTCATAGTAGTGAAGGAGAGGAAAAATCACCCCCTCTATCCTCCTGGGTTCAGTGGCTGAGGTTGGTGAATCAAATTGATAAATGACTGATTGACAAGAGAAAAAAGCAGTTTTAATTATGTATGTATCCACTGGAGTTCACAAAGGAAAATGTGGCTCAAGGAGGCGGCCAGATAGTTGAGGCTTATATACCATCTTAGCCTAAACAAAGGAAAAGGGGTTTTGGGCTTCTGGACAGGGAAGGTGAAGGGAGGAAAGGTAAGGTGAATAAGGGTTGTCTTGTATGCAGATCAGAGTCTCTCAGGAGATGAGTTGTCTCCTGAGGAGTAGCTCTCTTCCTGGTAGAGACATCTTTACAAATGGAAATTTCCCATATAAATGTAAAGTTTCTTTACGAGAGGGGAGATTTACACTCTATTTGTAGTCAGTGACAGGGAAGTGAAAAGCTTTTCCTGTGTCTGCTGGTCCTCTATTGGCTTTAGCTTAAAATAATCCATATTCTGAAGAGGCATATTTTGGGGTGACATATTCTGATCCCTTCAGTAGGTATACATCAAGTTCGCTTTAGAAGTGTCTTTTTCAGTGTCATTTATTTTGCAAAATTTTTTCACATGCTTTTGCCTCTTTAAGTTAGAGATAGAAGAAAAAACCCGTCCAATCGATTTACAGCAATATTCTTCTGTTCATTACTTGAGGTGAGACATACCTGGGAGAGCACTTGGGCAGGGACAAAAGAGATCTGGATTTGTTCATTCAACAAATAACTAGCAAGCCAGCAGTACAGATAAGGTCCTGCCTTCATGGTGCTTACAGTCTGGTGGAGAGGAGACAGAGATTTAAGAACTGAAACCTAATAAGATAATTTAAGCTGGTAAAGGGGGTCAGAATACGCCACCCCAAAATAAGCCACTTTGGCATAAGGATTATTTTGAGCTGAAGGCAATGAAGAAACAGTAGACACAGGAGGAACTCTCTGCCTTTCTCTTTCCTGCCTAAAAGCAGGGCACAATCTTCTATTTATAATGGTGTCTCCTTCTCACACACCTGGAAGAAGAGAATAACTCTTAACCACCAGAAAAGACTCTTATCACTGGAGGCGGCACTGACTTGAGTCTGCATAATGTCTTACTAAATGACCCTTATCTACCATTAGTTTTTGCCACATATTTACCTTCCCATAATTTACTGCCCCTTAAGAGCCCAAATCCTTTTTCCTTTGTCTAGTCACTTTTCCACAATTTATCACTCTTTTGTTAAAATGGTATATAAGCCCCTAGCTCTAACAACCACTTTGGAATTTTCACTTCTTTTCTGTATAACTTTCCCCCCTACACACATAAAATTAAAAATATCAATTAAATTTTTATGCCTTTTTTCCTGTTAATCTGTCTTTTTTCAGTTTAATTCACAGGCTTCAGGTACTGAACCTAAGAGGGCAGAGGATAAGTTATTTTCTCCCCTAGAGTGGTGACAACAGTTACGAATAAAATAAAAGAAAGTAATAAGATAGCAAATTGAGGAAGGTGACTTTAGATAAAGTAGTTAGGGAAGGCTCCTCTGAGGAGATGATATCTTGGTTGAGACCTGTAAGATGAAAAGGCAGGGGCCACACCAAGACCTCAGAAGATGCATTCCGGCAGAGAGGATCGCAAGTGAAAAATTTCTGAGTTAGACAACCAGCCTGGAGCATTCAACAGGTAGAAAGAAGGCCAGAGTGGTTGGAGCAGAGTGCACTAGGGAAGGAGTTGGACTAGGTGAGGTCAAATGTTGGCAAGGGCCAGACTCTGTGGGATCTTGTAGGCCAATGGTTCCCAAACTTGAGTGAACATCAGAATCACCTGGAGGGTCTGTGAAAGTACAGGTTCTTGGGCCCTGGTCCTAGAGTTTCTGTTCTGGGGCTCTGGGATGGGTCCAAGAAATTGCATCTTGGAACAACCTGAGTTCTCACTGGGGGGACTGGAATTGGCCACCCCAAGATATGTCTCTTTGGCATCAGGATTATTTGAGGCTGATTGCTTTTGATAAACTGGGACAGGGAAGGAGGCTCTGAGGAGTGGAACTTGCTTGCCCTTTGTTAGGAGACATTTACATTTGTAAGGTGTAGGGCAGGAAGACATTTCCTCTTCCCAAATGGGGGTTCATCTGGCCGGAGAACGAATTAAATTCACATGAGACAGAATAGCAAGAGAAAATTAAACAAAGCTTTATGAGGAACCATGGCCCGGGGCCTTTCTTCCCGAAGGAAGAAAGGACACTGAAGAAGTGGGCTGCACAGAGTGGTTATATACCCCCAAACAGGGTGTTTCACATGTGATTGAAATGTCCCTCCCACAATAGTCATGAGGCTGCTCTGTCAGCACAGCACTTGATGGAGGCAGATAGGTCTGCTGTCTCAGTGAATGCCGCAGGGTGGCAGGTGTGTTGCCTCGGGCTGGGGGGGGGGGGGGGTCACAGATGAGCACTGCAATTGGTTCCCAGCCTAAAGAAATATGCTTAATCCTTAAAGAAATGCCAAAGTTGGGAGGGGGAGGGAAGTCAGTTACAGGAGGTTACCAGACTAGCACAATAAAATGCAGATTTAAGTCCTTGCCTTTGGTATTGATTAAGAGTTTCTTGAGAGAAGGTCATCGCCTTTCTTGTTCCTGGTACAGAGAGGGAGACACCTTTTACAGATAAAGATTTACCTTACAAATGTAAATGTGTCCTCAGGAAGGGCAAGTTCCATTCCTCAGAGCCTCCTTCCCTGTCCCAGTTTATCAAAAGCAATCAGCCTCAAATAATCTTGATGCCAAAGAGACATATCTTGGGGTGGCCAATTCCAGGTCCCCACAAAGGTAAATCTCTATCTGTAAAAGGTGCCTCCCTCTCTGTACCAGAAAGAAGAAAGGAGATGACCTTGTCTCTAGAAACTCTTAATCAATGGGGAAGGCAAGGACTTAAATCTGCATTTGTTTATTGTGCTTGTCTGGTAACCTCCTGTAACTGACTTCCCTCCCCCTCCCAATGTTGGCATTTCTTTAAGGATTAAGCATCTTTCCTTAGGCTAGGAACTGATTGCTGCACTCACCTGTGACCACCCAGCTCAAGACAATAGACTTGCCTCCTGCCACGCCCACCGAGATAGCAGACCCACTATCTGCTGTGTCCATCAAGCGATGTGCCAACAGGGCAATCTTGTGACTATTGTGGGAAGGACATTTCAATCATATGTGAAATATCCTGTTTGGGGGTATGTAACCACTCTGTGCACCCCACTTCTTCAGTGCCCTTTCTTCCTTCGGGAAGAAAGGCCCCGGGCCATGGTCCTCATAAAGCTTTGTTTAATTTTCTCTTGCTATTCTGTCTCATGTGAATTTAATTCGTTCTCCGGCCAGATGAACCCACTTTGGATAGAGGAAATGTCTTCCTCCCCTACATCATCCTACTTTGCTACTTCTTGAAAGAAACTGTTGATGTCACTGAACATCAATTTCCTACTTGAATATTAAACATCAGAAATAAAACTTCGTAGGGCGTTAAATGATCTCATATATATGCCAGAACTGGGAAAATTTAAAGTCTTATGATTGTCAACAAAGATTACATTTCTGGGTCGCAAACAAAGGAAATCCCAAATGTAGTTGTGGGATATAGTAAATGAAAGAAGGACACAAGAAGAGGGAGGAGGCATGGAGAGTTGCAGGAAGGCATGATTTTTTTAAAAATTAAAGTTAAGAAATATTTGTTAAATTGAGAGCCCAACTTGGGCCAGAGTTTAGATTTTTAAACTGAACTTGACTATCTTAATCTTGAATTCACTTATTTATAGAATTGCGTGACTTTGATCTTTTAAAAAATAAAGCACTCTGTTAAAGTCTCAAAAGACTCGTCAGAGGAGACCAGTAAGCAACTCTTAAAATCTTTTTGAAGTAAGAATTATTCAAACTACCCAATATTTCACCCATCAGGGGAGAGGGTTTGGTGAGGCTCACCCTAGGGGCTGTCTTCCACTGTACCGTTAATGCTGATAACAGCTGGGAATGTAACCTAAAGGTATTTGAGCATAATGTATATGTATGGGAAGAGTCAATATTTGTTTAACTTTAGATAACACAATTGAGAAAGATTGGAGGTAGAAAAGACGGGGGTGTTTGTGTGTTCGTGTGTTTTCACATGTATGCAGGATACTCCTGTTTCCAGTCTGATACCAGTCTAAGGAAATCTACTTGATCTGTGGAGAAGTTAAAGATGAGGGTGGAAGTTAAAGTACTCCTGTTTTCTTAAATGCCTTGACACGGATCCTCTCGCATTTCCAGGGGCAGAGGCACCAACAAACTTTTAGTTTTACATTTAGGAAATCCTTCTGTGTCTTCGTTTGGTAAGAACTTAGTAGTACCCTCCAAGTGGTTTATGTTTGAACTGTTTCAAACTAGAACTTGATAGCAGAGAGACTTTCCCTGAAGATTTCTTAAGAAAGAGTAGACTCCTATCTTATAGGAATAGTGTCTGTGTCATGCTTTCTGTGTGTGGGTTAAATCAGAGTTTCGAGATATATCTAAAGTGGTCTGCCAAATCCTCCTTCACTCATGGTCTCAAGAGTAGGGACAGAGCTGTAGAAGGCTTTATATGGGTACCCCTTATTGAAATTCAAACATTCTGGGAGCCTGTCACTTTGGATTCTGATCAATTAACGGGGATTAATGAGATTGACACCTAGAGTGGGTGAGGAGGAAAGCCAGGAGGGAAAAAAGGGGATTATATCAGAAGTGGTCGGCTGGTGCCAAAGGGTAGACTTTGACCACTTCAGAGTTTGGCCTCGAGCCCCCTCCTTCACCCCAGATGCAGCAGGCTCTATGTGATGGTGAGGAGGGCTTTGGGTAGGACTCAGGTTACTTAGACTAGATACCGGCTCCATTGTGGTGTCATCTTGATGAAACTTTTGTGATTTATGTTGTATAGGATCAATACCTACTTGATATCATCTTCTTTTGACATTTTTCTCATGTGTCCAACAGCTACAGAATGTGTTTTTCCCCTCTGGGAGATTATACTGGGGGACTTATTCTCCTCATGCCTCCTCTCATCTCCCTTCCTGCTCTCAGTACTCCATCGAGTCTGCCTCCATGAAGAAGGTAATTCCAGGATGGCAAATTTGCAATGGAGGTCGTACCGGTGAACCAGTGAAGTGGTAGACAAGGAACTTGGTCTATGGAATCAAACGAGCTGGATCAAAAGTTTAGCTCTGTACTTACAAAGTTTGTATCATCAGGCACCACTGTATCAGTCAGGGCTAGGACAACAAAACAGAAGTTACTCTTGGTATTTCAATCAAAAAAGGTGATAACACAGAGACTTAGGTGCTTATACGACTGTTGGAAGGGTTGGAGGAGCAAAGGTCAGGGAACCCCACTGCTAGCTCTCAGATTCACTGCTAGGTTTCAAAGACTCAGGAATTTGCTTCAGCTGTCCAGGAAAGGAATTGCAGGAGACTGCCACTAATGGTCACAGATGTTGGCAGTATCAGGGAGGGTGATTAGCAGAGAAACACCTGGAGGCTAATGAAAAAAATTTATATCTGTTGACATATATAGGTCTACCTGCTGGTGCCTTTTGTTCATCTCCTCAATTTTTTGCCTAGTCATTTCACTAGGGGAACCTAAAACGAATCCAGAATCCTGCTGGCAAGGAGGTCTGGGAAATGTGGTCTCAGACTTCTAACCCCTGAAAACCAAGAAAGGCATAGAAGGGTGGTGCAAAGAATGCTGCGTGCCAGCATAATCTGTGTCCAGCGCAACAAAGCATTATGTCCCTGAGCCTGTGTTGTCATCAGTAAAATACAGACCATAATATCCACAACTATGGCTATCAGAAAAAAATGTATGCAAAGTAACTGACACAAAGCTCAAGAACAATTTGTCCCTTTTCTTCCACTGGAAAATCACCATATGATTACAAAAACCAAAACACTTTTTGAAAGGAAAACAAAAAAAGAAATTTGTGTTACTTATTTTTTAAATATAAGAATAATGAAGGCATTTATAGTATGCCACCCCAAACTATGCTACTCTGGTACAAGGACTATTTTGAGCTGAAAGCAACTGAGAAGAAGCAGACACAAGAAAAATTCTCTGCCCTCTTCTCCTCTATCAGGAAAGGCAGGAAGATTCTTAATCACTGGTGACAACTCTAGACTCATATCAGCCCAGAGAGGGCACCAGCGGAATCTACATAACAAACGTTACTAACTAGCTCTTATTTTCCATTAGTTTCCCCTATATTTACCTTCCTACAGTTTTCGGCCCCCCAAAAGTCCTTCTCCTTTTTCTTGTCACTTCTCTAAAATGTATTGTTCTTTTGTTAAGATGTTCTACAAGCCCAAGTTCTAACCACTCCTTTGAGTTGCTCATCACTGAGCATTCCTGTGTACAATGCACATGTTAATAAACTTGGTTTTTCTCTTCCTAATACGTCTTTTGTCAGTCTAACTTGCAGGGCCCCAATTGGAGAACCTAGGAGGGTAGAAGAAGATAGTTAAGTTTTTCCTTCCCTTCAATAATAAATGCTGATTGTAAAAATTTTGAAAATACCATCAAAGACAAAATGCACTGGCCAATTAAGGAGATGATTTTATTCAGGCTGTTGCAATAGAGAGAATGTTCATTCATTAGGAACATGTCAAAGAAGAAAGAGAACACCTGAGGTTTTATAGCGGCAAGTAAACAAGGGAGTCTTGCCTTGGGGCAAGGTGGATGGGGAGTCTTATGGGAGTCAGGAGGAGCCAAGAAGAAGGGTGAAGGTGGGTCTTATCTCTGAATCCCAAGGACAGGTTGGTCTTTTGCATTTACTCTTTCCTGGAAAGGGATGGGGAATTTCTTAACCGTTGCTGCTTTCTAGGAGCACAGGGCTCAGATAAAATTCAATGTGGTCAGTCCTCCCTTTTGTTAGACAAATATTGTGAGTCACTCAACAACTCAGAGGCAATAATAAACCTCCCGAGTGGAGGAAGCAGGGTCTAAGAAATAGTCTTTCCAGAACTCTTGTTGACATTGTTCCTGTAAAACCAGTTAAACAATCTGTTGAGATTTGCTGGCAAAAGTAGGTTGTTTTAGGATCCTGGAGATGAGGCATTTCAAGAGGGTTGCCTGAAGTGAAAAAGAGAAACATTGATATAAAAACAAAAAGTTGTATTAAAGTAAAGAGCCAAGAATTAAACACTGAGGCTAATCAGTTCACTGGATTCCAAGAAATGGGTGGAGGAAATCTTTAGCTCAGGAGTCAGGAGAATTGTAGATACTTGACAAATTGTTGACATCTTGAATGTGACTATTGACGGTAAAGATGTCAGAGAAGTTTTGGAGAACAAATGTACAGCGGTTGCTTCCAACTATTGAGCATGCACCGTCTCTGAGGCCAGAATTATGTGAGCATCAGTCAGTTAGGCAGCACAGCTCATTGACTTCCTTGAAGCTCTTAGGTTAGTATGTTCATGCTCTTGGTCATATTGTCCACAGTATTGGTTACCTCATGTATAAGGGTTTTATACACGTAAGGGACCTGAGCATTTCGCTGGACTTCCGTAGTGGCCCAGACAGTGGCTTGTCCAGGCAGAATTTCAGCCCACGCCCGGTCTGCTGTGATGGTGAGTCCTTCAAGTTTTATATCAAGTCTCTGCGATTCAGTTTGCAAGGCTTCTTCAGGCGCTGGGGCAAAAGGCCAGCTGCAAGGGAGCCCAGAGTCTCAACAGGGATCTGAGCAGTCAGCTTTTAGTTCTTGACGACTCTGAGTCAGGCAGGAGGGAGAAAAATTGGATATGTTAGGTTGGACGGCTGTAGCCAGATATTGAAGAAAACTGGAAGAATTGACAATCTGGTAAGAACAGACAATTTGGGCAAAGTAACAGGATCCAGTCCAAATTGCAGGTAAGAACCAAAATTAGTTTTTCCGGAGGGTGAGGAAGTCAAATTTCTATCAGACAAGATAGAGTCGCTATATCTATCAGTTACCTGCAATTTACAAAGAGATGCACAATGGTTTAAAGACAATGAACAGGACCAGAATCTGATAACCATGAAGGGTATGCTATAAAAATATAGAGTTCTCCATTGAAACAAAATTTTTCTTTGCAATACTGAAAGGTATTTACTTAAGAATTCTGTGAACATTTGTTATATGGTTGAGACCATAATGAATATTCAGTTCAGTATCTTGATTTATTTTTACATGCTTTCCCCCCTCAATTAAAAAGAAATTCTTTAGAAGGATAAAATGTTATGTATGTATAGAATGGCACATCACTCTGAAAACAGAATCTATTTTCAATGCCAAAAAAATTAGCAAAGTTTAAATGTTAACAGGATATAAATTGGGAAATAGAGAGGAAGGAAATGATACTACAGAATGCCAAATATTTATGTACTGGACTCTCACAAGTGACTTTTCACATATTTATTTTTGCATCCCTCTGGCGGGAACATAGACATCAGCACTGAGAAGCCCTTTGTTGACGTACAGGAATGAGTGTGTTTTGATCCTAATTGGAAACAGAATTTTGTCTGCCTCAGTGAAAGGAGAAGCTGAAGAAACACAGCAGCCATTGTTCCTGCTAATTTGATGTTATGATTTAATAGAGGGTTGGAAAACTATGCCCCTTGGGCAAAATCCAACTTTTGGGGAGAAAAAACCATTTTTTCTACCCTTTTAGGTTTAGTACTTGGAGGACTGCAAATTAAACTGACAAAAGACAGATTAGCAAGAAGAAAGACAGATTTTTATTCACATAGGTACTCAGTAGTTCACAGAAAAACGTGACTCAAGGAGTTAGAATTTGGAGCTTATATATCTTCTCAGTGGCGATGGGGAGGGGCAGAAGGGCACTTCTGGGAGGACAGAAGACTTCTTAGAAGGGGAGGAGAAAGGGTACTGATGGAAACACAAATGACTTTTTGGAAAGATAAATGGGCCTTTAGGAGAAGAGATGGACATTATGATGGTTTTGTGACAATGTCTGTTTGAGTGTGGTATCAACTTCTCCTCTCCTAGAAAAGAGCAGATTGGAGTTGCTCCTGGGCGGGGATTTATGACAATTGAGTTCTTCTGGGAGGCTCTGCTTTCAGACCGATAAGGGATTGCAGGAACTCAAATGCCTTCAGCTCAAAATAGTTCTTATGACAAAGTGGCATATTTTGGGGTGATATCCTGATTCTTTTCATGGCCCACTGCCTGCTTTTATAAATAAAGTCTTATTGAAATAAGCCATGCCAATTTGTTTATATATCATCTATGGCTGCTTTTGCCATAAGAGTGACAGAGATCTTATGTTCCACAAAGCCTAAAATGTTTACTATCTGGCTCTTTTAAGAAGTTTACTGATCCTTGATTTAAATGTATATGTTTATATATGTATATATACATATATATATATTCCACCTTTTCTCCCTGAAGATAAAAAATCTCATACAGACCAAAACCTTGTGCACAGTAATGTATTGTGTGGCCTGGCTATTGTTAATAAACATCAGTTTAATACATGATTCTGTTTTTTAAGCTCCTACTATGTGCCAGGCCCCATGTTTGGAGCATACCCTTTACCTCTACCCTTTAGGGGCTTTTCTAGCAGGATAACCTGCGGCAGGAGTGCTTGCAATCTGAGGCAACTAGTGGAAGTGTTAGAACAGAGAAGAGCCAAAAAAGGGAGGAACAGACATAGTCAAGAGATGGACTCTGTGAGGGTCATCAGGGAAGGATTGTGGAGGAGGAATGATCTAAATGATACGTGGAAGGAACTGGTAGTACATAGACAGGTAAGGATGGGAGAAAAGACCATTCCACACAGGAGAATACCATTCATTCACTCATTCATTTAACAAATATTTATAGCACGCCTAGGTGCTAGGCATTCTTTGTTGTACCAAAGTTTCTGTCTTCATGGAACTTACATGTCAGTGATAAGAGTTTTCAAGCAAGAAATGCTCTGGTAGGAGAATGCAAGGCATTTTGGGGAGCTATTGCATTGTCTTCTATGACTACAAAGTAGGGTACAGGGTGATGGGGTATTGGGAAACCATCTGGTCTGGAAAAATAGACAGAGACCAGATCACCGAAGGCCTTTAATGCCAAATTGAGAACTTTGGTTTGCTTTTAACTTTGTTTTGCTTGTTTCTGGCTTGGCAATAGGGATCTGAAGCTGGTTACCTGAGGGTTACTGTAAATATTCAATAAGATTACCTTTCAACCTTGTTATGAAAAGAAGTTAATCTTGCAATTTGCTATTTTCTTGTTTAAGCTGAGGGATGACTCAAGAGTCACAAAGATTTATGAGCTTGTTTTATGAAGAAAAAGAACGCCTTCAAGGAAGTTATGATCACCAGATAACCAGCCCCCAGATGCCCAGAAGTCAGGTTGCCCAAGGGCTTATCTGGAGTGAAAGAAACAGGAATTTACCCCTTTGTTTCTCCAAAACTCCTCCTACCATGCCCCTTAGCTTTAAAACACCCCCTTGCTTTCTTCTCTTGTTAAGAACTTATCCTTCTGCCTTCTTGTTTTGGCCAATTCAAATAAACCTTTCTCCATCTCCAAGTACCATGTCTCAGTGATTGGCTTACTGTGCATGGGGCATACTAACTTGAGATTAAGAGGTTTGGTATTAGAACCACTGGAGGTTTTGAAGATGATCTGTATGCTTTATGTTAATGGAATGATGTGCTTTAGAAGATAAACTCTGGCTTAATATAAGATAGAATAGAAAGGACTGGGGGCAGGGAAAGAAGCCACTTCAGAGGCAAAAGTTAAGAAGGATATAAACCAGGATACAGGTAGTTGCAATGGAAAGAGAGTGGGAAGAAAAAGATTGCAGAAATAGAATTACAGTGATTAGAAATTGACAGAACATAGAGATTTTTCAGAGATTTTAAGTTGGAGAGAGAAATTATTGCTATTAAAGAGACTTGGAGCATGGGAGGGGGATGTTGAGGTGTAGGTTATAATAGATTACTTCCCTGCTTCCCTCTGCCAAAAGACAATCCAGAACTTCACAGTGCTGGAATGTGAGCTTCATCTGGATAAATCCACTGAACTAATTATTTTTAAAAAATGATTCAAACTAGCGATTCCCAGCTCTGGTTTTGAGTCTTTCCAGTTTAAAAAAATAATTTTAAGCACCGTCATATCTTTAACTGTTTTGAAGCCAATTTTTCATTTTAATTTAAAACAAAAATATCAGCTAAAATATTGCTTTCAAGAATGGGATATATTAGGGGGAGGGGGTGGAGCAAAATGGCGGGGTGAGCTGACCCGGGATTCTCTCCCCTCCAAAATACAACAAAAGATTGTAAGAACTGAATTTCAGAGAACAAAAATAATGCCAGCTCGTTAGAGACCTACAATTCCAAGAAGGTGGAGATCATAAACCTTGCTTTACACCTTTGGAGGCACTGGAACGGTAGGAGAGAACATCGCTCCCTCCCCTAGAGTGTGCGATCGCTGCGGGGTGGGTCGGGAGGGAGAAGGGGAGGGGCCACGCTACCGGGGGATCATCCAGGACTCCTGCCGCTGATTCAGTGGAGACCCGCTGATGGGGGGAAAGCTTCTGTCCGCAGGGACCCCATAAATCAAGGGCCTTGGGAGACCAGAGAACAGAACTGATCTGAACCCAGACCAGCACGTGTGAGTAACAGCCCCTCCCCCACAGCGAAGCCAGTGGGCGCAGCCATATTGCCCCAAGGCGGAGAGCTCATAACACGCCGCTCTTGACCCCCATCTAGTGGCGACAGGCTGTAACTGCAACTGAATTCTACCACCATGAGAAAAAACCACTCCTCTACCATCCAGCAATTTATAAGAGCCCCAGACCAGAAGGAAAACAATAAAAACACAGAATTAAGTCCTGAGGACTTGGAATTAGGTAAACTAAGTGACAATGAATTCAGAGCAGCTATAATCAAAAAACTCAATGAGGTAGAGAGAAAGAGAAACAAGCCGAGTTCTGGAGTTACTTCACAAAAGAGATTGAAATCATAAAGAAGAATCAAACAGAATTACTTGAGATGAAAAACACAAGGGACCAGATAAAACAGAATACGGATTCCCTGAATGCCCGTGTAGACAACATAGAGGAGAAAATTAGCATAATCGAGGACAGACAGGCTGAATGGCACCAGACAGAGGAAGAAAGAGAACTAAGAATTAAAAAAAATGAGGAAAATCTCCGAGAGATAATGGATTCAATGAGGAGTAAGAACATAAGGATCATAGGAATTCCCGAGAATATGGGAAAGGAAAATGGAGCAGAAAGTGTGCTTAACAAAATTATTGAAGAGAACTTCCCAAATCTAGGGATCAACGGAGAAATGTGTGTAGAGGAGGGTTTTAGATCTCCTAGATTTGTCAATGTAAAAAGAGCTACCCCAAGGCACATAGTAGTAAAGTTGGCAAATAGGAATGATAAGGAGAGAATACTCAGGGAAGTAAGGGAAAAAAAGAGAATAACCTATAAAGGAGCCCCTATCAGACTGTCAGTGGATTTCTCTACAGAAACCCTACAAGCTAGGAGAGAATGGAGTGATATATTCAAAGCTTTAAAGGATAAAAACCTTCAGCCAAGAATACTCTATCCAGCAAGAATTTCCTTCAGATATGAGGGAGAAATTAAATATTTTCCAGACAAACAAAAGTTAAGGAAATTTGTAACTAAAAGCCCTCCATTACAAGAAATCCTCAAGAAGGCTCTCATACTTGAAAAAAGAAAAAAGGGAGAAAGGGGACACAATCCACAGACTAGGGAGACCAATGGATAGAACCAGAACAGGATAGCAAATATTCAATTATAGCATTAGGGTAAAGGTAAGGAAACTACCAAAACAAGGGCGATCTTAGCACTCTAACTACAAATTAATAAGACGAGTTGGAATAAAAAATGAAAATAATTATTTAGGAGGGGAAGAGCAAAGGGTCTAAATCAGTATTGGTCAAGTAGATAAGAGACCACCAGAGAATAGACTATATTATACACGAGATTCTAAATACAAACTTCAAGGTAGGCACTAAAATAAAGTACAGAACAGAGTCACAAATCATAGATAAGGAAAAATCTAAGAAACCCGGCATAAGAAATTGCAGTATTAAATGGGTAGGATAAAGGACACAGGAAAAGAAACGCAGGAAAACAAGATAATCAGCGACAGATTAACAGCATTAAGTCCACATGCATCAATAATCACTCTCAATGTGAACGGATTGAACTTTCCAATAAAAAGACACAGAGTGGCAAAATGGATTAAAGAACAAGATCCAACAATTTGTTGCCTCCAGGAAACACACCTCAGCCCCAAGGACAAACACAGACTCAGGGTGAAGGGGTGGAGGACAATACTTCAAGCAAATAGCAAGGGAAAAAAGGCAGGTGTTGCAATTCTCATATCAGACCAAGTGGATTTCAAAATAAGGCAGGTAAAGAGAGACACAGAGGGACAATATATAATGATCAAAGGGACACTTCATCAAGAAGAAATAACGCTTATAAATATCTATGCACCCAACACAGGAGCACCAAGATTCATAAAGCAACTATTAACAGACCTAAAGGAAGATGTTAAAAACAACACAATAATAGTAGGGGACCTCAACACCCCACTCACATCAATGGACAGATCATCCAGACAGAAAATCAACAAGGAAATAGTGGAGTTAAATGAAAAACTAAAACAATTAGACTTAATAGACATATATAGATCACTCCACCCTGAAGGAGCTGAATACACATTCTTCTCAAGTGCACATGGAACATTTTCTAGGATAGACCATATGTTGGGAAACAAGGCAAGCCTCTACAAATTTAAAAAAATTGAAATAATAACAAGCATCTTCTCAGATCATAGTGCTATAAGGCTAGAAATTAATTACAAGAAAAAAGCTGAGAAAGGCACAAAGATGTGGAGACTAAACAACACACTACTGAACAAGCAATGGATCATTGAAGAAATTAAAGAAGAAATAAAAAAATACTTGGAAACAACCGAAAATGATAGCATGCCATACCAACTCATATGGGATACAGCAAAAGCTGTATTAAGAGGAAAATTCATTGCAATACAGGCACATCTTAACAAACAAGAAAAATCCCAAATAAGCAACCTTAAAACATACCTAACTGAACTAGAGAAAGAAGAACAAATAAAGCCCAAAGTCAGCAGAAGGAGAGAAATAATAAAAATCAGAGCAGAAATAAATACTATTGAAACGAAAAAGGCAGTAGAAAGGATCAAGGAGACAAAGAGCTGGTTTTTTGAGAAGATAAATAAAATTGACAAACCACTAGCCAGACTTACAAAGAAAAAAAGGGAGAAAGCTCAAATAAACAAAATCAGAAATGAGCGAGGAGAAATAACAACAGACTCTGCAGAAATACAACAGATTATAAGAGAATACTACAAAAAACTATATGCCAACAGAATGGATAACCTAGAGGAAATGGATAAATTCTTGGACTCCTACAATCTCCCAAAGCTCACTCCAGAAGAGGCAGACAATTTGAACAGACCAATCACAAGGAAAGAGATTGAAACAGCAATAAAAAACATCCCAAAGAATAAAACCCCAGGACCAGATGGCTTTCCTGGGGAATTCTACCAAACTTTCAGAGAGGATTTAATACCTATCCTTTTCAAGCTATTCCAAAAAATTAGGGAAGATGGAACACTTCCTAACACATTCTATGAGGCCAACATCACGCTGATCCCAAAACCTGACAAGGACACCACGAAAAAAGAGAACTACAGGCCAATATCGCTGATGAACATAGATGCAAAAATTCTAAACAAAATTTTGGCAACCAGAATTCAGCAATTCATCAAAAGAATCATACATCAGGATCAGGTGGGATTCATACCAGGGACACAGGGATGGTTCAACATCCGCAAGTCAATCAACGTGATACACCGCATCAACAAACTGAGGAATAAAAACCACATGATCATCTCAATAGATGCAGAGAAGGCATTTGACAAGATCCAACAGCCATTTATGATAAAATCTCTGAATAAAATGGGCATAGAAGGAAACTACCTCAACATAATAAAGGCCATATACGACAAACCCATAGCCAACATCATACTCAATGGGCAAAAACTGAACCCCATCCCCCTGAAAACAGGAACAAGACAAGGATGCCCTCTATCACCACTCTTATTTAACATAGTACTGGAGGTCCTGGCCAGAGCAATCAGGCAAGAAAAAGGAATAAAAGGAATCCAAATAGGGAGGGAAGAAGTGAAACTCTCACTGTTTGCAGACGACATGATCTTATATATAGAAAACCCCAAAGAATCCATTGGAAAACTGTTAGAAGTAATCAACAACTACAGCAAAGTTCCAGGGTATAAAATCAATTTGCATAAATCAGTAGCGTTTCTATACTCCAGTAATGAACCAACAGAAAAAGAACTCAAGAATACAATACCATTCACAATCGCAACAAAAAGAATAAAATACCTTGGGGTAAACTTAACTAAAGAAGTGAAGGACCTATATAATGAAAATTACAAGGCCTTTCTGAGAGAATTGGATGACGACATAAGGAGATGGAAAGACATTCCATGTACATGGATTGGAAGAATAAACATAGTTAAAATGTCCATTCTACCTAAAGCAATCTACAGATTCAACACCATCCCAATCAGAATCCCAATGACATTCTTTACAGAATTAGAACAAAGAATCCTAAAATTCATATGGGGCAACAAAAGACCCCGAATTTCTAAAGCAATCCTGAGAAAAAAGAACAAAACGGGAGGCATCACAATCCCTGACTTCAAAACATACTACAAAGCTACAGTAATCAAAACAGCATGGTACTGGTACAAAAACAGGTGCACAGATCAATGGAACAGAATTGAAAGCCCAGAAATAAAACCACACATCTATGGACAGCTTATCTTTGACAAAGGAGCTGAGGGCATACAATGGAGAAAAGAAAGTCTTTTCAACAAATGGTGCTGGGAAAACTGGAAAGCCACATGTAAAAGAATCAAAATTGACCATTCTTTTTCACCATTCACCAAAATAAACTCAAAATGGATTAAAGACCTAAAGGTGAGACCTGAAACCATAAGGCTTCTGGAAGAAAACGTAGGCAGTACACTCTTTGACATCAGTATTAAAAGGATCTTTTTGGACACCATGCCTTCTCAGAGAAGGGAAACAATAGAAAGAATAAACAAATGGGACTTCATCAGATTAAAGAGCTTCTTCAAGGCAAATGAAAACAGGATTGAAACAAAAAAACAACCCACTAACTGGGAAAAAATATTTTCAAGTCATATATCTGACAAAGGCTTAATATCCTTAATCTATAAAGAACTCTCACAACTCAACCACAAAACATCAAACAACCCAATCAAAAAATGGGCTGGAGACATGAACAGACATTTCCCCAAAGAAGATATACTGATGGCCAATAGGCACATGAAAAGATGCTTATCATCGCTGATCATCAGGGAAATGCAAATCAAAACTACACTAAGATATCACCTTACACCCGTTAGAATGACAAAAATATCTAAAACTAATAGCAACAAATGTTGGAGAGGTTACGGAGAAAAAGGAACCCTCATACACTGCTGGTAGGAATGCAAACTTGTGCAGCCACTATGGAAAACAGTATGGAGATTCCTCAAAAAATTAAAAATAGAACTACCATACGATCCAGCCATCCCACTACTGGGTATTTATCCAAAGAGCTTGAAGTCAGCAATCCCAAAAGTCCTATGCACCCCAATGTTTATTGCAGCACTGTTTACAATAGCCAAGATGTGGAAGCAACCTAAGTGTCTAGCAACAGACGAATGGATAAAGAAGATGTGGTATATATATACAATGGAATACTACTCAGCTGCAAAACAGAACAAAATCATTCCATTTGCAATAACATGGATGGACCTTGAGAGAATTATGTTAAGTGAAATAAGCCAGCGAGAGAAAGATAATCTGTGTATGACTCCACTCATATGAGGAATTTAAAATTATGGACTAAGAACAGTTTAGTGGATACCAGGGGAAAGGTGGGGTGGGGGGTGGGCACAAAGGGTGAAGTGGTGCACCTACAACACAACTGACAAACATTAATGTACAATTGAAATTTCACAAGATTGTAACCTATCAATAACTCAAAAAAAAAAAAAAGAATGGGATATATTAGCAAATTAAAAATGTAGCACTCAATGTCCTTAAAACATTTATCATGTTCTTAAGATATGGTAAATTGATGTCAGATTGACTTTGAATTTTATTTTTCATACTAATATTTTGGCTTTCTCTAGACTGGAAAGAGCCTCTGTGATTTTTATAATGTCATTTTCCATGCTGTATAAGTTAATCATGGCATTATCCTTTGAATGTCTGTGAAAGAAGAGGCTGTGAGGCTCTGGGAGTGAAGAGTCAGTCTGGAACACAGGGAGGCAGAGCTGCTTAAAGGGAAAAGTCAGAAAGACATGGGCTGACTCAAGACTCGGTCACTTGCTAGTCACGTTAGCCTCTATACAGATAGCTTGACAGGTTAGTTAGCCTCTCGATGCCTCTGTCTCCTCATTTTAAGATGGAAATGAAAATATCTATCTAAGATGGCTGCCATGAAAGTTAAATGATCAAATGCAGGTATAAAGCAGCCACTGTGGGGTCTGGCCTGTGGTCAACATCAGCTATGGTTATATTTCTATTGGGTGTGCTCAGCCCTTGGACCATGAGCAGGGCTGCTGTTGACACAGGCTGGTACTCTGTGTGCCTCTGCGCAGCCAACCCAAAGGATTCCCCTGTTTGTCTTCTGCACATCATCAACGTAGTGAAGCAGAATCTTGGTGTGAAAGCAGGAAATTCCTTTCAGAGATGTTACCCTTGGTATTCTCATTTTCTCTTTTAAGGATACTGTGTTGGCTTTTTTGGAGACATTGTTTAGGTATGTGAAAGAGAAGTTTTTCCTTGACAAGTTTGATTTTTTACTTCCCAGTAGAGTTCTGTTCCCATATTTCCAAATATAGCTAATCACTCTTACTTAAGCTCAGGTATTCAGAAGGTGAATTTGAAGCTAGTGTCAGGATGAGAGAGCTAATGACTGATGTTTTATAAAAGTCTTGGTGAGTGACATCAGCATCATGGTGGAGTGAGTTGTTCCCTTTGTATCTCCACTCTAAGTTACAATGAATTGGACATCCATTGACCAACAGAAGATTCTCTACACAGCACAACAGGACACCTAAGAGATATATGCATCTATACATCTGAAGGTGGGTGGACTGGACCCCCAGGAGGCAGTGGAGCTAGAGGAACAGGCCCCTCCCCGTCCTCTGGCAGCAGCAATCCAGAGCACACTGGTCCACATGCCTGTGAGTGATTGTGGCAGGGGTAGAGATGGTGGGCATGGCTTACTCCCTGCATGTCTCCCAGCAGATCCAGTGCACATGCCCCCTCAACCTCCCCTGGTAGTGCCCAGGTCTTTTCAATAATAAAGTATACAAAACTTGTATTTTCCTGGCTGAAGTGGGGCACCCTGACTTGAATTCTCAATCCACACTGGCTAGCCAGAGACGAGAGGCTGCACAGTGAGCAACAACGAAGACCTCTCCTTGCTTAGCCCCTGCTCCCCCTTAGCGGTGACAGGTTGGAACCTGTGATCACAGGTTTCAGGAACCACAGCAGAACTGATGACCCGGCCCCCAGCAGTGGCACCCCTGATGCCAGCTCTGCCAGGAGCAGGACTGCATACAAGTCTCCAGATCCCTGGGACCCTGGCAGTGACAGCACACCTGTGAACCTAGCAATCCTGGCAGCAGTGCAGCCAGCACCTTCAGACAACCCAGGAGCAGCAGAGCAGATGGTGCACAGAGCAGCAACATCCAAGCTCACGGAGAGTTTGGGGAGATCTGGTGGAGGAATATGAGACCCAGGCAACTCCAGAAGCAGCAGAACTGCTCACAGTCTGGTGACCCTGGTGGTATCACCTGAGACTGCAGTGACATTGTAAGCAGCAAGGCACCAACAACCTTAGAGGCACACATGGCACAAGGAGGGCACTGACAATGTCTCTGGAAGAGGCAGTGGAGGGTGGAAAGTGCAGGCTCTCAAATACAAGCAGAAGCAGCTCAGAACCAAAGTAACCAAAGCCATAGTCAAATAAGAAAAGGGGCTTACTACCAAAAATGAGCCAGCAGAATGTCAATCCATCAAAAACCATGAAGAACTACAGTAACACAGCAGAACATAGGGGGAATGATGACTCTCCAGAAACAAAACTTGAAGTCACAGAAGATTACAATCTAACTGACAGAGAATTCGAAATAGCTGTCATAAAGTAACTCAACAAGTTACAAGAAAACTCAGAAAGACAGTTCAATGAGCTCAGGAATAAAATTGAGGAACAGAGGGACTAGTTCACCAAAGAGATTGAAACTCTAAAAAAAAAAAAAAAAACCAAACAGGAATTCTGGAGATGAAGAACACAATTAATGAGATGCAAAATAATGTAGGAAGCATTAAAAATAGAGCAGACCATATCAAGGAGAGAGTTAGTGAGCTCAAAGACAGAAACCTAGAAATGATTCAGGTGGATGAAGAGAGAGAACTAAGATTTAAAGACAATGAAGAAATTCCTTTAGAAATATCTGACTCAATTAGGGAAAGTAACAAAAGAATTATAGGTATCCCAGAAGGAGAAGGGAGGGAGAAAGGAGCAGAGGGCTTATTCAAAGAAATAATAGCTGAGAACTCCCAAACCTGGGGAAAGAACTAGACATGCAAGTACAAGAAGCTAATAGAACTCCTAATTACATCAATGCAAAAAGACCTTCTCCAAGGCATATAATATTAAAACTGTCAAAAATCAATCACAAAGATAAAATATTAAGGGCAGCAAGACAGAAGAAAATAACCTACAAAGGAACCCCTACCAGGCTTTCAGTGGATTGCTCAGCAGAAACTCTACAGGCTAGGAGAGAGTGGAATGAGGTATTCATAATACTGAAGGACAAAAACTATCAGCCAAGAATACTCTATCCAGCAAAATTGTCCTTCAGATATGATGAAGAAATAAAAGCTCTCTCAGGCAAACAAAAGGTGAAGCAGTTCATCAACACTAGACCTGCCTTACAAGAAATGTTGAAAGGAGCCCTCTTACCTGAAACCAAAAAGCAAAAGTTTACAAAGCTTTGAGAAAGGAGGTAAATAGACAGAATCAGAAAATTGCAGCTCTATATCAGAATAGGTTAGTAAACACTTAATTATGACATAAAAGAGAAAGAGAAAGAAAGCATCAAAAATAACTATAACCATTTCAACTTGATCACAAACTCACAACACAAAAAAGAATAATTTGTGACAAGAAAAACATAGAAGTGGAAGAGGATGAGGATGGAACTTGCATAGGCTAATGGAGATAAAAGGTTATCAGAAAAAGGGCTATCTCATCTATGAAATCTTTTATACAAACCTCATGGTAACCACAGAACAAAAAATCAGTGCAGAGTTGCAAATCGTAGATAAAGAAGAAATGGAGAAAAACATCACAGAAAACCATCAAACTGAAATGGCAGACAGAAATATAAGGGAAAAGAAACAATGGAAATATAGAACAATTGGAAAACAAGAGATGAAATGGCAGTATTAAGCCTTCACATATCAATAATCACTCTAAATGTAAATGGACTGAATTCACTCATCAAAAGACACAGAGTGGCTGGATGGATTAAAAAACAAGACTCAACAATGTGCTGCCTCCAGGAAACACATCTCAGCTCTAAAGACAAACATAGGCTCAGAGTGAAGGGATGGAAGATGATACTCCAAGCATATGGCAAGCAAAAGAAAGCAGATGTAGCCACACTTATATCAGACAAAACAGACTTCAAGACAAAAAAGATAGCAAGAGGCAAAAAAAGACATTATATAATGATAAAAAGGGACACTCCACCAAGAAGACATAACATTTATTAATATCTATGCACCTAACACAGGCGCACCAAAGTATATAAAGCAACTATTAAGACCTAAAGGGAGAAATTGACAGCACACAATAATAGTAGGGGACCTTAACACCCCACTTATGTCAATGGATAGATCATCCAGACAGAAAGTCAACAAGGAAACAGTGGCTTTAAATGAAACACTGGACCAGATGGACTTAATAGATATATATAGAACATTCCATCCAAAAACATCAGAATACACATTCTTCTCAAGTGCATGTGGGACATTCTCAAAGATAGATCATATGTTGGGAAACAAAGTGAACCTCAATAAATTTAAGAAGATTGAAATCATATCAAGCATCTTTTCCAACTACAATGGTATGACACTAGAAATCAGTTGCAAGAAAAAAGCTGGGAAAATCACAAATATGTGGAGACTAAACAATATGCTTCTGCACAACTATTGGATCAATGAAGAAATTAAAGAGAAATCAAAACATACCTGGAGACAAATGAAAATGAAAACACAGTATACTAAAACTTATGGGATGCATCAAGAGCAGTACTAATTTATAGCAATACAGCCCTATCTCGAGAAACAAGAAAAATCTCAAACAATCTTGCACTATACCTAAAAGAACTAGAAAAAGAAGAATAAACAAAGCCCAAAGTCAGTAGAAGGAAGGAAATAATAAAAATCAGAGCAGAAATAAATGAGATAGAGACTAAAAACAATAGAAAAATCAATGAAACTAAGACCTGGTTCTTTGAGAATGTAAACAAAATTGACAAACCATTAACCAGACTCACTAGGAAAAAGAGAGAGAAGATTCAAATAAATCAAATCAGAAATGGAAGAGGAGAAATTACAATGGATACCACAGAAATACAAAGGATTATAAGAGAATACAATGAAAAGCTATATGACAACAAATTGGATAACCTAGAAGAAATGGATAAATTCTTAGAATTATACAACCTCCCAGGGCCAGCCCAGTGGTGTAGTGCTTAAGTTTGTGCACTCTGCTTTGGTGGTCTGGGGTTCATGGATTTGAATCCCAGGCATGGACCTACACACTGCTCATCAAGCCATGCTGTGGTGGCGTCCCACATACAAAAAATAGAGGAAGATTGGCACAAATGTTAGCTTAGAGCCACTCTTCCTCACTAAAAAAAAAAAAAGGAATTATAGAAGCTCCCAAAACTGAATCCATAAGAAATAGAGACTCTGAATAGACCAACCACGGATAAAGAGGGTGGAACAGTAATCAAAAATCTCCCCAAAAACAAAAGTTCAGGACCAGATGTCTTCTCTGGTCAATTCTACCAAACATTCAAAGAAGATTTGATGCCTATCCTTCTCAAACTATTCTGAAAAACTGAAAGGATGGGATGCTTCCTAACTCATTTTATGAGGCCAACATTACCCTGATACCAAAATCAGACAAGGACAACACAAAAACAGAAAATTAGAGGCCAATATTCCTGATGAACATAGATTCAAAAATCTTCAACAAAATATTAACAAATTGAATGCAACGGTACATTAAAAGGATCATACATCACAATCAAGTGAGATTTATTCCAGCAATAAAGGGATGGTTCAACATCCACAAATCAGTCAACGTGATACACCACATTAACAAAATGAAGAATAAAATCACATGATCATCTCAATAGATGCAGAGAAAGCATTTGACAAGATCAAACATACATTTATGATAAAAACTCCAAATAAAAGGGATGTAGAAGGAAAGTACCTCAACATAGTAAAGGCCATATATGACAAACCCACAGCCAATATCATACTCAATGGTGAAAAACTGAAAGCTATTTCTCTGGGAACAGAAACCAGACAAGGATGCCCACTCTTGCCACTCATATTCAGCATAGTGCTGGAAGTTTTAGCCAGAGCAACTAGGCAAGAAAAAGAAATAAAAGGAATCCAAATTGGAAAGGAAAAAGTAAAACTGCCTCTATTTGCAGATGACATGATTCTATATATATATATAAAACCCTAAGGAATCTACCCAAAACTATTTGCAATAATCAACAAATAAAGTAAAGTTTCAGGGTACATACAAAAATCAGTTGGATTTCTATACACTAACAATGAACTAGTAGAAAGAGAAATCAAGAATATAATCCCATCTACAATTGCAACAAAAAGAATAAAATAGCTAGGAATAAATTTAACCAAGGCGGTGAAAGACTCATACAATGAAAACTATAAGACATTATTGAAAGAAATTGAAGAAGACATAAAGAAGTGGAAAGATATTCCATGCTCATGGATTGGTAGGATAAACATAGCTAAAATGTCCACATTACCCAAAGCAATGTACAAATTCAATGTAATTCCAATCAGAATCCCAATGACATTCTTTATGGAAATAGAAAAAAGAATTCTAAAATTTATTTGGAACAACAAAAGACCCTGTATACCCAAAACAATCCTGAGGAAAAAGAACAAAGTTGGAGGTATCACATTCCCTGAATTCAAAATATACTACAAAGCTATAGTAATCTAAACCAGCATGGCACTGGCACAAAAACAGACACACAGATCAGTGGAACAGAATGGAAAGCCCAAAAATAAACCCACATATCTATGGACAACTAATTTTTGACAAAGGAGGCAAGAACTTACAATGGAGAAAGAAAACTCTCTTCAATAAATGGTGTTGGGAAAATTGGATAGCCACATGCAAAAGAATGAAAGTAGACCATTATCTTACACCTATACAAAAATTAACTCAAAATGGATTAAAGGCTTGAAAGTAAGATGTGAAGCTATAAAACTCCTAGAAGAAAACACAGGCAGTACACTCTTTACATCAGTCTTAGCAGTATCTTTTCAGATACCATGTCTACTCAGGCAAGGGAAACAAAAGAAAAAATAAACAAGTGGAACTACATCAGACTTAAAAGCTTCTGCAAGGCAGAGGAAACCATCAGCAAAATAAAAAGACAACACACCAACTGGGAGAGAATATCTGCAAATCATATATCCAACAAGGGGTTAATTTCCAAAATATATAAAGAACTCATACAATTCAACCATGGATAAATGAACAACTCAATCAAAAAGTGGGCAGAGGATATGAACAGACATTTTTCCAAAAAAGATATATAGATGGCCGATAGGCACATGAAAAGATGTTCAACAATACTAATTATTAGGGAAATACAAATCAAAACTACAATGGTATATCACTTCATGCCCATTGGAATGGCTATAATTAACAAGAGAAGAAATAACAAGTGTTGCAGAGGATGTGGAGAGAAGGGAACTCTCCCATACACTCCTGGTTGGAATGCAAACTGGTGTAGCCACTATGCAAAACAGTATGGAGATTTCTCAAAAAACTGAAAATAGAAATACTATATGATTTAGCTTTCCTGCTACTGAGTATTTATCCAAAGAACATGAAATCAACAATTCAAAGAGATTTATGCATCCCTATGTTCATTGTGGCATTATTCACAATAGTCAAAACATGGAAGTGACCCAAGTGCCCATTAACTGATTATTGGATAAAGAAGATGTGGTATACATATACAATGGAATACTACTCAGCCATAAAAAAAGACAAAACCGTTCTATTTGCAACAACATGGATGGGCTTTGAGGGTATTATGTTAAGTGAGATAAGCCCGACAAAGAAAGACAAAACCATATGATTTCACTCATATGTGGAAGATAAAACACGTAGATGTGGAGAACAGATTAGTGGTTACCAAGGGGAAGGGGGAGGGAGGAGGGTGAAAGGGGTAAAGAGGCACATATGTATGGTAACGTATAAAAACTGGACTGTCGGTGGTGAACACGATGAAGTCTATTCAGAAAGGGAAATATAATGTACACCTCATATTTGCACAGTGTTATAAGCGAATATGACTGCAATAACATATTTTTTTTAAAAAGTCTGTGGTGAGTTTCTATGTCTTCCCTATGGATATTTTAACAATTTGAATAAGATCATCCCCTCCCACTGTAACTGTCTACCTTGGAAATTTGGGGTTAACCTTCTAGGATCAGTCTGAGTCTGAGTCTGAAGGCCTGAGGATCAGGAGCACTGATGTCCAAAAGAAGGACAAGATGTATGTCTCAGCTCAAGGAGAGGTAACAATCTTGCCCTTCCTCTGCCTTTTTGTTCTACTCAGGCCCTCAATGGATTGTATGATACCCACCTACATTGGTGAGGGTGATTTTCTTAGTCAGTCTTCTGATTCAAATGCTAACTTCTTTTGAGATACCCACAAAGATGCACCCAGAAATAATGTTTTATAAGCTGCTAGGGCATTCCTTAGCCCAGTCAAGTTGACAGGTAAAATCGACCATCACAATTGGCTATCTATCAGTTATTGTGGTGATCATTACTCCATATATACAAATATTGAATCATTATGTTGTATACCTGAAACTAATATAATGTATAACATAATGTCATATGTCAATTATATCTCAATTAGAAAAACCCCCCAAATTGGTCATCTATCTGAAGGATTTTCCAGTTTCAGTTTTGTGTTTTGTGGGAGAAAAAATCCCTTAAACTATGTAGCTAATAGCCAATATAGAAAATAAGGCCTTTCCTCATCCCCTCACCACTTCCACCAGCACAAGCAAAATGGTGACAAAATATGTAGGAAAAGGAGGCTGTTTTGTTAGGTTGTTTTAAAATGTACTCCCTTCTAGTTTCTTGGGTCCTTCTGGCCTGGTTTCCACGAGACTGGGGAATTTGTGAGCAAACATGCTGGGGCTGTTTGCTATGGGTAGATGCTAGTAGTCTTGGCCTTGTGATATGAGGAGTGTGGGAGGGCAGATAAAGGGCATTGTCCTGAAACTCATGTCATTGAAAGCTGGATAACTCTGGTCCAAGCCAAATTAGAAGGAAAAAAAGGACTCTGAATGCTAGAATTAGGTCTTCAATTAAAATTGATCATCTTTCCAAAATTGGAGAAATAATTGACATGAACAATCATATAGGTGTCAGTTGACTGTCAAAGCAAAGTTGTCACCTATGTGTCCTCCCCATTACATTTTCAGAGAACTGGCAAATTCTACCATTTTGGGGAGCATTGTCCTTTGTGATAAACAGATAAAAAGAAATGTGTGTAGAGCAAGACCTTGGGGGATTTTCATGTCTTATGACTACTTTGAATTCAGAGCACAGTATGTTTGAGGATGGTTAGCTGTGAGGGGGAAGTTGCAAACTTTGCTCCCTGCCCATGTCTTATTTCTGTACTATTTTGAGCATGCTCTTCACTAGGAGTTCTTGGTACAATTAGGGGCATAAAGTGACCTTCGTTCTCACTTGGATTAATTAAGGCATGTTCAGCTTTTATATAGTTCTCATAGCTGAATTTTAAGACCAACATTAGCTGGTCTCTTGTAGCAATTGTATGTATTAATTTTCTCTTCCAACTTGATTTCATTTGTATTTTTTTCTCTCTCATGAGTGTTCTTTGAGGATAACATCTCTACTGAAAGCTCACCTTCCCAGGTACCTTCATGTGACTGAACTAAACCTGTGTTTAACTCAACAAAACACTTCAGTTTGTTTGTTTAACTGTGAAAATAGCTTTTCTTTTTCTTAGTGAATGAGAAATAGTGTTTTTCTCATCACTTTGATTTAATATCAAAATTTCTTATTGATTTCTTTGTTATTATGTAAGGGCCTAATTAATGACCCACAAAAGGTTATTCACGGGAGTGAAGAAATTGACCTTCTCAAAGGTGCCTTATGTGGAGGAAAATGTGACATCTTTCCCACATGCAGTCATGGTTTGGACGTATTGGTTTATGTTCCCCAAGACTTAGTTTTCTTTTTAAATTTGAGTTTTTACAGTCTGTAAACAATCATCTCAGCTCATGCATATGTAACACATATGCATACACACACACCACAAACCAGCTTTTTTGGTTAATGAAATTAAACAACTGGACAGTTAGATTTTTCGAGGTTGAGTCAGGTTGTCTGACATTTAGGGGGAAAAAAGCTCTTATGTGATCAGTTTGTTGCTGGAAGCTGGTCATGAGGGAGCAGGTCCTACAAGTCCACAGCAGACATCTTGACTCTTGCTGATACATGTTGCAGCTTTCAGCAGGAGAAAAGCCTTCACTCAAGGATGCTGTGATAATGCCTCAAGCAACTGTGGAACAGTGGTTCTGGGAACCAGAAATAGATATGTTCTTATCATCATTTACTACTCTCACAGAAAGAGTATATCCAATGCTTAACTGAGTACATAGGTCCTTATTTGCAGAAGATATCATGAAGCATTCTCTCAAAAGAGGCATTTTCAAAAATAAAAAAGGTCAACACTTGTAATAAAAGGGAACTATGCTAAAATCCATTGCACGTATTTTTGTAGATGTTTGATGTATATATTGACATTTTGGACCACTACATATAAACAGAGAACAACCATTAGCAATGTCATTGACTGAGATCATATTTATATTTCTACTATTAATTTCAACTAGTTTTTTAAAGATGAGTTATCTTTAGTTTATCTTAATAATACTGCCTATCAGTAAGACATGGTAACAAGCTAATATTTCATATTCGTGGGAACTTAATGCTCTATACTTCCCTAAAATGAGACTATCTTCTGTGTGTGTATTGACTGAATGGCAAATTATTACCTGGCAAAGATATTATTACCTTTCTCAGTTCATTTAATCAATCAATGATACTTTCTGAGCCTACTATGGTGAGGCACATTAAAGAACATAGTTCAGAGTTTGTCCTGTTTCTTGTTCCTGGAACATATGCTATTCTTTTCTATCTCAATTTTTCACTTACTTTTGTCCTATCCACCTATATTGCCCTCTTCCCCATCTATCTAAATCCCACCCATTCCCTTAGACCTAGGTCAAGTGTCTTCTTGGCAAATCCTTCCCCAACTACTTCAGGGCTCAGTGATTTCTCTCTTCTCTAAATTCTCATGCAATTAATTAATTCCTGGCAACGTTGCTACCACTGTGGTATATTTTAGTCTTGTTTCATTTGCCTAAATAAATAGGAAACCCATTGGGCAGGGTGAACATGAGGTGAGGGACAGGGGCAATGTCTTATATTTGTGTTCCTTACTGTGACTTGCTCACAGTGCATTGGCCCTGAGAAGTGATTTGAGAATTCAGAGAAGACAGTGATCCCTGAGCGTAAGGTCAGAGAAGGTTCAAGGAGGTGAGATTTGATCTGTACTTAGAAGGGTAGGTAAGATTTAGGTAAGGAAAGAAGGTGGAGATCATACTTCAAAGGAGTGTTGAGTGGAGGACGAGTATGAGTGAAATTGAGGACGTGGAGTGCATCAAACAGAAATGTATACTCTCGAAACTGTTAAAACCTGCCAAGGAGATGGATGAGTTATGGAGCACAGTGGTGTATTAGTCTCCTGAAGCACACGGTAGAGTTTGTAACCCCAGAAAGTGGTGTAGGACAAGCGCTCCCCCATGCATCTATTTCTCATTGGCTGCTTTTCTTCTTATGAGACGGGCTCTGCTATATTTAACTTTCCTGGTATGTAACTTTTTTCTACCTCCTCTTCCCACCAGATTTAAAGGACTATTTACTTAGATTATTAGGTAAGGGATTCAAAGATCTTCCATTTCATCACAGGAAAATCTAGGAATGACTCTCTCATAAAGATAAAAAGTTCTTTGACAGACATATCCTAGAAGAGGTGTCAAGTCCTAGTTAGGGGCACACAGAACATAGAAATGATTATGACCAGTAAACAAGCTTTCCCATCCATTCCTACTGGGAAAATAAAGGTTTTCATGATATCAAAAGAGAGCGTGAAATTTTACTTTCCTCTTGCCTTGGGCACCATGCTGAAGAATGTCTATGGGCTGTTTAGAATAGAGAAGTTAACACTCAGGTAATGTGGGACTAGGAGGAGCTATGGGATTTGAGAAATAGAGGAATTATGAATCAACAATTTTCCACTCCATAAGTTAAGGAAATTGTTATGTAGATTTGGCAACATGAATTGAGTTATGAATTCATTCATCCTGGAAAAATCTAAAAGAAAATAATTATGGGCTTCATCCATGTAGGGTAAAATTTTATTCAGTTGGACACTGCCAATTAAAATTTTTATCATACTTGAGAGTGAGAGGTTAAATGCTTAAGGGAATAAAAAGATATCAAATATTTCCAATTACTTGTTATTAGCGATGTGCAAATTACAAACATATATTATCTCATCCTTGAAGTAGACCCGCTAAAGACTTTTCCTACTCAACACTTTGTCAATATAGCTGAATTACGTGGAAGTGATATGTTCTACCCTTCATTTGCTCATTTAGTCATTCATCCAAGTATTTATTGAGCAGTTACTATGTGCTAGGCACTGTTCTAGCAGCTGGGGATATAGCGGTGAATAAGAAAAACAATGTGCTCTCATGAAGCTTACTTCTAATAAAAAGACACAGCAAGTAAAAGAGAAAACCAATAAATACGTAATATAAACTTGGTGCTTTATGTTATTTACTTATAAAGAAGAGTAGAGCAATTGAGGGGTTAGAGTGTTACAAAAGAAGAGAAGGAGGATACTTTTTGATAAGGTGGTGAGGGAAGACCTCTTTAAGGAGGTTGCATTTGAGATGGAAAATACAGAATTATAAAAGTTTTATTGAACATTTCACAATTATATTGGGGAGAGCAAAAGCATTTACAATATTGAGTCTTCCCATCCAGTAACTTAGTGTATCTATTCACTCAATCAGATTTTCTTTGATGAAATTTTGTACTTTCCTTAATATAGGTCTTATCTATTTCTTGTTAAAATTATTTTTAGGTTTTAAAATAGGTTTGCTTCTATTGTAAATATTTTGTCATTACAGTTTCTATTTGATTATAGTTAGCATAGGAAAGCTATGAATTTTTTTAAAAAATTTACATTCTTTTGCCTTTTTTTTTTGCTGAGGAAGATTCACCCTGAGCTAACATCTGTTGCTAATCTTCCTCTATTTTGTATGTGAGCCACTGGCACAACATGGCCACTGACAGACGAGTGCAAACCAAACTCGGGACCCCAAAGCAGAGCACACTGGACTTAACCACTAGTCCACTAGGGCTGGCCAGGCTATTAATTTTTTGATATTTATTTTGTATCTTGTATATCTTGTGTAAGACAGTTACTCAACTTACTAAATCTACCTTGGGGGGAGAAAATCATACCACTTCTTTTTTTATTGCATTGGTTATATCCTCTAGGGAAAAGTGGAATAATACTAGTCTTTATGATCATCTTTTTAGAAAATCCTGACATTGGGGCCAGCCCAGTGGCGTAGAGGTTAAGTTTGCATGTCCTGCTTCTGTGGCCCTGGGTTCAGATCCTGGCTGTGGACCTAGCACCACTTGTCAAGCCACACTGTGGCAGCATCCCACATAAACTAGAGCAAGATTGGTACAAATGTTAGCTCAGCAACAGTCTTTCTAAAGAAAAAATAGATGTTGGCTCAGGGCCAATATTCCTCACCCCCCCCCAAAAAAAAAACAAAATAAAAAATAAAAATAGATATTCATTATCTCTTTAAAAAAATCCTGACATTAATAGGAATCCTTATAACATTTATTTCACCAATAAATGTGATGCTTGCTGTTGCTTTCTTATATAAACCTTTTCTTCAAGTTCAAGAAGTTTTTTGTTATTATTTGTTTGCTAAAAAGTTTAGCAGGAATGTTGAATTTTACCATATGCTTTTTTGGTGACTTTTAATGCCAACTTAAGATTTTTTTCTCATTTAATCTATTTATGTGGGATATTAGGTTAAATTTTTTGATGCTGAAACACTCTGACTTTCATGAGATAAACTCTTTTTGGTCAAAATGGATTAATTCTGAATGCACTTAGTAATTTGATCTACATTGTTATCTATATTCATCGGTGAAATTGGTATATAATTTTTGCACGCGTGCATGTGTGTGTATGTGTGTTGTGTGTTCACCTTGTTTGGTTTTGATGTCAGAGTTATACTAGCCATACAGAATGAGTTGTGCAACTTTTAGTGTTTTTCTTTCCGGATTTAAATTGGAGGCTTTAAGTAAATGTCCTGGAAGTTTTGATAGAACTTTCTCCTAAAATCATCTATGTATGATGTCTTTGTTTTGGAGAGGGTAGCACATTGAGCAACTTTAAATTTTCCTGTGCACATCAGATAAGTGGTGTTCTGCCTCATCCTCAGTCAATATTTGTTATTTGAATGGGAGAGGATATTTGTGAGCATGTAAACGGAAAAAAGATTAATAGCTAGAATATATAAAGAATGCTTCCAATGGTTATGTTCTTTAATCTGTTTTTATTAGTTTGTTCTAAACCCTCCTTATCTTTATTCAAATATTTATGGGAGGCTGGAATGAATTTTACCAAATTCACAATTATGTTTTTTCTCTGGGGAGAATTAAAAGGGAGAGTGAGGATGAGCATCCTACAGGTTTTGACATAAACGTTTCTTTGGTCTTTATTCATAAATATTTCACGATATCAGTTTTTATTTCCTCTTTAACTTGAGTTATTTAACAGAATTTTAAAAAATTATTTATAGTTTCTAAATGCGTATCTCCTATTTGGCTATTCTTTTGTTGTTAATGTCTAATTCATTGCATGTTGTGAAAGAATGGGCCTGTGTGATATTGACCTTTTGAAATTTATTGAGATTTTCTTTGAGCCATAATGCATGGTCTGTTTTAGTAACTGCCCTATTAGTTGAAAAGAGTAAGTAGTCTCTATTTGTTAGATTCTCTATTCTGCATAGGTTAGTTAAGTCAAGCTTGTAATTGGGTTCAGATCTTCCATATTCTAATGTATTTTAAGTTACTCAATCCATTAATATATGAGCAAGCATGTAAATTACCCACTAGGATTCACTTACTAGTTCAACAAATATCTATCAAGGACCTACTATGTGCCAGGTCCTATTTTAAGTGCTGAGGATACAGTAGCGAATGAAACAGACTGTGCTCTCATGGAACTTACCTTCTGGTTGGAGAAGACAGGTGATAAACAAAAATATCTGTAATGCTTCAGGTGGTAAGAAGTGGTAAGAAGAAAAATAGAGCAGATAAAGGGATAGAGAATGACAGGGATGGTGGGGGTGGAGGATGGTTGCTCTTTTAGATGGGGTGTGAGAGCAGGCCTCTCCGAGAAGGTAAAATTTAAGGAGGATGGACAAGAGGGATGGGGAATCCATTGCAAATAGCTGAGACTCAGGGTTCTAGAAGGGAGCCCAAGACCCAGTTTTGTTAAGTACCAATAACAGTTCCATGTACGTGCTTTTATTTCATGGGTTTGTACAGAGCCTCGACTTTATTTTCAGGGGCCCTGCTCTTGAGCAGAGACCTGAATGAAGAGGGTGGCAAGGCATAGGCTTATCTTGAGGAAGGATTTTCCAAGCAGAGGAAACAGTCTGTGCAAAGGCTGAGGTGGGAGTGTGCTTATGAAATGGTGGAGTGAGCTTATGAAATGGTGGAGTGAGCCAGAAGGAGCTGTAGACGCCGTGGTTAGGGAGAGGTGGTCCAAGGCCCTGAAGATCAAAGTAAAGTAACAATTAATCTTTGGATTTGTGCTTTTGCCAGTTGTTTTCCTTGTATCAGTCAATTTTTACTTTACATAGTTCAGTCTTCTTAAAAAATTTTTTGCTCTTTACATACAGATTCAAGACTGATATAGCTTCTTTGTAGACCTTAATTTTATCAGTATAAAATACACTTGTTTGTGTAATGTTTTTTGACTCAAATTTAACTTTGTCTGATATTACTATTGCTTACATTTTGATACATTTTTATGGTATATCTTTGATAATTCATTTATTTTTGACATTTTGCCTCTTAGGATATCAAAAAGCCCAGTATATCTTTTTTTATTTTTAATTTGATGAGGAAGATTGACCCTGAGCTAACATCTGTTGCCAATCTTCCTCTTTTTGCTTGAGGAAGATTGTTGCTGAGCTAACATCTGTGCCCATCTTCCTCTATTTTGTATGTGGGGCACCGCCACAGCATGACGATGAGCAGTGTCTAGGTCCACACCCGGGATCTGAACCCGTGAGCCCTGGACCACTGAAGTGGAGCACACGAGCCCAACCACTACACCACCAGGCTGGCCACATATCTTTTTGTTTTAATAGGGGAACTTAAGCTCTTCACTGTTGTTATGACTGCTGATACATTCGAATTTTTTCAACCATCTTATTTGTGTTTTCTATTTACTATAATACCCTGTTCTTATTTTTTCTTTCTCTTGCCCATTTCATAATGTAATCCCATCATAATCTAGTATCTGATTGCCTTTCTGGCCCCATCATTAATAACTCCTCTCCTGGCTCACTCTGCTCTAGATATGTCTCAGAGCCTTTGCACTGGCTGTTGCCTCTGTCTGGTATACTCTTCCTCCAGAGATCCATTTGACTTAGTCTTTCTCCTTTTTCATTCTTTACTCATACATCACCTTTTGATGAGGGTTTTTCTGACCACTATATTTATAACTGTACTCCCAAGACTCCCATGCTATTCCTTGCTTTATTTCTCTCCATAGCACTTTTCACTGTCTAACCTATGATGAAGGTACAGATTTGTGATCTGATTTACTCGTTGCTGTATACTTAAGTCTAGCATAGTGCCTGGCATGTATTTCCACACTTAGTAGATGTTTTTTGAATAAATGAACAATTAATTGAATGAACAAACGAATTTAGTTCAATAAGCATTTTAGGTATTGACTCTGTTCTCAGAACTAGGGAAATAGAGATCACTAGTGAAAGCACAGTTTCTCCCTGAGGGACTTTATGTTTCAATGGAGGGTGCCGACATGAAAAGATACTGTCACTACATGATAGAAATAACTGGGTGCTGTGGAGTACAACAGAGCATCAACCCTACAGGAGGGTGAGAGGATTCAGGAAACCTTCTGAAGAAGGTGACATCAAAGTTGAGTCTTGAAAGATGAGAAAGAGTTAGCTAGATGGAGAAGGGCAAGGCACTGCAGGCCAATGAGCAGAATTGTTTTTGTTGTGTTGGTGGTGGTGGTGGTAGTTATTAGGGATGAAAGATTCCATAAGAATTGGGTGCTTGCATATACACCCAATTATAAATAGTACCTCTGGAGAGTTGAAACAGGCTTTTGATTTTTCTTATCTAGAGATCTTTAGGAGCTAAATGTCGGGTTTTTTTAACTTTAATAATAAAAACTTTATGCAATCATATTTCCTGGGCATGAGCAAGAAATCAGTATATGTCATATATTGTACAACTTACTCCTATAGAACTATGAAGTTTCTGTTTCTGTTTCAATTAAATAGCCATTTACAAGACACTTATGTGGAAAGTGTTAATGTTGCAGAACTGCCCCGTAGAGTTGGGCAGGTTGTACACTGCACAGATCCAGATGGTGAATCTGCATAAACTAGGATGCATAGCCTGCACAACCATTATCTAGAGACCCCATTATGGGACAAAATGATGAATAAGAATCCTGAACTCAGATTTACATTATAGGAGGAGGAATAGGACACATGCCAAAAATGACTCTCCTCACTTTATAGGGCTTCAAATGGGGATGAGGTCACAGCTGATTGTGGCTTCTTGGTAGAAGACAAAGAGGTAGTATTTTAATGGAGATGGAATTGATAGGGAAAGGAATAAGGAAAGCAGTAGGGAGAGCAGCATAAACTAAGATGGATGGGAGGAAAGCCTGAACAGGCTGATTGACGAGCAAGTAGTCCCTTTAGGATGGAGGATGAATTAATGAACAGTTAGTAGAGGGCTATTTGGCTGGAAAGGGTCCATACTATAGAGGACGTTAAAGTCCTTGAAGTGATGTTGGTACTAATTTGGTGAAGGGGATCAAGGAAACATTGCAAACTGCTGACCCCATGGAGTGACACTTGTGTGATTGTCCACGTTCCACGCAGCCCAACCCTAGGGGTACTATTTACATTGTGTTCTATATGAGTCATGCTTATAGGGTTGTGCAGTGCACAGCCTACACAGCCATACACAAAGGCTCTGGCCTATAGGCTCTATTTAGCTGCTAGAGGTGTTTAGCCCCTACACCGATGGCTCGTATAGAGATTTTTTCCAATTAATTAGTTGCCAATATTTAAAATATCACACAATAATCTGGATATCAATACATTAATGTATAAGAGTAGTGTACTCCATCCTTGGATTTAGCCATTCAGGGAGTCCTGGTTCCTTTTATTAGAGAATAGTGTTTAAAAACCAAGATCTATGCACTGGGTGTGCTCATCGGTACTAAGGCGTCATTGCTTCTAGACCCTCTCAGCAGACAGAACAAGGAAACATATGTACGTATACTAAAATTAGTGTACACAAATATCTATAATTCTATCTCTATCTATTGATAAATATATGTGTGTATATATATATTTATACTGATATTTCTGATTCTAATGCAGCACCTCAGGGTTCATTCTAGCCTACCCTACTTGCTTATTTGTAAGTTTTTTCTCTGACAGGGAGAAATCTGGGTCCTATTAACCACAGTTTGTTTACTTATTTGTTCAACACTAGTACACATGTAAAGTAGTTTTAGAATTGCTTAGCCCCTGTGAGAAACAAATTTATCAACTAGAATACAGTATTTATGTACAATTCTTTCTGTATTTAGCCTTATGTTATCCAGACAAAACACTGTTCATGCAAGTTAATCAGAAATGCTTGAATAAATAAGTAAATGGTGGGGGGAAGAGACAAGTCTTGCTTACAAAAGAATTCTAAATAATACAGGTACATACTTCCTCCTCCGGGAGGTAGAGCTTAATCCCCCCTCTCCTATGGTGGGCTAGACTCAGTGACTCATATCCAAAGAAGAGTGAGGAAAAGGAAAAATAGTAACTTTACAGTGGAGAGACATGACATTACATTAACCAAGTGGTGAAGGTCAGCATCATCAGTAATAAGTGATGTTGATAACATATACTGCCTGATATGATTTGATAAGAAAGGCACTTCACCTCTGTAGTATTCTTCCCCCAAGCTCATAATACCAGTATAATCCTGAGAAAAACATCAGACAAACCCAGGCTGAGGGACATTCTACAGGATGTAAGGCCAGTATTCCTCAAGAGTGTTAAAGAAACAGGGAAAGACTGAGAAACTGTCACAGACCAGAAGGGACCTGGGAGACATAATTAAATACAATGTGGTACTCTGAATTGGATCCTGGAACAGAAAAGAGGATATTAAAAAGAGATGAAAAAACTGGTGACATCCAAATAAAGTCTGCACTTTGGTTAATAGTAATGTACTAATTTTGATTTCTTAGTTGACAATTGTACCATGGAAATGAAAGATGTTAACAAGGGGGAAAATTGAGTGAGGGATGTACCGAAACTCTGTACTATATTTGTAACATTTCTGTAAATCTAAATTTACCCCCAAATAAGTTTATTTTTTTAAAAAGTTAATTAGGTCAGCTCCTTTTTTCGCCACAGACTTCAGTGAGATTATGTCATACATTTATAACATACTGAAATTATTTTGTCACAGGTTCCATTCCATCCTGGGATGCCCTGACATCTTGGTTGATTGTTTTAAGTTTGCATACAGTAGTTTATTCTTTGTGGTGTAAAATTCTATGGGTTTTTACAAATGCATAGAATCATGCATCCACCACTCCAGTACCGTACTGAAGAGTCAGTCTCATCACACAAAAATTCTCCTGTTTAATCCATATGTAGTTAACTAGTTCTCTACTCCAACCTCTGGCAACTACTGATCTGTTTTCCATCCCTATAGTTTTACCTTTTGCAGAATGTCATATATAGAGAATCATATAATATGTAGCCTTTTAGATCTGGCTTTTCTCACTTATCAAAATTCATTTATGAATCATCCATGTTGTTGCATAAATAAAATGTGTTCCTTTTATTGCCAAGTAGTAGTCCATAGTTTGTTGTTGTTTTTTGACAATCATCTGTTGACAGACATCTTGGTTGTTTCCAGTTTGGAGTTATTATGAATAAAGCTGCTCTGAATGTTACCATACTGGTTTTTTGTGTGAACGTGGTTCACTTGGGTAAATACCTAGAAGCAGGATTGCTGGGTCATATGATAAATCTATTATGTAAGTTTACATTTATAAGAACCTGCCAAATTGTCTTTCAAATTGGCTGTACCATTTTGCACTTCTACCAGCAGTAAATGATATTCCTATTACTCTATATCCTTGACAGTATTTGATATTATTGTCAGGGGGGTCCCTAAGACCACCCTTAGGTTCAATGATTCACTATAAGAATTCAG
Source organism: Equus asinus (assembly GCF_041296235.1). Taxonomy (NCBI): domain Eukaryota; kingdom Metazoa; phylum Chordata; class Mammalia; order Perissodactyla; family Equidae; genus Equus; species Equus asinus. The sequence goes on from NC_091820.1 coordinate 40,918,440, forward strand.
AACTCAGAAAAGCTGTTAAACTCATAGTTACAATTTATTACTGTAAAAGGGTACAGATTAAAATCAGCCAAAGGGGGCTGGCCCCGTGGCCGAGTGGTTAAGTTCGCGCGCTCCGCTGCAGGCGGCCCAGTGTTTCGTTGGTTCGAATCCTGGGCGTGGACATGGCACTGCTCGTCAGACCACGCTGAGGCAGCGTCCCACATGCCACAACTAGAAGGACCCACAACGAAGAATATACAACTATGTACTGGGGGGCTTTGGGGAGAAAAAGGAAAAAATAAAATCTTTAAAAAAAAAAAAATCAGCCAAAGGACGAGGTGCATAGGGCAGGGTCCAGGTGAGCTCCAAACGAGAAGCTTCCAGTTGTCCTCTCCCAGTGGCGTCATGGACAGAGCTAACCCCTCTAGAAATGATGTGTAACAATACACATAGAGTATTGCCAACTAGGAAAGCTCACCCAAGCCTTGGTGTCCAGAGATTTTATTGGAGCTCAGTCATGTAGACGTGGTTGACTGCCTGTGTGGCTGATCCTAGTTTCCAGCTCCTCCAGAGGGGAGCTGATACCACATGACCCAAAACCCCCACCATAAATCACATATCACATTATTAGACTATCTGGTATAGCTCAAGCCCCCTCCCCCCAAGTTAAACAAAGACATTTATCAAGTAGGGCTACTAAGGACTTAGACAATACCTTCCAGGAGCCAAGGGCACATGCCAGATCTCTCTTTCGGTAAGGTTAATTCTTTGCTACACAAATAACTTAATATTTTCTAATCCATTACATGAGTACATTCAGAAAACTGAAGCTTTATTCTACAAACAAAAATAGTTAACTTTTCACTAAAACTCTATAGTACTGTGGTGTGTATGTGTGTGTGTGTGTGTGTGTGCGTGTGCGTATAGAGAAAGAAAGGGTGGGGGGAGGGAGGAAGGGGTAGGGAGAGATTGAGATTATAGTAGTAATATATTTAGGAAAATTTTCCAGATTGTATTGCAGTTATTTATGTGTTTGGTTTTCTGCTCCATTTTGGTTGCTAGGAGGTATGAGATGGGAGATACAAAGCCTTTTGTTTATTGTTTCCTCTTGTGTAAACTTCTGATATCTATTATTTAGAATTCAGTTACATTTGTTTTTCACTTTATTTCATTGCATCTTTTATTATTTTAGGGTCGATAGGGCACATACATCCTGGACAAGTTTCTCAAAGGTCATTGTCAGATTTCAAGTACAAGATGAGAAACCAACACTTGTATTTGCCTTGCCTTTTTTCCAAAATCCTAGTGAAACATTCAAACAGATACAGTCATGTGTCACTTAACAACAGGGATGCATTCTGAGAAATGCATTGTTAGGCAATTTTGTCGTTGTGCAAACATCATAGAGTGTACTTACACAAACCTAGATGGTATAGACTACTACACATCTAGGTTATATGGTACTAATCTTATGGGATGGCCGTCATATATGCAGTCCATCGTTGACCAAAACATCATTATGCAGCACGTGACTGTGTTTTAAAAAATATTGATCTGTAAAAGCTCTGAAAAAAGAAAGGTACCATCAGTGGGCCAGAAATTTTAAGTAATTTTTGGAAGACGGAAAACGGGAAAGATTCTATCAATGGGAAAACCAAAAGAGGACAGCTGCCTGGAGGAGACCCCCTTCTTCCCCAGGGACCCAGAGACATGCTGAGCTCTGAGTTCACAAGCACAGAGAGGAAGAGTGGGGTCATTATTTTTATAAGGAGGTGTTCTACCGAAGACTTAACTTGTATATTTAGTGCCTTCTAGTTCATACGGCACCTTTGTGCATACAAAATGGCGCCCCTTCTTGGCAAGTGAATTATGAAATGTACATCTTCCTCATGAATTTACCCACACCAGGGTACAGAGTTTTGAAAGGAGAATGTGACTGAATTTCAGCCATACTTACTGCTTCAGTGGGATTCCTCTGTTCAGGGCAAAACCTCCACAACCTTAGCTGGTAGCCCTCATTTTTTCCTGTTTTATTGCTTCTGTAAGATAGGTACACAGGAGTTCCTCTGCCTTTCCTAGGGAAGGTGGTTCTTCAATGCTGTGTGGAAAGGGTTTCTCTAAGGCTGCACAAACAACATTCTATGTTTTTAACATGTGACCCCTCCTCAGGGGCTCTCAAATCTAATATTCACTTCCGGTTCTGTCCAAGATGGAGTAGCCCCATTCCCCCCAGGTCCTGTGTCTTACAATTAAAAAAACTCTGGAAATAACAAACAAGCACAGGAAGACTGTGAAAGGTGGAAAGAAGAAGGGGGAGTGCCTAGGAACCTTGAGACTTGAGGAACAACATGGCAGTGAGTTTCCTTAGCTTCCATATCACCTCCCATAAACCCTGGACAAGGCAGTGCAGAAGCCTCCAATCTGGAACTGCCAACAGGCACGGAGAGAAAAAAGCTCCAAGAAAAGCCAGTTTCCCCTAGTCAAAGGAACAGGAAAAGGGGGGCCTTACAGAACAGAAAATCTTTTTGACAATATCCACCCTACTCCAGCCAATCACACCACACTCCCCACCAGGGTTCCAGTGTGGCCAAGCAGGGAGCTGATCTTCCACCTAACCCCCATGCCTGGCCCCAAGGGAGCAGGCGGTGGTGCGCCAATGTTCTTGCCAGGTGGTGTCAGGGGGATGAGCAGATTAAATTATGTAGTACCTTTTAGGTGATTATAAGGACTTGGATTTTCACTCTGAGAAAGCAGCAGGGGATTTTGAGCAGGGAGTGTCATGATCTGACTTAGTTTTAACAGGATCTGGCAGGCAAGTTGAGAATAGACAGGAGCACAGAGGGGCAGAAGCAAGCTGTGTTTTCTTTGTTGAACCACAAGACAATCCAAGGAAGTTGTCATGGCAGGTTTTATCGTGTTCATTTTGTGGTTAAGACAACTGAGACTCAGAGAGGTAAGTGGCATGTTCAAGATCACACAGCTAGTATAGGACAAAGCTGCATCTAGCACCAAGATCTTCAAACTTCTGTGAAAGGAGTAGCTAAATTTACAAAATGCAATATTGCTTCAGGAAGATTTATAAGGAGTCCCTGAAAGGACAGAGTCCCTGCTAAAATGCATCAAAAAGAGGGGCCAGGGGAGAGCAGAGGAAGAAAGAATTGGGAGGAAGGACGCTAATGTGGGCCTGCACTGTCTCCCTTCTACCATTAGACAGCAATTTTCTGTTTGTCACAGAAGAAATGGTGCCACAGTTTCCTGGGCAGTTGACAGAAAGGAAGGAATTAAAGACTGAAACTAATGAATGAGTGGATGAAGGCTTTGAAAAACACAAAATCCAATTAATCCAATACATGGGTGGGGCAGTGGGAGAGGGGGATCAGGGCTATGAGAGCAGTGGCATAATGAACAAAAAATTTGACCATCACAGCTGACAGCACAAATTAAAACATTGATTTTCAAAAAGCAGGTCATAAAGAAGAGTAATTCATAAAATCAATTCAGTGAGGGGGCAACTAGCAGTCTTTTAATTAAAAAGAGCAGGAAAAAATAGAAGATGATAGAACAGAAAATGTCAGAACACGTTGCACATAGTAAGGTCAGAAATAATTTGTGAAACTTGTCCGGTTTTATGAAAATATGTATGTATGTATTGAGCCATGATGCAAAATGTATTTAAAAAAATTTTTTTATCATGGGTATGATCAAAAATGTTTGAAAGACACTAGATGATATGTAAGTGAGCAGAAGGATTGTACCCACTTGAATCACATTTGATTTTGTGGAGGTGTTAATCTTGGTTACAAACTTTCTTTTTTTCCCAGTCTCAGGGCCTGTTATGGGCTCAACTGTGTGCCCCCTCCCCACCCCCCAATTCATATATTGAAGCTCTAATCCCCAATACCTCAGAATGTGACTGTATTTCGAGACTGGGCTTTTTAGGAGATGATTAAGTTGAAATGAGGCCATTAGGCTGTGCCCTAATCCAATCAGAGGAAAATTTTAACACAAAAAGAGACACCAGGTACATTCCTGCACAGAGGAAAGACCCTGTGAGGACACAGGGAGAAGGCAGCCATCTGCAAGCCAAGGAGAGAGGCCTCAGGAGAAATCAAACCTACTGACATCTTGATCTTAGGCTTCTAGACCCCAGAACTGTGAGAAAATAATTTCTGTTGTTAAGCCACTCAGTTAGCAGCATTTTGTTGTGGCGGCCCTGGCAAATTAATATGGGCTAGAGTCTGATATTCTATTTCTGGGATCTGGGATGAGAAAAGACCTGGGCCAACTGAATGTCCTGCTGCTTTCCAAATGAGAGTGCCTGGATTCAGTTCAGTTCTTCACAGAGGAAGGTGCATGAGCTCTGATGCCAAATGTCCGTGCATTCTTATAGCCACCTCATCATTTTAATAAAGACATGATTTTGGCTTAGTTATTTAACCTCTCCAAGATTAAATTTCCTGGTTTATAAAGTTGGACTAATAATGCCTTTCCTGCAATGTTGACGTAAAGGTTAAATGATGTAATTATCTAAAACTCCTAGAAGTCAGTAAATCATTGTAATTTTTCCTGTTGTTGTCATTGAAGTCGATGTTTATTAGTGTTATGTATTCATTTTGTGGCTGTTGCAATTTCTGTCTTTCCTTCAAAGGTGTACAGTCTTCTGGGAACATCAACTAAAGTGGTTAAGGGGAGGAAAGTAAAAATGAGAGAAGTTGAAAAGACCAAAATTATTTGATCCAGTGTAGGAAGAGGTGGCTGGGGGAGAGGGGTGGTTGTCACGTGCTTGTATGACGCAATACCAGTTCAAGAGATTAAGAGGTTAATTAGTAAATGGATCAGAAATCTAAATAATAATAAAAATAAAACCATACAAATAGTAGAAGAAAACATGAATGAATCTTTTTCTTTAAATTTTGAGATAATTGTGGATTCACAGGCAGTTGTAAGAAATAATATGGAGACATCCTACGTATCCTTTACCCAGGTTCCCCCAGTGATAACATCTTGCAAAACTATAGTACAAATAGGCAAATTCATAGAGACAGAAAGTAGAATAGAGGTTACCGGGAGCTGGGGGGACAGGGGAATGGGCAGTTATTACTTAATGGTTATAGAGTTTTTGTTTTGGGTAATGGAAAAGTTTTGGAAAGAGATAATGGCGATGGTTACACCACATTGTGAATATGCTTAATGCCACTGAATTGTACACTTAAAAATGGTCACAATGGTAAACTACATGCTATGTATATATTATCACAATAATAAAAAAAATCTTATTATGGACTAAATGTCTGTGTCCACCCCCCCCCATTCATATTTTGAAACCCTAATTCCCAATGTGATGGTATTTGGAGGTGGGCTTTTGTGAATTAATTATGTCTCGATGAGGTCATGAGAGTGAGGCTGCTATGATGAGATTACTGACCTTATAAGAAGAGGAAGAGACACCAGAGCTCTCTTTCCACCATGTGAGGATACAGCAAGAAGGCAGCCATCTGTAAGCCGGGAGGAGGGCCCTTGCAAGGAACTGAATTTGCTGGCACCTTGATCTTGGACTTTCCAGCCTTCCCAACTATGAGAAATAAATGTCTGTCGCTTAAGCCACCAGTCTATGGTATTTTGTTATGGAAACCTGAGCTGACTAACACAAACCTGTAGTACAATATCACAATCAGGATATTGACATCAATACAGTCAAGATAAAGAACAGTTGCATCACCATAGGGATCCCTCATGTTACCCTTTTATAGTCACAGCTTCCTCTCTCATCCCTGACCCATGGCAAGTACTAATCTCTTCTCCATTTCTATAATGTTGTCATTTCCAGAATGTTATATAGAGAGAACCATGTAGCATGTGACCTTTTGGGGCTGGCTTTTTTTCACTCACCCTAATTCCCTTGAGATCCATCCAAATTGTTGCTGTATCAATAGTTTGTTCCTTTTTATTGCTAAGTGGTATTCCATTGGTATGGAAGTACCACAGTTGGTTTACCCATTTGCCATTGAAGGACATTTGGGTTATTTCCAGTTTTAGGCTATTATTAGTAAAGCTTATACGAACATTTGTATGTAGGTTCTTGTGTGAACGTAAGTGTTCATTTCTCTGGTATATATACTGAATAGTGCAATTGCTGGATTGTATGGCAAGCCATGGTTAGTTTTCTAAGGAAGTGCTGCAATCTTTTCCAGAGTGGCTGTATCACTTTCCATTCCCACTAGCAATGTGTGAATAATCCAGTTTCTCCACATCTTTACAAGCATTAGGTATTTTCACTATTTTTTATTATAGCTATTCTGATAAGTGAGTACTGATATCTCATTGTAGTTTAAATTTGCATTTTCCTGATGTATAATGATGTTGAATATATTTCCATGTGTTTATTTGCTATTTGTATATTCTCTTTGGTGAACTGTCTTTTCAGGTCTTTTGCCCATTTTCTTATGGATTTTTAAAAATTTACTGTTGAATTTTGAGAGTTCTTTATAATTCTAGATACTAGTCCTTTGTCAGGTATATAGTTTGCAAAGATTTTCTTCCAGTTTGTTACTTACTTTTTCACCTTCTTAAGAGGACCTTTCACAGAGCCAGTTTTAAATTTTGATGAGGACTGATTTATCATTTATCAATTTCCCTTTTATGGACCAGGCTTTTTTTTGCTGAGGAAGATTTGCCCTGAGCTAACATCTGTTACCAATCTTCCTTTTTTTGTATGTGAGCCACTGCCAGAGCATGGCCACTGACAGATGAGTGGTGTAGGTCTGCACCTGGGAACCAAACCCAAGCTGCCAAAGTGGAGCGTGCCAAACTTAACCACTAGGCCACGGGGGCTGGTCCTGGACCAAGCTTTTGAGGTCAAGTCTAAGGACTCTTTGCCTAGTCTTGGATGGTGATGATTTTCTCCTATGAGCTTTTTCTAAAAGTTTAATAGTTTTACATTTTACATCTATGTTTGTGATCTATTTTAAGTTAATATTTGTATAATGTATGAGGTTTAAGTGAAGTTTTTTTTTTTAACTGTAGATGCCCCATTGCTCTAGCAGCATTTGTTGAAAAGGCTGTCCTTCTTCCGTTGAATTGCATTTGCACCTTTGCCAAAAAGCATTTGAGCATATTTATGTGAGTCTATTTCTGGATTCTCTATGCTGTTTCATTCATCAGTGTGTCTATTCCACTGCTAATATCACACTGTCTTGACTACTGTAGGTATATAGTAGGTTTTAATATTGGGGAGAGTGATTCCTACCACTTTATTCTACTTTCTCAGTGTTGTTTTAGCTATTCTAGGGCCTGTGCCTTTCCTAAGAGATTTTAGAATAAACTTGTCTGTCTACAAAAAAAACTTGTTGGTATTTTAATTAGAATTGCAGTAAGCCTATAGATTAATTTGGGGGAAAATTGGTATTCTATTTTTTTTTTTTGAGGAAGGTCAGCCCTCAGCTAACATCTGCTGCCAATCCTTCTCTTTTTTGCTGAGGAAGACTGGCCCTGAGCTAACATCCGTGCCCATCTTCCTCTACTTTATACGTGGGACGCCTACCACAGCATGACTTGCCAAGCGGTGCCATGTCTTCACCCGGGATCCCAACTGGCGAACCCTGGGCCACCAAAGTGGAACGTGCTAACTTAACTGCTGTGCCACCAGGCTGGCCCCTATGTCAGGTAGTCTACTCAATGAACACTGTCTGTTTCTCCATTTATTTAGTTTTCTTTGATTTCTTTCTTCAACATGTAATTTCAGCATACAGATCTTGTACATGCTTTCTTAAGTGTATACTTAAGTATTTCATTTTCTTTGGGGAGACCGTAAATGGTATCATATTTTGAACATTGATTCCTATAGGTTTGTTGTTTGTATATAGAAATATGATTAATTTTGTCAGTTGACCTTGTATCCTGCAATCTTGCTGAATTCACTTGTTGGAGTTTTTTGCAGATTCTTTAGGATTTTCTATATACATAATCATGTCATTTGCAAATATAGTTTCATTTCTTCCTTTCCAATTCATATCCCCTTTACTTCTTCTCCTCGTCTTGTTACTTTCAGCACTATGTTGAGTAAGAGTGTCGAGAGTGGACATTCTTGCCTTTTTCCCAACCTGAGGAAGAAAGCCTTCAGTCTTTCACCATGAAGTACGATGTGAGCTGTATTTTTTGTAGTTGTTCCTTATCAAGTAGAGGTAGTTCACCTCTATTCCTAGTTTGCTGCAAGTTTTTATCATGACTAGATGTTGGGTTTTGTCAAATGCTTTTCCTGTGTCAGTTGATTTGATGACACGATTTGCATTCTTTAGCTGGTTGATGTGGCTATTTTCAAATGTTGAACCAGCCTTTCATACTCGAATAAATCCTACTTGGTTATGGCGTATAATTCTTTTTATATATTGCTGGATTAGATTTGCTAATATTTTATTGAGGATTTTTTGTGTCTAAGTTCATGAGAGATATTATTCTATTTTCTTTTTTACTGTCTGGTTTTGGTATGTGGGTAAATTAATATCCTAAAATGAGTTGTAAAGTGTTCCCATCTCTTTTATTTTCTGGAAGAGACTGTGTAAAATTGGTGTTAATTCTTTAAATGTTTGGTAGAATTCTTCAGTGAAATCATTCGGGAGCTTTTTGATTACAAATTCATTTTTTCCCAGTGGTTATAGGACTATTCAGGTTGTCTGTTTTATTATGGTTGAGCATGGTGGTTTGTGGTTTTGGAGGAATTGGTCCACTTCTAAGTTTTTGAATTTATGAGCATACAGTTGATAGTATTTTTTTTGAAATTATCTTTTTAATGGCTTCAGAATCTGTAGTGATATGCTATGTTTCATTTCTTATATGGGTTATTTGTATCTTCTCTCTTTTTTACCTTCGTCAATCTTGTTAGAGGTTTGCGACTATTATTGATTTCTTTAAGAGAAGTTTCTTTTTGTGTCATTGATTTTCTATATTGTGTTCTTGTTTTTAATTTCATTGATTTCTGCTCTTACCTCAATTATTTCCCTTCTACTTCTTTTGGGGTTATTTTGCTCTTTATTTCTAATTTCTTGTTTTTACCCATTCTGATCTTCTTTCTTTTCTGAAGTTCCAAACCTCCTTCTGTCATCATTTCTCTTCTATTTAGAGAAGCTCCTTTAGCCATTCTTTAAGGGTAGGTTTGCTAGTGACAACCTCTCTTAGTTTTATTTGACTAATAATGTCTGTACTTCCTCTTCATTCCTGAATGATATTTTTGTTTGATAAAGAATTCACAATTGACAGGTCTTTTCTTCCAGTACTTGAAGACTATTGTGCTATTTCCTTCTGGCCTCCATGGTTTCACATGAGAAATACTCTATGATTCAAATTAGTGTTCCAGTATAAGTAATGCATTATTTCTGTCTGGCTGCTTTCATGATTTCTTTTTTGTCTCCAGTTTTCAGAAACTTTGTATTTTAGCATGGATTTCTGTAAGTTTCTTTCTTTATGTTTCGGGTTCACTCAGCTTCTTGGGTCTTCTTGAATTCACCAAATTTGGGAAGTTTTCAGCCATTGTTTGTTCAAATATGTTTTCAGTTCCATTCTCTTTCTCCCTTCTGGTATCTCATGATACAAATGTTAGATCTCTTTTTATTATGTGATCAGTCCCTGAGACTGTTATTATTTGTAATTTCTTCTCTTGTTGTTCAGGTTGGGAAAATTCTATTGATATGTCTTCAAATTCACAGATTTTATCTTCCATCACCTCCACTCTTTTGGTATTGTATTTTTCAGTTCTATAGTCTCTATTGGTTCTCTTTTATAACTTCTGTTTCTTTGCTGAGATGTTCTATATTTTTTCATTTCTTTGGAGAGAATTTATAATTGCCTGTTGAAGCATTTTTATATAATGGTTGCTTTAAAATTCTTGTCAGATAATTCCATCATCTGATTCATCTCCATATTAGTGTCTGTTGATTGTCTTTTCTCATTCATGTTGTGATTGTCCTGGTCCTCGGTATGATAAGTGCCTTTTGATTATATCCTTACATTGTGGATATTATATTATTAGACTCTGCATTCTATTAATTCTTTTTTTTTTTTATAAGCTGGCCATCTCCTGGTTGAGGTGTAGTAGGAGGGCTGAGTGGGTTTATATGTTCAACTTCCCTCTGGTCCCCAGTGATACTAGCCCAGCAAAAATAGGCACTGACTGCCACTGCCCCATTACAGATGTGTTCAGCTCTCCCCTTGGCTCCATTGACACCTTCCCAAGAAAAATGGGGCACTGACTCATGCCACCTCACTGCCTCCTAGTGCGGATGTAAGCTTGGCTCCCCACTGGTCCCCACTGACATTAGTGAGGGGGAAAGCTGAGGGTTGACTCACTCTGCTTTTTTCCTACAGGGTAGGGGCAGCAGCTCAACTTTGTGCTGGGCCCCTCAGATACAAAGGGAGGGGAAGGGGAAAGTGGAGTGCCAACAAACTCCACCTCTCACCACTTCCTTCTGCCTCATCGATGCCTGGTGAGGATGGAGGTCCCCATGGGAACTGGGGCCCATCGATTCTAGGATGGAGAAAGCAAAGTTTGGATTAACCAACCTTGCACTACCTCATTCTGCCTCGTTAATGTTGGATGATGCTGGAGGCTTAGCTGTCCACTGGAAGGAACCTGCTGATGGGAGTGGTGGGGGGAAGAGGAGTGCTTACTAGCCCTGTTTCACACCACCTTATTCAATCTTATTGCTAATGGGTGGATGTGGAGGTTTAGCTCCTTCCGGGGTCCTGTTGACACCAGAGGCAGGGACTAGTGGATACCGAAGTGCTGGCTAAACTCGACAGGCACCACCTTCTTCAGTGTCGTTGATGCCAGGTGGAGGTGGATACTTAGCTCCCCAACACGAGCTCTGCTAACAGTTGGGATGGGGGGCGATCAGAGTAGTGACTAGCCCTATTTCTCTCTGCCTCAAGTCCCATTACTGCCCAGTGGGGGTGGGGGCTCAGCTTGCTGCTGGATCTACTGACACTACCCTGAGGGGGGATCAGAGCACTGCCTGCTTCCTTGTGTAGAGATAGAAGCTCAGCTCTCTGCTCAGCCCCATCAGTACCCCTTAAGGTAATCAGAGCACCACCTGCTTCTGCCAGTAGGGAATGGAAGATCCCGTGGGAGAGAGGGGTGCACTTTTTCTATTGGTGTTTGGTTGGAGTAGTGCCCATATTGCCAAAAACATTTTTCATTGTTATGCCATCCTTTTCCCAATTCTTTGGCTAGGAGTATCAGACTTTTCTTGGAGCTTTTTTATTTTGTCTGTGCTGGTTGGCAGTTCTGGGTTGGAGGTTTCTGCAGGGCCCTATCTGAGATCTAAGGGAGGCAATAAGAAAACCCAGGGAATTCTTTTTTTTTTTTAAAGGTGTGCTTTTAGGTGAGGAAGATTGGCCCTGATCTAACATCTGTTGACAATCTTCCTCTTTTTTTTTCCCTCCCCAAAGCCCCAGTACATAGTTGTATATCCTAGTTGTACGTCCTTCTAGTTCTTCCATGTGGGACACCACCTCAGCATGGCTTGTCGAGCGGTGTGTAGGTCCATGCCCAGGATCCCACCCAGCGAACTCTGGGCTGGTGAAGCGGAGCATGAGAACTTAACCACTACACCACAAGGCTGGCCCCCAGGGAATTCCCTTGTGTTGTCGAGTCCCTAGACAATCTGTCTTCTTCTTTCTGTCTTTCAAAGTCTTCCTATGCTTGTTTGTTGTGTTGTGTCCGGGGATTCTCAGTGTAAGAGGAAGGTCCTGGCAGGAACGGGGCTGCTCCATCCTGGCCAGAACTGGAAGTTCTTTGTAGTTCTCTTTAACATGGGAATAGAGAAAGCCTTTTGAACTATGACTCAAATTTAGAATCAATAAATAAAATAGTAATAAATGTATTTACATTAAATACACTTGATAATAATCAAGTGTAAAATGATAAACCTGGAGAAAATATTTGACATATATATATGACAGACAAAAGATTAATCTCCCTAATAAACAAAGAGATCTTAACAGTTAAGAAGAAAAAGACTAAAATCTTGCTAGAAAAAAAGCAAATGGCAGAGTTCACAGAGAAATGCAAGTCATCACTTGAGAAGATGTTCACTTTCACTCACAATAATAGAAATGCCAATTAAAACTGCACTGTTACAATTTTACCCAAATCACATTTGCCAAAATCCCAAAGTTTAACAAAACACACTGTTAACTGGCCTATGGAGAAATGAGTACTCTCTTACGTTATTGGTGGGAGTGTAACGTGGTACAATTCCCAAGGAGGGGAACCTGGCAATATCTAACAAAATCACATTTACCCCTTGACCTAGCAATCCCACATCTAGGAATTTACCTTGAAGGTATGCCTCTATAATTATGAAATAATAAATGCATGAGGTTATTTATTGTGGCATTACTTTTAATAGTGAAGACTGAAACTATCTTAAATGTCCACCAATAAAGGACCTGTTGAATAAATGAAGGTATAGCCTCATAATGAAGTATTACACAGTTGTATAAAAAGAATGAGACCATGTCTCTATGTACTGATATGGAGGCTATTTTGCTAAAAACAAATGTGGAGAGAGCATGTATATAGTGTTTTATCTGTTGTATATGAAAGGAGGGAAATAAGAATATTTATATGTATTTGCTTTTTATTTCCAAAAATACTGGAAGAATAACCAGAAGCTAATAGAAATGGCTACCTAGAGAGGGCTTGGAGAGGGAGCGAGGAGGAGAGAATAGGAATTAGAGAGAGATTTCTCTGAGCATGCTTTTTTATATAGTTTGATTTTTAAAACATAAATGTTTAACATCCAAAAAAAATTAAATAAAAAAGAAGACAAAGCAAAGAGTAAAATTGGAAACAAAGAAATGAACTTAACTGTATATCGAAGGTCACAGAATCACAGAGAGATAAGAATTATTTCAAATAACTTATGAACACAGTACTTAGACTGTACTGAAGTCAAAAAGAAGTGAAAAGAAATCTTAAACGTTTCTTGGTAGTTTTATTATTATTAACATTGCTACCGAAATTTTGAAACTTACATAGGTGTATGCATGTATTATAGGTAAACAAGTAATTGTGTTAATTATATTTGGAACCAAAATTTTCAGTGAGATAGAAAATAAATACATGTATAAAATAAATGTTTGGAAAAACTCTATAATGTTAATTTTGAACGGACATTATCAATATGATCTCATGATTAGTATATACATCACATATATGTATGTATATTTATATATTTTTTCAAGACCAGTGACATAATTTGTGTGTCCCAGTGCAAAATGAAAATGTGGGGTCACTTGTTCAAAAGGCAGGAATGAAGTTCCATTAAAGGTGCTAAAATATAAAACTTTTTCCCTTCTTCCACAGTTTCTCACTTGCTCAGCTCGTCATGGTGTTTTTATTTGCTATTTAATGTTGTGCTAAGTAAAGAAAAATCAAAATTTTAAACCATTAGCATCAATTTTACCCTTCATCTTTATATTGTGCAATGTCAGTTTTAAAAGCAAATGTAAGAGCGTTTAATTCACAGGTAGAATAACGGAAATGTCACAATTTGTGTTCTGTGATCTGTCCTGGAGACTGCCTTGAGCTGACCAGAAGAGACTAATATAAACCAGATTCAGGAAAGTGGGAAGGAAGAAAGGCTCTCTCTAGGCATGGGATAGTCACTTTGCATGGGAAACTCAGGGGGCAAGTGCAGATGCTCAGAGGCACCCAGGGGCCCTGCTCTGTGATATGGGGCATGCGAGCACTCTAGCCTGATGGTTGCCAAGTCCCCCTCCTGCTGGTCTCTAGGCTAATCTAATGTGGTGTGTCCCATAGGCCAAGGGCAGGCAGTCAAGCCAGGCATCTTCCCTTTCCATAGGCCTTCTGCTCCAACTCAACAGCTAATGGGAAACCTCCAAGCGTATTATAACCTCGGTGCTGGGGTGCACTAGGGACCTGGATTGGTGGTGGGTAAGAGGCTACCCTTGCCTAGTCACCTGTTGATGCTATGTGGCACTGCCAGCCTTGGGTGAGAACACCACCACCATGCCTTGTCCCAAGATGTTTCAGGGCAGATGCACTCAATCTTGACCTTCCCTGCACTCACACCCAGGTTCCCATTAAGGACAGAGGGCAACAAGGGTTGCTGGGAAGGTTTGGAGATGGGGAGGCTGGGCAGGGCCCAGGGTGCCAGGGGGTAGGGGAATGGCCCCCAAGAACCTGTCCTGGGGAGCCACACATGACCCAAGGCTCCAAGCCACTGGTGTATGCTTGATTATCCCATTGGATTCCACTTACCCAACACAAATATAAAGATAAAATTGCATTAAACCCCAAGCGTAGGGCCCTTCTGGTCATGAGTGCCTATGTGACTATACTGGTAGCTCACCCATAAAGCTGGCCCTTCTATTTCTCAGTGCTGTTCACTGCTCTGTCCGAGAAGCAATGACATCCCAGTAGCAATAAGCTTACATTGAAGCCAGATCTTGGTTTCTCAATATCATTCTCTAATACACTGAAACAGTGCTTCTTGGAGAAATGGCTTATTCCTGGCTTGGTACAGGCAAAATATAAGGTGAACCTAGGGCTTCTTATGCCAGAAACCAAGAAAGCACCGAAGGAGCAGTGAGGTTGTATCAAAAGGACACAGGAGCCAGCTTAAAAGGGCTCTCACTGGCCAAATTTGGGACGATTGAGCATCAAGAAGAATAACAACAGTAACTGCCTGTAATGATTGAATAAATTAAAACCGTGAGTTCACCACGACACTCAAACGAGAGAAAACTCGTTAGTGATTGGTGATAAGTATTATACTGACACTTTATTCTGAAAATTGGTAACTAAAGGAAGGAGTTAAGCATTTACCCTGACTTTTTTTTTTTTAAAGATTGGCACCTGAGCTAACAACCGTTGCCAATCTTCTTTTTTTTTTCTGCTTTATCTCCCCAAATCCCCCCGTACACAGCTGTATATCCTAGTTGCAGGTCCCTTCTAGTTGTGGCATACCATGACTTTTAAGGAAAAACTTAAGACTTAAGTTCATCTCCATTTGCTTCTTCTTTATAGTGAAATGCCAACTAACAATTGCAAATGAATTTTTACAATAGCATAATTTTGCCATCTTCCAAGAACACAGTCCATTCAGGCAAGGATCAGCAAGGAATGCTAAAACAATTGGCTCACAGATTGATGGAGGCAGCGCACTTACGAGGTGCCTAAGTATCATTCTTTAAGTTACTTTTTAATTGCAAATAGAAACAACTCAGCTGGGTTGTCATGATCTTGACCCAGTGCTCACATTTAACATCATTTAGAGTGAGATAGCCTGATGCGATGTGATGTGATATGGTGTGACGCAATATGACGTGCACAGTGCCTATGCAGTATTCTTACCAAAAATGCTGAACCTGAGTTTAATCAAGCCTCTAGACCTAACATCTGGTTTACAGGTATATTAGTTTGCACAAACTTCCATGAACTGGGTAGCTTAAACAACAGAAATTTATTGCCTCACAGGTCTGGAGGCTAAAAGTATGAGATTAAGGTGTCAGCAGGGTTGGGGCCTTGTGAGGGCTGTGAGGGAGGATGTCGCATGCCTCTCTCATAGCTTCTGGTGGTTTGCCGGCAACAACCAATGTGGAGAAGCATCGCCCCACTCTCTGCTCTCATGTTCTTACAGCATTCTCCCTGTATGGGTCTGTCTCCACATTTCCCCTTTTATAAGGACACCAGTCACTAGGTTAGGAACCCACCCTAATCTAGTATGACTTCATCTTAACTAATTACATCTGCAACAATGCTGTTTCCCAGTAAGGTCACGTTCTGAAGTACTGGGGGTTAAAGCTTCAACATACGATTTCAGAGGACAGACAGAATTCAACTCATAACAACAAGAAATCTAGGAGATAGAAGAACAAGTTAAATACTGCAACAAGGAAATAGTAAGACAAATCCAGAATGTAAGACTTTCTACAAAGTCTCTTCTAAAAGATATCATTAAAAAAAAGAAGTAGGGGGCCTATTCCTGAAAGATTAAAGAAACCAAATGTATGAAGTGTAGTTGGATCCTCGTTTAAAAAAGAAACTACTATAAGACATTATGGCGGAAATTGGGGAGCTTTGAATATGGAGTGGCTATTCTGGGAGTTAAACGATATATTAGGGAATTACTATTAATTTTTTAGGGGTGCTAATGTTATGATAGTTACAAAAGAGAATGAACTCATATTAGGATATGCAGACTTGGGGAACGTGTCATGATGTCTCCAATTTACTTTTAAATAGATCAGCAAAAAAATGTATACACATACATGAAGCAAATATGTATATATAGTTGTGTATATAGATAAAGCAAATATACCCAAAAGTTAGCGTTTGTTGAATTTAAATGATGGGGATATGCGGTGTTCATTGTATTATTCTTTCAACTTTCCTGTATGTTTGAAGTTTTCCATAATAAAAAGTTGACAGCAAATGAAAAAGTTTTTTCTTTGTTTTTTAAAGAGAAGATTCTGCCTACCTTCCTATTGAAAATGGAGTGTGAAAAAAAATCCAACAGGCTTAAGGTATAGAAGATGCAAATTCAGTTAGTGAAAAAGAGAAATTGGCTGTCAGGGTTGTTAAACAGTTGGGCTTCCAAGTGAGTCCTTTCCTCAAAGTCTTTATTAATAAGAGTTAGAGGCTAGAGCACAAGGCCCTCAATCAAGAATGATTTGAGGGCCCCCTAAAGACCTGCTGACCTCTAAATACCTCCCCTACTGGCTTCCCATGTGGCCCGAAATCCCTGTAACCTGGGTCAGTTCTTAGGAATCAAGTATTTTCTCACTATTGTGGGGCCCTCTTTTAAAATGCAAAGCCGGGAGGGTGCTGGGGCCTATTAAGTGAGGACAATTGTCTGAGGACCCAGCACCCGCCCATAGGCCCTCAATTCTAATAGCTCCTTTCCCAACCCCTCACCACCGCTGAGATTGGACAATACGTGCTCCAGGAAAGTGAAATTGGACAATGTGCGCTCTAAGAAACTTCTTAGGTGAAGACACCATTTCAAGAAAGCTTATTTTCTGTGAATAAAATAGGGTGCATGAGGTCATTGCTGTTTTTACTTTGTAAACTGGGTGGCCTCTGAAAGCTTCTTAGAACACTTCAAAGGAAGCCTCCTCAACTCTTCCAGCCCCCCACCCCTTTCCTTTGTAACCGAATTCTTACTGACCCCAGAGCTTTTCACTGAATGAAGAGTTTCCAAGGGGTCTAAAAAATACCTGGGACAATTAGAGAAATGAAAACCAGGGGGTCAAGATGAATTGACCCTTAGCAGAGGATTTACATAAATAGGTCCTAACCTCTGGCTGTGAATAGAAGATAAATGCCCCATTAGGGTCCGAGCCACAGTTCAAGGGCATTTGCAGGGCCAAGCCTGGCTTCTCTGCTATGTCAGGAATTTCAGGAATGCCACTGATCCTTGTGTGTTGGCAGAGCGCAGGGGGTTGCAGTCAGGCTAACAGAAACCCAGCCTTGCCCACTGGGTGAAACTGCAGCTCTCCCACGCAGTGAGCTGCAAGTCGAGAGCGTGGGAAACCTGCAAGCTGAGAGAGAACCCAGAAGGAGTGCCTTCAAAATGGGAAAGACGCTTTCTGCTGAAAGGTGATCAAATTTGTGTTTTCCGATGGTGATATTAACCTGCAAGGTTAGAGGGGGAAAAGGGCATGTTCTTGGCGCTCCCTCTGAGGAGCACAGCTCTGTGAGAGCCATCTGCCCCTTATCCGTGGATCGGATGACCCAGGACCAGCCTGCTGCAGCCTGAAGGCCTCCACCAGGTTTCCTTCTGCTGCTATCTAAGAAAGAAGCCTTACAAGAGTGTTCCGAGAGAATTTTTAGAAAAAAGGTAAAATTGTGATCCTCATGCAGATATAAAAATGAACATGTGTTAAAGATTTTATTTTGCTCATAATAACTGAGGGAACCAGGCACACATTATAACTGATTTAAAAAAGCAGCAGCCCAGATTTCTATGGAGCAAAGAATGTTGAAATGAATTGCAAATGGAGACGAACTGGTTTTTCCCCCCCACAGGTGAGAAGGAAGTCAATTGAATCAGACAGGACAGAATTTGCAAACCTATCCCTTACCTACAACTTACAGAGTTGTAAAATAGCTCCTGAAGGAAGCAAGTGCTATAGGCGATAAAGGGTTTTCCGTAAGTATGAAGTTTCTCTACAGGTGCGAGAAACCGTGCTTTCTAAATACTGCCTTAAGAGAAGTGTCCCCTCCATCTGCTTACCATCTCACCCCTGCCCTGCCCGCCCCCCTCAAACATATATATACTTTTTAAACCAAAGAGTGAGGTGGACTTGAGAATCTTTGGCCAAAGTTGATTCCCAACCTCCACAATTTTCTACCTGTCACACAAAAGTGCAGACAATCATGGCTGGGTTGTTACTTGGAGAGAGGGGGATGCCTTGACCACCTCTTTTTGCTCTAAAGAGAAAACACTACGAGGATGGGAACTCAAGCTGGAGAATCCCCTTGCTCTACAGCTGTTTGGGCCAGCAGATGCTCTATCCTTGATGGTTCTCCTGGGCTCCTTTTGCTGTGAGTCTCCAAAGTGGCCCATTGCCCATGGAAACAAAGAGCAGGGATGGCCTGGATCTCACTGCCTGGCGCGTCTGTGTTTCTTTCCTGTTGCATCAAAGAGGTCTGTCAAGCTTTCCAAAAGCACTAACTCTGATCTGATATCGAAAGTGACAGATGTAAATTGGGCTCTTTAGATGGAGCTCTTTCCCCTGTACCTACATCTAAGTGAAGAGGCGGAGATTCAAAACAAAATCACATTGGCGAATTACTTCTCATTTGTGAAGTTAATTTCTTATTTTTATATTTTTGCATAAGAAATCTACTCTAAAAAGCATCTGTTTTCAAATTTGGGAAGTCTTATTCTAGGCTCGTTTATTTAAAGATGAACAACAACAAAAAAAAACACCACACCCCCTAGCCCCGGCTTGTGTTGGCCACCCCTCCCCCCATGTTCCTCTGGAGCGGCGATTGTGAGGCCACCGCATGAGTTTTACTCTATTATCTTGTGAACAAAGCCAAGGCTGGTGATGCTGAGAAAGTGTGAGAGAAAAAAAAGATATCGCAGTGACAGCACACTTCTGCAGAGTTCCATCCAAAAGCAAATAAGTGACCTACTTACTGTTCTGTAAAGTGCAGGGCATATTCTCACGTGGAAAAATTGCCCTCAGAAATGTGCATGAGACCCTGGTATGTGTAAAGGCATTTATGCAGGGCTCTTTTCACATTGGCATGCAGGTATGCAAGTGTGGGTTAGCAGACATTCCTTTCTGACCCATTACCCCTTTTGCCCCCACACTCCGCCTCCTTAGGGCTTGAGGCGCTTTTTTCCAGCTTTCCCTGGGCTGGGATAGACAGTGATGGTATCTTGGCGTTCTCCAAAGAGAAACTGAATGTGCCCCTTTGCACTTTCTTTTGTGGCTAGTTGTTAAGACTTGCTGCCAAGCTCTGTCAAATGAGCATGGCACAGCTACCTCTGAGCTGAGACCTGTCACAGGCTCTGGTACGTGTAGACTCTTCTGGCAGTCTGTCAGTCAACACATATTTATCAACCAGAAAGACGGGGAGACAGACAGTAATGTAGGGGAGGGAAAACTTGCTCTACACTCTTATGTTCTGTGACTAGAGCCTGCAAATTAAACCGACAAGAGAAATTGATGTTAATGTTTTTTACATTTACGGGGCTTCACAGAAAAGAAGTGAAAATCCAAAGACATGATTAGGCTTGGGTGATTACATATCATTTTAACAAGGGATGATGAATTGTGGAGAAGTGACTAGATAAAGGAAAGGGGTTTTGGGCTTTCAGGGTGATAAAGTGTGGGAAGGTGACTAGGAAGTATATGGAAGTGGATGGCAGATGAGGGTTATTTAGTAAGGTTTGTTTATGCACGCTCATCTTGGTGCCTTCTCTGCCTCAAGTGATAACTCTTCCTCTCCTCTTCCTGGTGTGGGGGAGGGGAACAGCTTCATGAGGGAAATTTATCCCCTGCTTTTAGGCAGAGAACTCTTCCCATGTTTGCTTTTTTTTAATTGTCTTTGGTTATGCCAACATTTATGCCCAAATGGCATAATTTGGGGTATCCTAATTGGTTCCCCCTCAGTGAGAAGGCATCAAAATGTTGTGCAGGGCTTTAAGTACTTGTACTACTGGAATAAGGAAGAGAATTTCTAGCATGGCCTTGAGATCCAGAGACCATGGCAGATGAGGCCCACTCCTCACTCTGAGTAGAGGACATGTAGGCCTGGGGGAGCCCAAAGCAGGGATGAGAGCCAAGGACGAGGAGGAGTTCCAGGAAAGGTCTGAGAAAGAGGGTCCTTGATCCAGAGTTAGCCACGGGCAACAGCTGCCCCTACTGCCCCAAAGCTACACCTTGAAGGCGGGGTGAAGAAAGAGTCAAAGTTAGCATCTTATGTCCGGAAAAGAGGCTAAGGGAGAGAAGAAGATGGAGACAGGAGTGATGTGATATGAACCTGCCCCTGCGCCTCAAGTTCCTGGGGCTTCTTGTTGGTTTCTGTGTCCTGTTGCTCTGTATTCTCTGCAAAGGAAAGACGAAATCTATTGCCTTGGAGGTGCAATACCAATGAAGGGGATCAGAATATGCCGCCCCAACATATGCCACTTTGGCATAAAGATTATTTGGAGCTAAGGTAATTGAAAAGCAGCAGACACAGGAAGAACCCCCCCTTTCTGCCTATGAGCAGGGTATTCATTTCCCTTTGTAAAAGTGACATAAATTTCCATTTGTAAAGGTGTCCCCCTCTCTCATACCAGGAAGATGACAAGACCCTTGGGAGGAGAACAACCTGATCCTGCATAACAAATCTTACTAAACAACCCTTATCTGCCACACATTTCCTAGTCACCTTCCCACGATATACTGCCCCTAGGAGCCCAAACCTCTTTTCATTTGTCTAGTCACTTCTTCACAATTTATTGACCTTTGTTAAAAGATCTTACTGCCTTTGGGGTCCACATCTTTTCTGTGAAGCCCCAGGACACATAAAAATATTAGCATCAATAAAGAAACATCTGCCTTTTCTCCTGTTAATCTGCCTTTTGTCAGTTTAATTCACAGACCTCACTAACTAAACCTAAGAGGATAGAGGAAGTTTTTTCCTCCACTACAGCACCATTAGTATTGCTTCACTTGACTTTGGCTGACTGCTCAGGAAAAGAGTTACTGGGTTTTCCCCCCTTGTTTCCGTTAAACACATGGTTTAACATTGTGCTAGATGAACCACAATTAGAGATCTCCATAAAGGCCCCTCTAACACATTGCTTATTCTGGGAGACAGCAAGTAAGACCCTCATGACCAAGTGTTCAAGGTGCATTGTCCTGAGGGCCACTGCTTTGTACCTTTGTGGCGCTGCTTTACTGAGCCCCAGAAGTCCAGGAAAATTCCCTGGATTCAGACAGTCCCGTTATTCTGGAGAATTTACTTTTTCTTTTCCCCACATGGGCCTGATTAAACAGAGTGACTATAGACCACTGACTATAAAGTCATGGTCAATTAAAGAAAATGACTTCTCCATTCCACGTCTTTAGGGCTAATAACCCGGGCCCAGGGATTTCAGAGCTGTCAGAGGGAGGCACCAGGCTAGTTTCCCAGTGAAACTAAGCAGAGAAGAGCAAAGAGAGGAATCATCAGGGGAGCCATCATTATTGTTTGAATTCTATGTTTGCAATTTAATTCTGTGAATCAAGAAAGGGAAATTCACACTATTGTGTGTAACACATGATCAACCACAGCACTGCTGTCAACAGCTTTTTTCTCTCTTTATTATCAGGGGCCTTTTAGTGAAAGTGCGTATTTTGAGTTTTGCAATAACTGACGCATAAGTTGTAAAGAAGAGGAATTTTTCACAGGTTCAAGAGCTATGAGGAAAGCAGTAAAACATTTTCCCTGGAACATTTCTGAGGGGTATATGTTTATCAGAGTGTCCAGTTATTCTGTGACTAACTTCATTTTCCATGATTTTTCTTACGAAAACATTTGTGAAGGGGCCAGCCTGGTGGCATGGTGATTAAGCTCATGTACTCCGATTCAGCAGCCCCAGGTTTTGCAGGTTCGGATCCCAGGTGCGGACTTACACACCGCTCATCAAGCCATGCTGTGGTGGCATCCCACATACAAAATAGAGAAAGATTGGCACAGATGTTAGCTCAGTAACAATCTTCCACAAGCAAAAAGAGGAAAATTGGCAACAGATGTTAGCCCAGGGCTAATCTTCCTCACCAAAAGAAAAAGAAAAGAAAGAAAACATTTGTGAAAATATCCAGTTATGATCACAAACTACCTACCATGAATTATCTGTGATGTCTTTATTGATTTTCCCTGAATATTTATACAGCCAGGATGTTTGAAAGCTTGGGCATTATCTCCTCTGACATAAACAATTTTCTGTGAAACATTTCCACGACAGCTTGCAGTACCTGATTCTCAAACTTGATATAAATTTAATGTATTCTCTTTTCCCGCAAAATGTCTTTGACATTGTTTTACTATTACTCTCAAAGTATACGATTTATTCTCCTAACCGTGGGCCCCAAATCGCACACAGTCAGGGCGAACCACGAAGTAGCAGAGAGAAAAGAACATTGCTTTTTCTCCATGAAGACTTTCCATCAAATCCTACCTCTCTGTTCTGTGGATACTATTTTGTATTTGGGAAATAGTAGCATTCACAATTTGGTTTCTGGATTTAATTTACAGTTACTTCAATTGGTGCCTTTTGTTTTTAAACCTCAGAAAAGCAAAATGGCAAGCCCCAAATGCCTGGTTTTCTCCTCCTTTGGCCCAAGGGGTATCCAACGCCCAGTGCACATACACCATGACCAAAATACCGCCTTGCATATATTTTTGAGAGACAGAGATGAGTTTGTAATGTTTTACAGGCCTGGTTCAGAGCTCTGTGTCATTTTTCTTTTTGGTAGTCAGCTTGTTATATCTGTGACAAAAACAGTCACCGTGTGTGCGTAAGTAAGTGCGGAGCAAGAAACCAACAAAAAATAAAAATTCCAATAACTCGGGAGAACCCACCCGATTCTGACCATCTGACAATCTCATCTCTACACCTCCCAGTCTCCAGATCAGAAAGGTGATTTTATCACAAAGCCATTTTTCTTTGCGGGTGCCTTGGATCTGGAGATAGAGAATCACGCGATCAGATAAAGCCAGTGGAGGGCAGAAAGTTTGCTGGAATGACGTTCGGGGCACAGTTTATGCTGTTGGAGCATTTCCTGTACGCCCTTTGAAACCTCTGAACTCAGCTCTTCAAAGTGAGAGCTAACTTATTCTGTCTTTCCGCTGAACAAATATATTTGCTGCTTATCATCTTTTTTTGCCACCCCCACCCTAATTGACTTAGCTAACATTGATTTATCAGAGCAAAAGCATTAACCTGACTGAGTCATAAGTTATACTTTCACCCGACATTATCTGGGCCTTTCGAAATGAAAGCATAAAAATAATGGAGGTTTTGTGCATAGGCCTACACACACGCACATGTATGTGTCTTTCTGTTTGCTTCATTCATCATGATCTCTCTATTCCCACTCTTTTTCTCTCCCCCCACCCCACCCTCACTCATGGTAGTCTGTGAGAGAGTTGCGTTTTCTCAGGGGCCCGTGGGTAATTTTTCAAGTTGAACCCTGTTAACATCAGTTATAAACGTTTGTTTTTCAGAAGTTCCTCCTTGCAAAACTTTGTTTCTAGGTCAGAAAATTTACTTCTCTTTAGAGAGCCTGTGTGGCAAGAGGAAACTGAAGCTGGTCTCTGGGTGTGTGTTTGTGCTAATTTGCTGTACAATCAAATACGGATATAGGTCAATAAAAGCTGTTCTTTGATCTATTGCTACAAAGGATTTATTGTAAATACGTTACTGGATAAGAGAGTTACGACTGCGCAACTGCCCCTTGCGATCAGTGCCTTGTGCCACCCTGTAGCACATGCAAGAAGGCAGACATCTGGCTTCAACTGGCCTGGGTGTTTTTTTTTAACTGTGGTAAAAAACATGTAACATAAAACTTACCATCTTAACCATTTTTAGTGCACAGTGTAGTAGTGTTAAGTGTAGCCTCCCTGGGTTTTACTTTGCTGATTGACTTTTTTAATAGGTAACCACAGCATCATTTCATTTGGAGGTATCCCCATGAAAAGGTAACGTTAAGGCAGAGAAATTGGTTTCAAAAACGGTAACAATAACAGCAACAAAAACTAAGCAACAAGAAGTGACTAAAACCAAACAAGGCCAGTATACTATAGAAAACTACTTTGAGTTGATACCTGTTATTATTACTTGTCTAGCATTGGCCAAGACATTGCAAAGAATGCAACGAGACGTGATCAGTAACCTCAAGATGTTTATACTCCTGATATGGGATGACGGTATCAGAGTAAATCACCTTCACTAAAATGGGGATCAAGACTTCTCCCTTATCTACCTCACTCAATGTTCGTACATGGAGGCACGTTTCCTTTTACCCATAAATGTATGGTCTGTCTAATTAAGTACCAAAGCAGAGCAGCCAGTTGAAAAGATCATTGTTTGAAGTCAAAAGACCTATCTAGGTGTGACAAAAAACCCATGGTGGTAGGGGATTTGGAACCAACCTCTGCCGAGTGCTGGTATGGGGCCAGCGTGGCTCCTAGGAGTCTTAGTGGGAGAACAGGGAAAAGGCCTTGGTTCTGGAGAGAAAGTGATACAACCTTGACCGAGTACTTCAGGTTTCCACTGTCAGCATCAGAGCCTTCCTCCTCTTACCTGCCTTGCGAGACTGGAGGGCAACCTGGAACCCGAAAGATACAACTTCTGCTCCTCGAACTGCTTGATTGTCAAGACAAATAAAAGAAAAACATTCTCCTTCCTTCCTTCCGTCCTTCCTTCCTTCTTTCCTTTCTTCCTTTTTTGGAAATTTATCTGGGTGTGGGATGAGCTGTTAGGGAGATGTGGATCATGAAATCCCTAACACAAAGCTAATGTGTATTCCATGGATTAAGACTCCACTTCTCAGATCCCATTTAGACGACATCCCTGCAGTGTTTATACTGCTTGCTGTCATAGTTAGCCTCAACTACAGGCCGTTCACTTAAGCCAAATTGATTATCTAACAAGTGATAATACATATGAAAGCATTTATAATCTCTAAAGTGCTAAGCAAATATGAATGATATGATTTCAGTTTTTAATATTATTAAAATTAACTTCTTGGGGGCCAGCCCGGTGGCATAGTAGTTAAGTTTGCATGATCTGCTTTGGTGACCCAGCATTCGCAGGTTTGGATCCTGGGTGCAGACCTACACACTGCTTATCAAGCCATGCTGTGGAGGTGTCCCACATACAAAATAGAGGAAGACTGGCACAGATGCTAGCTCAGCAACAATCTTCCTCAAGCAAAAGTAGGAGAATTGGCAACAGATGTTAGCTCAGGGCCAATCTTCCCTCCCCCCCCCCCCAAAATCAACCTCTCAAAAGTAACTTCTTGGCTGTTTCCTGTAAAGGCAGCATCACTCACCCCAGGTCCAGGGGGTGGGGGGGAAGATAGAGGAAAGAAACTGACTTTTTCTGGTTCACATTGGAAATAAAACCGGGCCCACCTCTCCCCCAGTTGAGTCAGTGACTCTCATTTGTTTTTAGTTTTTATTGTTTGCCTTGGCCTATGTTGTAATCAGTACGCAAGTGTGTGCGATTCCCCCATAAGCAAACCCACTCAACAAAGCATATTAGACTACATCATTGCTATAGTGATAACCTTGAATCTGTTCTAATCTGTGAAAAGCACATCATTCAGAAAGTTCCATACTTTATCATTACTAACCAATTGCTTGTGACTCACCTCATAAATGACCCCAACAGCACCTGTGATTGTGACTAAATGTTCCCAGCCTCAGTCTGGCACTCTGGTAACAGAACTATTCTGTTTTTACTTGCATTGATTCCAGTTCTGAGAAGCTTCCAGATCCTTTCAGTCCAATTATTTCTATTCAGTTCCACAGACACTGAGCACCTATGATGCTCAGGCACTCAGATGGGCTCAGGGCACAGAGACATAAAGCAGATCTGGTTTTTACCTTCCTGATGCCCACAGTCTAGTCGCAAGTTGCTTCCGTAAAGCTCCCACCAGCTCCCTCCCTCTTTCTTCCACTGTTGCCTTCTGGGCCCAAGTTTTTCTCTTTTCCCTGCAATTGAGCTCCCAGAAAGGCTGTGGGAGATCTTTCAGGGATGTCTGAGACTCCTCTTTGCTCTCATAGATCTCTGGGTTTCTATTTACCAAGGTATATTGTATTGCATCTTAGCCTATGTGCCAGGTGCTATGTGCTTAACCCTATTTAATCCTCATAATTCTAGGAAGTAGGTGCAGATAAGAAAACTAAAGCTAAAAAAGCCAAGAAGCTTGTCCAAGTTCATATAAGCAGTAGCAGAAGAGCCCTGGCTTGAACTAGGCAGTCTGATTCCAGAATCTTTGTACTATTCCAAGAGTTAAGTAAAACTTGGTATCCATGATCTATAACCATCAACAAGTGTACGCCTTTAAGCAAATATTCTGACCATGATTATTTGAAGGCCCTATACCTTTTTCCATTTTTGTCTACCCCTGATTCATGACTCTGGGTATTAAGAATATTTTGTGACAGCTATGTCCACTGAAATTTTAATGTATTTATGACAAGGATTTAAAAAATGCGCAAATAGCTTAAAAGACCCAGTGTTTACCAACCCCCCTTTTCACCCCAACCCCCACAAAGTGTACCAGGATTCTAGCCTACTTTGCAAACACATTTCCCATGAGGTTCATCAACTTGTTGATGACATAGGGTCCCTTGCCAGAGCCCACATAGTGGATTCAAGCATGGGGCAGAGCCCCGGAATCTGAGCAAAAGCTTCTGTGGAGAAACAGCCTCCCCTGTCTACGCGAAGAGGCTTTGCTTTGCTTTGTTTTGTTTCTGTTATGAGAAATGGCTGGAGGGCTGCCTGATATACCAAGGAAGAATCAATGAGACGGACATTTCACAAACGGAGACAACAATATTAGCTGTGTGGTTAATCTGTAGCATCTACCACCTTGCGATCCTTCATGAAGCTTTGAATCCATTTGAATACAAATGGATTTTTCAACCCACTTTGCATTTAAAATCGCCCAGATCTGGAAGAAATTGGTTGTTACCATGGTAGCCAGCTTACATAACAGAAAATTTTCTAATGTATTATTTTTTTGCATGGGCTTCAATTGATAACTTGTGAGGAGCTTTTACAGACCCTGAATATGCTGAGTTCCACAGTCTAAGAACTGAGCGTGTATCTCTTCCACCTGTGGGAGGCTAAGGCTAAGGACTGGACTGGCCATGCAGGGAACTTGAAAGGTCCTTGGACCGCTACACATTTCTGGTTTGAATGGTGTTAAGAAGCAACTGGAGCTGGCAAAAAACCTCAAAGGAATACACACTTGTCATGTGTTCAAGAATACTCACGCACACTCAAAAAGAAAGGCCCACGCTTGGAAGAAGCAGCACTTGTCTTCCTGTCAAAAAGCCCACTGACAAAGTGGGATGCCTTGCCTCAGGTCAGTGAAGATTGTATGGTTTTATCCTACTCGGCACAGAGCAAAACAGACTAAGAAATGGGGTTAAGCACTCCTCCTACACTTTCCCCCAGGATCGTCTCTACTGTGATTGCCTGTTGACCTGTTTCCCAAACTGGACTGCTAATTTCACAGTGGCCAGGGCTATGCCTGTCTTGTTTATCCCGTGAAAATTAATAAACAGAAACTTCATTTAAAATGGAGTCAGGAGGCCAGAAGGGGGAGCTCTCATGCCCTGCAACGATGGCCCAGCCCAACAGGAAGAAGACTTTCTCTTCAAGAGCTGGGCCAATGAGAGACTGTCACAACTGAGCCAATGAAAAGCCACTACACCTCGGGCTCTTTGTTTACAATAGCCCTCCCAACTTCCTCTCCCCACTAGAAAAGAGTTTCTCCTCCCCTCACTGCTTGGGACTTGCGTGGGACTTGCCTTTGGCTCACCATGGTTGCAGATCCCGAATTGCAATTCTTCGCTGATCCTGAATAAGCCCATTTTTGCTGAAGAAATAACTGGCTGTCTATTTGTTTAAAGTCAACAATCCCATAGCAAAGACTCGATAAATATTTGCTGAAACGGTGAAATGACTAAATGAATGAAGCTTTAAAAATGCTAATTTGATGAAAAATTGATAATAGACCACAATCTCTGTGTAATTCAGTGATCTGATTAGAACCAGAATGGAGAGAAAGGGAAGCTGTTGAAAGAAATTGAGGATCAGGGGACATGCCATTTTAGTCAAAGATAGAAGAGTCATGGTGAGCACTGGGTAAGGAGCATCTAGGTTGATCAGAAGAAAATCAGTAAGAAGGGCAGGGTGGGGTTTAGATGCCCAAAAAAGTAAAGGACTAGAGGAGAGTGATTTTGTAATTTGGGGAGCAGAGAGGCACAGTGGGAAAGAGTGTGGGGATACAATCCACACTGAAATGAAATCCTAGAGAATCCAAAAAACAATCTCCCTCAGGGAGCTAAGAGAACTGGAGCAGCGAGAGCAAGAGGGGAAATGGGCCGGGACAAGGACAACAGTAGTTGCACTGAGCAGCATCCAGCTGGTTCCAGGAGCAGCCAGGTGTTACTTATGCTTGAGACACCCTGAGATAACTTCAAGCCAAGAGATTTTGCACCAAGGAGCTGACTCTTCAGTGATGAAGGTCCTGGAGGGGCTGCCTACATCCCAAGAGTATAGACCCAGGTAGGCAAACTAGGGCCCTTGGACCAATTCTAGTCTGCCACCTGTTTCTGTAAATAAAATTTTATTAGATCATAGCCACTCCCATTTGTTCGCATGTTATCTGTGGCCGCTTTCCCGCTACAATGGCAGAGTAGTTTCGACAGAGACTATATGGCGCACAAAGCCTAAACTATTTACTATCTGGCCCTTTACAGAAAAAGTTTGCTGATCTTGGTGTAGACAAGCAGTGCCGGGGGCCTCTCTGTGTCCTCCATTGTGATGAGCAGGGGGTGGACTGAGCACAGAGTGTGGAGTGGAAGTGGCCTTCCTGTCCCTGGCCCAGTCTTAGTTCATTGCCGTCAAGACACTTAACTTCCCTGAAGCATGCTTTGTCAATCATGGTGTGGATCATAATTACTACCCTTTCTACTTTGCAGGTCCTTTGAGAAGCAAATGGGAGAAGCTGTGGAAAAATGACCCACAAAGTGCTCCCATAAGTTGCCCCCCAGGACAGCCAGTCCAGGCATTAAGGAGGTGCTTGCCACAGGGGGCAAGCGTGGAATTTTTGTGTCATACACCTTCTCTTAAGAAATCTGTGGCAAAAGCTCTATCCTATGATTTTTTTCCAAATTTAAAAAATTTTGGTAAAATACATACGACATGAATTTACCATCTTAAACATTTTGAAGTATGCAGTTCAGTGTATTAAATACATTCATAATGTTGAGCAACCATCACCACCATCAATTTCCAGAACTCTTTTCATCTTGTAAAACTGAAAGTCTGTGCTCATTAAACAAGAACTCCCCGTTATCCTCTCCCCTAGGCCCTCGAAACCACCATTCCACTTTCTATTAATTTGACTACTCTAAGTACCTCATATTTGTGTGATCATACAGCATTCGTCTTTTTGTGACCGGCTTATTTCACTTAGCATAATGTCCTCAGGTTTATCCATGTTGTAGTATTTGTCAGAATTTCCTTCTTTTTTAAGGTCAAATAATATGTTATTGTATATATATATATATACACCACATTTTACTTATTGATTTATTGATTGACG
Organism: Equus asinus; assembly: GCF_041296235.1. Taxonomy (NCBI): domain Eukaryota; kingdom Metazoa; phylum Chordata; class Mammalia; order Perissodactyla; family Equidae; genus Equus; species Equus asinus. The sequence continues at coordinate 40,948,281 of NC_091820.1, forward strand.
GACACTTGGATCGCTTCTATGTTTTAGCTATTGTGAATAATGCTTCTATGAACGTGGGTGTACAAATAGCTCTTTGAGACCCTGCTTTTGATTCTTTTGGATATATATTGATTTTCTTGATTGAGTTTCATCATTAAAAATTGAGAGTTTTTCATAAAGTTTGGGAAGTTTTCAGCCATTATTTCTTTACGTTTTTTTCTGCCCCTTTCTCCCTCTCTTTTCTTTCCAGCACTTCCATTAGGCATGTGCTGGTGTGCTTAATGGTGTTTCAACTGTCTCTGAGACTCTGTTCATTTTCCTCATTCTTTCTTCTTTCTCTTCTTCAGATTGCATAATCTCTTTTGGTTTATCTTCAATCTCCCTGATTCTTTCTTCTGCCAGCTCAAATCTAATGTTGATCCCCTCTAGTAACTTTTCATTTCAATTATTGTACCTTTCAATGCTATACTTTTTCTTTGGTTCTTTTAAAAATGGTTATCTCTGTGTTGATATCCTTTATTTCACGAGCCATGTCATCATACCTTTATTTCTTTAAACAAGTGTTCCTTTGGTTTTTGACCATATTTATAATAGCCTCTTTGAAGTCTTTCTCTACTAAGTCCAACGTCTTGGCCCCTCAATGGCAGCTTCTATTGCTTGGTTTGCCCTGTGGGTGGGTCATAGTCTCCTGTTTCTTTGACTGCCTTACTGTTTTTTTTTTTTTTTTTGAGAATTGAACATTTTGTAGAACATGTGGTACTAATTCTGGATTCTGATCACCCTGTTCCACTTCCCTCCCACCCTCCTCTTACCAGGCTCCTTTTTGTTGCTGCTGGTTTATGTTGTTTGTTTGTTCGCTTATTTGTTTAGCAACTTGCTTGGGCTAATTCTGTGAAATCTATTCCTCTTGCAGTGTGCGGCTTGTGATACGACTGCTCAGTTTTTTCCTTATTCTTAGGTTAAGCCTGGCATCCTAGGGGTCATCCCTGGTCAGCAGAGCTTATTAGTCAGTCAATGACTGGCCAGAGGTTGTGCTTATGCCCCCCCGAGTCAGTAAACCTTCCACCCTTTGCTGTTGGATCTGTGGTGACTGGGGACTGCTTTCAAAGTTCAGAGATTTGACAAGCAAGTTCCACGTTTAGTGAGGGACTGGAGGCTCACAGTGCCCTCTCTGTAGTCTCCTAAGAGGGCACAGTCTTGCGTGTGCACATAGCTTTCTGGAGTGCCAGGGATGAGTATGATCTTAGCAGGCCCTCTTTGATTATCTCTTTTCCTGGATCTCCCTGTTAAATTTCTGGCTGGTCTGCCATTTTGTTTGCCTGTACTAGTCCCATGAAGCTGTTAGCCTTCTCTAATTACTAGCCAGTAGGATCTCTGTTGTTTTCAGCAGTACTACTGGGCATAGATTTCTCAACATCCTGTTCCAAGTAAAGTCATCCGTCTTAGGCAGGGCCTCAGACCTGCCAGTCTTCAGTTTCTCATGCCTTCTCCTCTTCCCCAACCCCAGGGAGAGTTGGAGTCCTAGAGACATATAGGTGCTATTGTTCTTCATGGCCTGCTTTTCCTTCCCAGAGTCAACCCTCTGTGCTACAGATCTGGAGCTGTAGGGGGCATTTGGAAGGAGGAGCCACTGGCCTTCATGTGCCACCCCACCTAGAGTGGAACCTCCACACTACGGTACCAGAGCTGAAGGAGGATGGGAGCTGCTGGTCTTGATGGGCTGCCCTACCCACCTAGAATAGATCTTCCACAATACAGAGCTTGTGGGGATAGAAGCAACCCCTGGCTCAAATGTTACAGGCTTCCATTGTTCTTACTGAGATTCGGTAGATTTTCTTGAATAAATGCTTCTCAATGTATTGTTGTTTTTGACAGTTTTCCCCAGTTTTATCACTGTTTTTCGAGGGAGAGGATTTGCTGAACTCCTTACACAGCCACGTTGGAAGCTCCACCTCCTATCCCGTGATGTTTTGACAGCAACAGCTGAATACTTCCTAGTCTGTGAAAGTATCAGATCCATGGAATTTAGGGGGGGATCATCCAAGTGCATACAGAAATTTAAAGGTTAGTTCTCCCTGGTTGTATCCCCTGGTGAGGCATGCTGTTCGTACCCTTTACTGAAGCGGGTGGTTTTTGTCATACCCTGTGGGGCCCCAACTGATCCTTTGCCTCTCTGTTACAAGTGTTTGGCAGAATGCATAGAATTTGTGCATCTCTAGCTCAGGGAAGATCGACAACCTGATAACAAAAGACTGTGCATATCCTTTCATGGGGCCCTGGTTAGGCTCTCCTGACATTTCATACACCTCTCACCAGGTTCAGTAAGCATACAGCCAGGTCATCTGTGGCCCAATTCCCCGCATCTCACTCTCTTCCCACTTGCCTAGATTAATTACTCCAGATACCTCTGGTCCAGTAGGCAGCATGCAATAGAAATTGCTATTAGTTGTTTATGCCTCTGTCTGTCTCCTGCAGCCCCTTTGAGGCAGAGAATCTCATCTGCTCCAGGAGAGTTCCTGATATATTATTGAAGTAGTAGTCTTCATAATGGTAATAACTAAGTATTGTTATAATAATGATATCTAAAATTAAGCACTAAGTATGGCCCAGGAACTCTTCTAAAACTTTACATTTATGAACTCACTGAAGCCTCACAACAACCTTATGGGGGATGTAGTATTATTATCTCCAATTCTGCAGATGAGGAAACCGAGGCACAGAGCGTGTAAGCGATCTTTCCATAAACCTTTGCTAAAGTATTTCTGCTAAGAGAATAATCATTTGAGAAAAAAGTCAACTGCAGACAAAGCAGCCGAGCCGCCTCAAGTCTCTGATGTAAGAAAGCCCGGGGGTGCAAGGGAGACGATGGAGTTTGCTGATCTTGCTCTGATGTGGGGGGAAAATAATTTTGTTGCTGTAAGGTTTTGAAGCAGCACCGTCGCTGGCATGTGTCGGTCTGCGGCTCAGTTACTTTATCCTGAGGCTTTGGGGTGCTAATGGGGATGCGGGTTTGTGGCTCTCCACTGTTGCCCCCCCCCAAGAATTGCCAGGGCAACCTCCTCAGGGTGGTCTGCTCTGTCAGGAAACTGCTCCTTGCAAGGGGCACGTGTGCTCCAGGCCTGAAATCTTTTGTCATTTAAACTTCCTTCTGGGTGGTGGAGCGGCAATGCGTTTTTAAGACTGCAGTTTCTTTTTTTTTTAAGTTAAAGCGAGAAAACTCAGCCTACTCTTATAACTTCTAGTGTTTTGAAAAAAGTGTGAGTGAGAAGAGTCGAGCGTCAGTCAGACAGGCCTAAACGAGACACATGGAGGGGTGCAGGGCCGACACTCACACCAGGGCGAGCATTGCGTATCCTGGGTCAGAGCCCTGACGTTACACTGAAGTTTTCTAGTTCACTTTGTACTATATTATACATTACTTTTGCCATGGTAACCCCACAGCTTTCCTAACTCCCACGTGATCATGTGGAAGAGCCTGACAGAAAGCGTTGCTCTTTCCTTATGGCTGTGACCACTTTATGACTACTTTCCATCTCAGAGGACGCATAGCATCAGGGACTTCACTCTGCCTTTCTTTCCAGAGGCCAGAGACCAAAATGCACGTGACAGCTCAAGGTTTTCCCAGCAGTTAGCTGCCGCTGCTCACTCTACCCATAGAAAGAAAAACTGGAAGAGATTTTACCATTTGGGGTCACAGTTACTTTTTGAGAGGGGCAGCTGTAACTGTGAAACGGCCCAGTCAGGGAACTTCCTCTGTCTTTAAGATAAAAATGCTAAGGGCTAGTGCAATTGGTGACTGGAGCCTTCCCTCCACCCCCGAGTCCCCCAAAACCCTCTTATTGAAATATCTGCCCCGATTTTCCAACTCCCTCTCAAAGACCCTTTCTCTTATATAACTGAAGTTGGTTTGTTCCACTTTATTAGGTTAAACCATATGAATTGCCTACTATTTGATCACTTTTTACCCACAAAATGGTTCAACCTAATCTAGTTAGAGGTTTCCTTTTGAGCAGGAGAGAGAGAAACATCACAGTGAATGAGAACCAGAGACAGCGCTACTTCTTGGAGGAGAGGCAGTGGGGCCAGAGGAAAGGGGCAGGCAGGGGTGCTCAGCACTGTTCCCAGGTGTGGGCACTTCAGCTGGTGCACCGATGCATCGACTCCAGCCTCGGTCGGAGCAGCAGATGCGGGTCGGAGCGGGGAGGACAAACACCAGGCTCCAAGGAACGTCAGCTTCACTGATGAGTCACGAAACCCTACAAAGTCAAAGCAGGTTGTTGTGGTTGAGAAATGCAAAACAACTGTGTCTTCCTCAGTTACAAAACATGGCCCATATGCACAGGCAAAGGAGCACTTTCAACCTGCTGTATTTCCCCTGCTTGGGCAAATGCTCAGCTTTGATTTCTTTTCTATGTTTTTTTGTGGCAGTTGCTTTCTTAGATTAGAAAGATTTGCATTTCCTCACATCTTTCTCTCAAGCTGTGCATGGCTATTACATTACTTGAATCAAAGTAATACCAAAACAAAACAAAACAAAACCCCAAAAGCTCTGGTAGAACATGTAGAAACTAGCTGGTTGGGGAACAAATGTAACCTTTTAATCTGCTAAGGAATGGATTCTAGGTTGATGCATGCCAGCGAACAACTAGGAAAATGAAGATCACAGTTTGAAATGGTGAACCTTCGCTTTTATTCCTCAGCATCCCGTTAATGTGTGATTCATGCACATGTTGGTTGCAGCGCAGCACACAGGCTTTTATTGGGATTTATTTACTGGAGGCCACTGATTGATGGAACTCTTCAGATTTTGTATCTTCTTCAGCAAACAACATGCTAAAAAGGATAGACCCTCCTCTCCTTGCATCCTCATGAAACTTGCACCAAATGGCAAGAGAAACCAAAGAAGGCATTCAATTCTTGGGCAGTGTTCCCATCAACTACTGTGCCCAAGGCCTCTCTGAAGTGTCTCATAAGACTGACGTTTCTCTGGTTCTGACTCTTTCTTTATGCAAACCACAAATCATCCAGGGCCACATTAGTGATCCCAATCCTAATCCTGGTTTTGTTTTAGAAAACCTCACGTTGCTTGAACCCAGCGCCCCAGAGCACTCCTGGAAATAGTGTGCTAGACTGGGTAACCCAATGCTCCTTACTCATCTCCTGTAAGGATTCTCATCACCTGAGGAGTATAGTGTTTGTTGTAGTTCAGCTAATCTCTCAATGAATTAATTAACCAGTTTCCTCTTCTGTAGAACTGGTTTGATACTACCTTACAAAGTTGTTGCTATGAGAACCAAGATTAAATTAGTTAGGTAAAGAGCCTGAAACAGGGGCTGACACCTGACAGATGCTCAAGAAATGTTTATTATCATCACCTGAAAAAAAGAAAAGGCAGGCCCCCCCCCACCCAATTTAGAGTATTTACATGGAAACTAAAATCCAGTGAAATCCTACTTCATTTCACTTTGCTGCTGGTTCACTAACCAGCCCAGGACCTGGACACCCTGCACCAGCCCTCCTGGACCCCAAGCTCAGGCCTCACAGCCTCACATTCCCCACGCTGGGGTCCTCCTTTTGTCTTTCATCAGCTCTCCTGTAGGGCAGCTGTTCTTGAAAGTGTGGCCCAGGCCTGCAGTAGCAGCAGCAGCAGCTCCTAGGAACTTGTTAGAAAAGCAAATTCTCAGGCCCCATCCAGATGTACTGAGTCAGACGCCCTGGGGTTGGGACTTAGCGGGTTTTGACAAGCTCTGCAGGTGATGCTGATGCACTAAGTGTGAGAACCACTGCTTTAAAGTGTGGGCCATGGCGGGAGGTAAGGGTGGGGGGGCAAGTCTCGGTTTCTTTCCTCTGGAAGTCCCTTCTCCTTTCCTATCTCAAGAGAAAAAGAGAGGGGAAAGAACACCCCCTTGCTATTGCTAGCAGATGTCAGGAAACACCTTTCATCCAGCCCCTCAGTTCCCAAATGTTTTCCCTCTCCTCCGGGGACTTTGAGTTGCAGCTCTAGTGGGTCCCTTTGCGCTCGCGTGTTCTGGGCACCAGCAGTCCGCCTCCAGGTGTTGGGCTTTGGGTAAGAATAACTTTTTCTCTCTTCTCCCTTCCCTCGTTATTATCAGAGTCAGGCGTATTTCCCCTCGAAGACTTAACTTCCCTGCCCTCTCAGTATGCCTAGCCCGGTCCTTTTCCTCACTGGTGCTTGGAGTCCTGGTGTGAACCCCACTTGGTCTTGATGTAAAATCAAAATTTTTATATACATGGCTGGACTCGATTTGCTAATATTCTGTTAAGGATTTTTGCATCTGTGTTCGTGAGAGATATTGGTCTGTAGTTTTCTTGTAATATCAGTGTCTGGTTTTGATATCAGGATATTGCTAACCTCATAAATGAGTTGGGAAGTGTTCCCGCCTCTTCTATTTTCTCTGAGATATTGTGTAGTATGGATATTCTTTCTTTCCTAAATGTTTGGTAGACTTCACCAATTAAAGCGTCAGGCCGGAAGTTGTTTTTTGGGGAAAGGTTTTAAACTATCGATTCAATTTCTTTAACAGATATTGGATTATTCAGATTATCTCGTTCTTCTTGAATGATATTTGGTAGTTTGTGTCTTTCATCTAAGTGATTCAATTTATGGTCCTAGTGATATTCATAGTATTCCCTTATCAACCTTTTAGTGGATTGGCTGCGATCTCCCTCTTTTATTCCTGATAGAGATAATTTTTGTCTTCTTTTGTATTTTCTTTGTTAGGCTGGCTAAAGGTTTATCAATTTTATTGATCTTTTTCAGAGAGCTAGCTTTTGGTTTTATTGATTTTTTTTCTTTGTTTTCAATTTCTTTGACTTCTGCTCTAATTTTTATTACTTTCTTCCTGCTTTAGGTTTAATTTGCTCTTCCTTCTCTAGTTTTCCAAAGTCTAAGCTTAGGTTATTGATTTTAGATTTTTCTTCTTTTCTAACATTTTCATTTCATGCTATGGTATAAGTTTCCCCCTAAGCACTGTTTTACCAGCATCCCACACAGTTTTTCATTGTGGTATAAGATATATAACATAAAAGTTACCATTTTAATGATTCTTAAGTGTGCAATTCAATGGCATTAAGTACATTCTATGTGGTGTAAGCATCACCACTATCCTTTTTCAGAACTTTTTCATCACCTCCCCACAGCCCCTGGCAATCTCTAGTCTGCTTTCTGTTTCTATGAATTTGCCTGTTCCAGGTTCCTCAGATAAGTGGAATTACACAATATCTGTCCTTTTGTGTCTGACTTTTTTCACTTAGGGTAATGTTTTCAAATTTCATTCATGTTGTAGCACCACAAATTTTTATACATTCTGTCTTTATTTTCATTTTAGTTTAAAATGTTTAAAAATTTCCCTTGAGTTGAGTTCTTTTGACTTAGGAGTGTATTGTTTAATTTATAAATATTTGGTGATTTTCCAGATACCTATTGTTGATTTCTAGTTTGATTTTTTTATGGTCTGAGAATGTACTTTGTATGATTTATATCCTTTTTATTTTGTTAAAGTTTGTTATATGTCCCAGAATGTGATCTATCTTGCTGAACGTTCCCTGTGTACTTGGGAAGAATGTGTTTTCTGCCCTTGTTGAATGGAGCGTTCTATAAATGTTAATTTGGTCAAGCTGTTTGATAGCGCTGTCCAGATCATCCGCATCCTCACTCATTTTCTGTCTACTTGTTTGGTCAATTACTGAGAGAAGAGTTGAAGCCTCCAACTATAATTGTGGATTTGTCTGTTGCTTCTTTCAGATCTATCAGCTTTTGACACTCTCTTGTTAGGATAGGTTAGGAAGTCGTCTTCATTTATTCTGAAAATTTGATTCTTTTTTTGAACGATGTAGGGCATGATTGACTAAACCCATGAAAAAAATGTCTTCTCTGAAACTAAAACTGGAAACACAGTGTCTTGAGCTTGTAGTTGCTTGGTCATTTTGGTGAACCATTTTGATGTTTCATCAAGTCCCTCTAATATTAAAAGGAATCCAGAAACTGCCTGTCTCATGGAGTTTCACATGCACACTTGGCCTTCAAGGTCTTCATCACGTGACCAAAGCTAAATTTAGGACTATTCGAGCGAGTTCAGTGGTACAGATTTACCAAACTAAGACTCTCAAATGTTTGAAGGTTCTAGCAACTGGTTTACATCCCAGAAAGGGGACACAGAGAGAGTAGCTTCCCTGGGGTCAGGGACATTGGAGAGGTGACAGTTTTTCTGTGGTTGTTTTATATCTACGATGTATGTATTTATCTTCTGCTGACTGCAACTAGCAGCTACAGACTACAAAGCACTCATCATCTCTCCTCCAGTTTGTCACACAGACTGTATGCCTCTTACAAATATGGCGTAGCTACGTGCTTTGTCCGTGGCCTCAACTCCCCTACAGTTCTGAGACCCAGAACGGGATCCAGAGTATGAGCTACATTTCCTTCCAGCTGTGTTGTTCCAACAAGGATTTATAGTGGGTCTTCACGGCAGTGTCACTGGAGTTTGGAGAAGGAAACTCCAGTCTCTTTGAAGGAAATATTTTTGCTGTTCCATGCATTAAATATGACTGTAAATTCTTTTCCACTTCCCCCAGCAAGAGGTGGAGTTCATTTTCCCTCTTCTTGAATCTGGCCTAGTCTGCAACTTGCTTTGATCAGTAGAATACAGAATAAGTGACACTGTGCAACTTCCAAGGCTGGGCCTTAAGAGATCTGCAGCTTCTGTTTTTGTATACAGTCGGTGTCACTTAATGGGGATACATTCTGAGAAATGTGTCACTAGGTGATTTTGTTGTTGTGCAAACATCATAGAGTATGTTTACACAAACCTAGATGGTATAGCCTACTACATACCTAGGCTACGTGGTACTAATCTTATGGGACCACCGTTGTATATGTGGTCCATCGTTGATGGAAACGTTGTTATATGGTGCATGACTGTACTTGGAAGGCTCCCTCTTATAGTCCATCTGCCATGTTATGAGAAGGCCAAGTTACATAGAGAGGCCATGAATAAGATGTTCTAGTTGACAGCCCTAGCTGAGCTCTCAGCTAATAGCCAGCACCAACTGCCTCCATGTGAGTGAGCCATTTTGGATGTTTCAGTCTAATCAAGTCTCCATATGTCTGCAGCCCCAGCAAATACTTTGTGGATATGCAACAAAGGATTGACTTTGCCCAAAGAAAGGTTTGATCTTTGCCTAAAGAAAGGTTTGATCCTTGCCCATCTCTGAGAGATAACCTCTAAGGCCTTGGAATGTCCTGTCTGATAAGTGTCTTTGTTTACCTGGGGACTATGAGCCATACCAGATCATTTTTTCTAATAATGTGATTTATGGTGGGGGTCTTGGGCCACATTGTATCAGCTTGATGTCTGAAGAGGCTGGAGACTAAGGTCAGCCATGTGGGAGGTCAGCCATGCCTGCATGACTAAGTCCCAGTAAAATGTCTGGACGCCAAGGCTCAGGTTAGCTTCCTTGTTTGGCAATATTCTGTGCATGTTGCTACACATCACTGCTGGGAGAAGTAAGTTCTGTCTGTACAACTCCACTTGAAGAGGACAATTGGAAGCTTGTACCTCGTCTCTTCTGGACCCTGCCCTATGTGCCTCTTCCCTTTGCTGATTTTAATCTGTATTCTTTTACTGTAATAAACTGCAACTGTGAGTGTAATGGCTTTTCTGAATTCTGTGAGTCCTTCTCATTGAACCTGAGGGTGGTCTTGGGGAGCCCCGAATGGCAGTGGAGGAGAAGCACTGCCCATCTGGGCCTAGCCAACCCACAGAAGCATGAGCAATAGTAAATGGTGGTTGTTTTCTTAAGCCATTACATTTTGGGGTGGTTTGTTAATGCAGCAATAGATAACTAACACACTTGTCTTCTCTGCTAGATGATAAGATTTTTGAGAGTCAAGATAACTGTAGTTTCCACTCTGTTGGCATAGCACCTTAAGCATTGTGGGGATGTACTAAATATTTGGTAAATTGCTAAATTGGAGTAATTTAAGACATCTTTGTGGACTAACTAAGATAAACTAACTGAGATGGGGGACTTGCGGAATGATTACATTATTTCCATCTGTGTATAAAAGAAGAGAATCTCTACCCCTTTTGTATGAAATCTAAAGAGAACGGCAGTTTTTCAGGATTGCTGTGCTAGTAATGTTTTGTTCTTTCTTCTTTCAGGATAGTTGTACCATGATGTGAAGAGTACTGCTTGGACTATAACAGTTCAAGTCCCGGTTCTTCCTTTCCTTGCTGCTTTTATGAACTTGGGCAAGCCTCTTCACCTTACCAAATCTCCTCTTGAAGCAGAGATCATAAAGGCAACCCTACAGGGTAGTCATGAGGTTTTAATGCATGCAAAAGTGCTTTGAGAAATGTAAAGTTCTATGTAAGTACGAAGTATCATTGTGTGGAGACTTTGGATTGATGGCACTTGCTTCATTTTTATTCCTTGTAGCCTATCATCTGTCATAAATATCTTTAAATATGACTAGCATCTCAGTAGTACAGGGAATATGAAAATCAGTAAAATAACAATAAAAATAACTTTTAAATAGTAGTTTTCCCTCTATTTTTCTTACATCACTTCTTTACCACCAGAAACAACTCCACTTAAATTTTTTCAGAAAAAAATGGAGAAAAATAACCAGAAAAGGTGGCATTGAAACAGGGCTTCTTTTCTCCCAAGTATATCACATCTCCCTACCTCATGCTTTCACCTCTTATAAAGACGCCTTTTGGTTCAATAAACAGCAACTGCAAGGTGTTGACAAAATACTATTTGTTATGCCCAATGACCTTAGTGAACTCTGGGCCCTCCTTACTGAATCAGTTTTGATAGTATCAGGTGGTGATGCCCCCAGCACTTTGGAACTGGTCCACAGGCCTATGAGAGCCACTTTTGGGTTCTTCAGGTTCTTACCTGCAACTTAGAGAATAGAATCCAAAAGGGCTGCCGAAGCCTAGCCGTGAAGCTTAAAGATGCTGTAATTCCCCAGGGTCTTCCCCGGTATGTTGCTTTGACGCCATTTATAAACATCAGTTGTCTTCCTGGGTCTCATGAGGTGCTCGCTGCCTCCTGCACTAACATGGATCCTATCAACCTCGATAATTTTGAATATCTCCCAGTTTCTAAGTAGAATGAAAGATCAGAGCTGGAAGGAGCTTTAGAGATTGGAGTCCTGGCCCAGAAATTGGTTGTTGTGACTTGAAAAGAGTCAAGGGCAAGGAATAATGGCCTATAATAGGAGTATGTGAGCAGGTTCTAAGAGTCCAGCAAGGAAGGGTTTAAACTAGAACCCGGAGACAGACAGTGTTTAAGTTCCAGGGATCAGGAGCATGGGAATGATTGTCAGCCAAAGCAAGTTAATACGCTGGATGAGAAATCAGGATTGAAAGATATTTTGACAGCCTTGAAAAATTAGCTGAAACAAAAGAGGCAATTTTCAGAAGTACATGAAAATACTTCCCATAGGTTCCAAAATCGACCATATAAGCACATAAGGGAAACCAGTTTTAACAGAAATTCAGTAAAACACTCAGGTTTCAGCTGGCAAGAAGGTCAGAATGAATCAATCATGCATCATCATTTTCTATAATGTGAATGCAGTCCTAGGATGCATGAATTAAGCCCAGAACAAAGGAGGAAGGAAGTGATGGTCCCACTCTCTTCTGCCTGAGTTATGTATAAATTGTATTCTGCCTTCAGTGCCATATTTTAAAGTGTATGGATAAATGAAACTGTATTTAGAGAAGGAATGTACTATGGTGAGAGGTTTGAAAACCACTTCACCTGAGGAATGGTAAGTTAAACTGGGCTGGTTGCCAGGTTAAAGAAGCTAGTGGGGGGAAAAATGTCAGGTGTTTTCAATAATTTGAGAGGTTTTTATATGAAAGAAGAATTAGATCTATTTTTCGGGCCTTGAGGATAGAATTTTGATAATTGGATGGAAGCCATGATGGGTAAATTAGGGCTCAGTGAAGGTGAGAACTCTACAGTGAAAGTTGCCCGTACATAAAGAGGGATATGATACAAAAGGGGCACACTACTCATTGGGGGAGTGCTCAAAGAGAGGCTGAATGGCCACCTACCATGAATTCTGGAAAGTGGATTTCTATACTGGGGGGAGGCTGAACCAAATCATCTTCAAGATCCCTATCATCTCTCACGTTTCATGATCCTATGATCCCCTGTACTAGAGACATGTAGACATTCTGAGATTTCCATTGGCAGCCTAGCACTCTAGCTTGCCACATAATTATGCAGTGGGCTGGCCAGCAAAATGGCCAGTAGATCCAGTGTCAGTATAGAATTCTCACACAATCCAGCCATAAGGTCCCGAACTTAACTGGACTGTAAACTTCTTGAAGGCAGCGATAGCATCTTATTTGCTTGTGTATAGCAGTGCCTGGCATATAATAAGAGATGCTTGTCAAATGTTTGTAGAATAAATGAATGGACAAACGAATGTTGGGCATTATATTAGTCTGCTAGGTCTGCCATAACAAATTACCACATACATGTTGGCTTAAAACAGCAGAATTTTTTCTCTCACAATTCTGGAGACCAGAAGTCTGAAATTAAGGTGTCAGCAGGGCTGCACTCTATCAGAAGGCTCTAGGCAAGAATCTGTTCTTTCCTTTTCCAGGTTCTGTAGGTCTGGCTTGTGGCCACATCGCTATGATCTCTGCCTCCATGGTCACATTGCCTCCTCCTCTTCTGCCTGCCTCTTCTGTGTGTCTCTTATAAGGATACTTGTCATTGGATTTAGAGCCTACTTGGACAATCCAGGATGATCTCATCTCAAGATCTTTAACTTAATTACATCGCAAAGATCCTTTTTCTAATAAGGTCACATTCACAGGCTCTGGGGATTAGGACATGAACACATCATTTTGGAAACCACCATTCAACCCACTACACTCATTTTTAATGATCATTAAACTATCACCATTATCCAACCAATAGAGCTTGGCCTGTAATGGTA